>NW_024352784.1:10230931-10751795 GCF_902729225.1 Pteropus medius
ACACACACACGTTTCCACAAAAGATGTACAATTAGCAATAACAAATATATATGAGTATATATGTATATAAAACTCATACAGAAGTAGAAAATCATGGTGCAATAGAAGTAAATATCAACATGTGCTAACCATTAAGGACTAACACAATTTCAGTGATTGACCTTCGTATTGGTTTTTGAGCTTTCTCTTGGCCAAAACTAAATAGTAAATAAATTAGAGGGTATTTCCATTAGTCAAAGAAATAACACCGTTTATATGACTGAAATCCAAAAGATTTCTAACTATGACTTTATGGAGAGAATCTAACTGATGGAATATGCAATAATATGGTTATTGCTCTTGAAATAGTGTGTTTATACTGCTTATTCTGGTAGTGACTTTCAATAAAATCCAAGTGTATAATTTTAAAATGCAACTTAATGAAGGTAAACTATTTTAGTTTAAAACATTTGACTAATCATAATGATTGAAAGTTAGAATTCTTGGTGAGTCAACTGAACACATCTTTTCTTAAATAGATATTTTGCCTAATTAGCACTCTTAACTATGCACAAACAGGCATGCCCCTTAAAATGGTTTCTCCAGTAGCCATTTCCCTAATGAAAAGACATATGAAACAAAGATACCCCCTTAATTATGTTGGAGTCTGGAACAGAGTCATCGTTGACTAGACACTTAGATATAACATGAGATAAATAAGTCTTTGTTAATATAAGCCCCTGAAGTATTAGAGTTGTTTATCCTTGAACAAAACTGACACATATAGAAATCATGTTGAGAAAATGCTTTAGAAAAATGAAGTGAACATCAAGAGTGATATTTTATTAAAATTTAGAAATGCATGAAGGTTCCTCAAAAAATTGAATAGAAATAAAATCATTTTTCTCATTGAGATAAAGTACTGTCTCCATAGAAAGATAAGAAACATATATATACACATAAAGAAGAAAACTAATTTATTGCTGATTATATGCTACGAATTTTCCTAGACATTTTAAATACACTATTTAGATTAAAGTTTTAAAGAATCATTGAAGGAACTATTTCTTTTTACAGAAAGGAGATACAGAAAAAAAGTTTATTTAGCTCACAGTCATGAAAGTGGCACAGAAGAGATGTGAACCCATCATTTCCTAACTAAAAAAGTTTCAAGTTCTATTTATTATGCCATGTCACTTCTTAAAGAAAGGCATGCTCTTCCTTAATAAACAATTTTGGGTTGATGTCAACACACAAGTGATAAACTAAGACTGATGATTTCAACTTAATAAAAGTTGGCCAAAATAATTTTAACAGAAATATGTATTATGAAAGACATAAATACTATAAATTTACTTTCTCCCTTTGGACTATCAGAACCTGGAATGACTTTGAAAAATTCATGATAAATATGTGCAATGTGATTGATCATATATTTTTTACTAAAATTATTGAGCTGACTTTGGTTAATAAAATCATGTAGATTTAAGTGTATATTTCGATAATACATCATATGTATATTGCATTGTGTGTTCATCACCCAATGCTAAATTTCCATCACTATATATTTGATTCCCTTTACCCCTACCTAGCTCTCCCTTCTCCCCACCTTTGGTAACCACTAATCCGCTGTCCATGTCTCTGTTTGTTTGTCATGTTTGTTTGTTGCTTTCAGTTTTATACCCCACATATAAGTGTTATCACATAGTTCTCAAATTTTTCTGTCTGATTTATTTTGCTTAGCATGATTATCTCAAGATCCATGCATGTTGTTGCAAATGTCAGTATTTCATCTTTCCTTCTGGCTGAGTAATATTCCATTGTATATATGTACCACATTTGTCCAAAAGGATATATACATCCTGATGTTCATTACAGCATTATTCATGGTGGCCAAGAAATGGAAATAACCAAAGTATCCTTCAATAGATTTTTGGATAAAGAAGATTTGATGATTGACCGTATTGACATCCTTACAGCTAAATTAACCTACTTATCCAACAGAAAAATATGAAGTTATGAAAAGGACACTGAATTTTATATTCAGAATACATGAGCAAAAGTGTTTCCAGTCTTAATCCTGCTGCTTTCTCTCAGGAAACTTGGGAAAATCTCATGACTTTGAAAAATTGTGGGTTTTTTTTCTTCTCTGAATTAAAAATAATAACTATATATGACATATATCTTGAACATTAAATAGGAAATCTCATTTTCTTAAAAACAAAATAGAAGAGTTTCTCTTTTCATATGTTGCTAGACTGATTTTTTATTAAAGTTTATTAAATTTTATTAAAATCTATTCTTATTTGTATTACTACATTTCAGTACCAGAATTTCCCATTAGACTACATAAGGTAAATTATGAGAATTTCATATTATTGAGAAAAATTTGCTCATTTATGTCGGAAATTTAAAGTTAATTTAAGGAATGGCATCTCATATATATGTGTGTGTGTGTGTGTGTGTGTGTATACATATACATGTATATGTATACACACACACACACACACACACACATATATATGAGATGCCATTCCTTAAATTAACTTTATGTATATATACATGTATACATATACATGTATATATACATATACATGTATATGTATACACACACACACACACACACATATATATATTTATGGAATGAATATTATCCTACATAACATATCAATAATATTGAAAAATCATTACTGGTAAAATTTTAATGTTTATTGTCAAGGACTGTAAATTCCAGAAAATTGGGGCTCAATATTTAACTCTAGACTACATCATTGAAAGTTTCTACCTAATATCAGTACCAGAAAAATTTGGGTTAAAGTAGTTCAATTCTATGTTATCTGTCATTCAAGATATTCCTTATTTTACTGCTCTTTTGCTCTTAATTACATTGTATCAAAGGCCATATGATCATTTTTTTTTCTCCTTCTTTTATTGCCCTTGAATTCAGCCTTCCTTGCTCTTGTCAATTAATTTTAGTTTCCTAAACTTGGCCTCAAAACTTTCTAATAATTTTGGCTTTATCTCAGCTCTCTTAGCCATGCTTGCTTGTCCCAGGTATTATATCTCTAATCTAGATATAACCATCTATATCTTAAATAAGAGTGATAATAATTAATTAAAAAAATAGATATATTAGGTGTCTACTGTGTGCCAGGAAGGAAATCAAACACATTATGAATATTATTTAATGTAAACTTCACATCCTGAAAGATAGGTATTATTATCTTTACCACTATGTAAATGATGAAACTAAAATTTAATGATTTTAATAAACATGATCAAGGCATGCACAGTAAATGATAAAGCTGGAATATGAAATCAGATACAATACCAAAACTTATGTTTTCAATAAAACATGATTGCTTTTGGTCTGTATATGGAACTAAGCCACTTAAATTCTCTGCATTTTTACTTACTTTGTATATAGAAAGAGAGAGTAGAAGGACTACCTATGTACCCTAACCTTTGTAACAATCCATGATGTTTACATCTGGCCTAGCTGAAGCCAAATAGTCAACCAATAATAAATACCTGTTTGAAAAATTACGTAGGTGGAAGGAGGTATCGCCAAAGAGAAATCTGAGTCCTATATGAAGAACTACTCCTACCTATATAGGGTGACATCACCCACCCCTATACTTTTGGGCTATTTCATGCAGTTGCCAGTCCAAGGTCTTGAGCTTTTAATTGTGAACTTGAGATGTAACAGAAGCTGGAAAAGTCTACACTTCACCTGGGTACACAGGCATCAACTAATGAGAATGAGTTACTTTTTATTTTAAATTTTAGGGAATAAACTACTTCCGGCATAATTAAATATTAATGAATTATCATAGGAAGACTATGCAACATTTTTCTCAAATAGAAGTATAACTTAAAATTAATCAAAATTCATTATATATTCAGGTTGCAAAAACATATTTAAATCTTTGAATCAAGTCATTGTCCTAGGGAATAAATATGGATCATGTTTGTTTACCTTACCACTAGACTAATGCAGGCATCATCTATAAAGGGAGTACTGTCAAATCAGCTATTTTGATTTGCTTGAATTACTATATGATTTTTCTATTTGATTATATTGTATGCAGTGTTGTCCCATTTTAATCAATTCTCCATATGGAAGCCAATGGAATTTTTTAAATGTTAAAGTGCCTTTTCAAAAAGTTCTTCAAATAACTCACTATTGTAATTACAGTAAAGTCAGAACACCTTAAATGCCATTTAAGAGCTGCAGACATCTGTTTCCTAATTACCTCAGCATTCTCACCTGTTGCCACTTCTCTCCATCATATTCTCTACAGGATTCATGTTGAACTGCCATGGAGACATTATTTTAGTAAACATATAGAGGCCTGAGAAAATAACTTGAGAAAGGTAACTATCTTGGTCAAATTTTCTGTCTCCCACATTAGATAACCTTAGAGAACAATTATCAAAATCATTGAGATGCAGGAAAAGCAGTGTCTAGAGGGAAATTTATAGTATAAAATTCATAAATTTAAAAGAAGAAAAATCTAAAATTGTTTTCTGAATATTTTCTGTTAGGGAACTAGAGAAATAATAGCGATTTAAGCCTAAAGCAAACAGAAAAAAAGGAATAATGAAAGTGAGAATATAAATCAATAACACTTAAAAGAGAAAAATAGAGAAATCAACAAAGCTGGTTCTTAAAAAACACAAAAATTAATAAAACTCTATGCAGTCTAAGTGAAAAAAGAAAGACACGAATTATAGATAACAAAAATGAAATAGGAATTATTATTGCTGACTAATGGATATCAAAATATAAACAGGGAATATCACAAACAAGTTTATGCCACATATTTTATAACATAGATGAAATGAAGCAATGTCTTGAAATCTTCCTAAACATAGTCAAAGAGAAATAGGTCTTCTAAATTGATCTCTATCTATCATATAAATTGAATCGATAATGGAGAAAAAACACCTTCTCAAAATGAAAGAAAGCACTATCCCACATGGTAACTTTAGTGAATTTCAGCAAATACTTAAGAAATAAACGTACCACAACTCTACAATCTCTTTCAGAATATGAAAGCAGATAAAAATATTTCCTACCTAATTCTTTGAGACAAACATTAGCCTAATACCAAAAGCAGATAGACATAACAAGAATCGATTTAACAGATCAATGTCTCTTATAAAGATAAAAAAATCCTCAACGAAATATTAGCAAATCAAAACTAACAGAGTTTAAAAATAATTATACACAACAACAACATTGGATTTACTCATGATATACAAGGCTCTTTCAACATTTGAAAATTAATAAAATTTACCATATTAACAGGCTAAAGCAGAAAAATTATGATTATATCAATTGATGAAGAAAAAACTGTTGACAAAAGCTAACACTCATTTATGCAAAAGAAGAATAAAAGGGAAACTCCTTGAATTGATAAAGAACATCTGTAAAACATCTACAGCTAATATCTTACTTAATGATGAGATATTGAACACTTTCATTCTATGATCTGTAACAATAGAAGAAAGTCCTCTCTCAATATTGTACTAGAACTCCTAAAAAAATGACAAATAAAGGACAAAAAATATACAGATTGGAAAAAGAAATAAAACTGTCTTTGTTTGTAGATAACATAATTATTTATGTAGAAAATGTCAAAGAATATAAAAATATCTTCCTGAAACTAATAAGCAATTATATCCAAGTCACAGAATATAAGATTAATATAAAAAATCAATTGCTTTCTTATATATCAACAACAAACAATTAGAATTTGAAATATTAAAAATACCACTTGAAATAATATTACCATATGTAATGCTTAGGTATAAATGTAATGAAGTACCAACAAGATCTGTATGTGGAAAAGTAATGAGCACTGATGAAAGATATCAAAGATAATTTAAACAAATGAAGAGTTCTGTGTTCATGGTTTGTAAGACTCGATTATGTTAAGGTGTCATTTTTTTCTCAACTTTATAAATTCAAGGAAATCTCTATCAAACTTTTAGCAAGCTATTTTACAGATACTGAAAAACAGATTCTAAATTTATATGGAACAGTAAAGTACATAAAATTGCCAGTATAGTACTGAAAAAAAATAAAGTTGGAATACTCATTCTACTCAATTTCAAGACTGACTTACAGCAATCTAAATAGTTCACTGTTTGTGAAAGAAATGATACATAGATCAATGGAACAGAAGATAGAGGTCAGAAATAGACCCACACAAATATAGTCAACTTATCTTTGACATAGGAACAAAGACAATTCAATGGAGAAAGGCCAATCTTTTTAACAATTGGACATCCATATACGGAAATAAAGATGCCTAGACACAGACCTTACAACTTTTTATTAATATTTTCTCAAAATGGATCATAGGCCTAAATGCAAAATGGAAAGATATAAAGTTCCCTGCAAAAAACACAGGAGAAAACCAATGTGAGTTTAGTAATAAGCTTTTAGATACAACACTTAAAACATGATCCATGAAAGAAAACTTAGGTATTTGAACTTTATTAAAATTTAAAACTTCTGTTCTTGAAACACTGTTAAAATTATGAAAAGACAAAGCACAGACCGAAGAGGATATTTGTAAAACATATATCCGATAAAGGACTTATTATCTAAAATATACAGAAAACTAAAAACTAAAATTTGAAAACATTTATTTGAAAAGATATATGTACTCTTATGTTTTTTGAAGTATTATTCATGGTGGTCAAGACATGGAAACAACCCAAATGTCCTTCAATGAATGCTTGCATAAAGAAGGTGTGGTACATATATATAATGGAATGCTACTCAGTTACAAGAAAAGATGAAATACTGCCACTTGTGAAAACATGGATGGTACTTGAGTTTCATGCTAAGAGAAAAAATTCAGACAGAAAAGGACAAGAACCATTCATAAACTATAGAAATGTCTAACCAATATGCTGTATACGTGAAACTAATAATAATATAAAATAAAATAAAAAAAATAAAATAAAATAAAATGCTAAAAAAAGAACCATATGATTTCACTCATATATGGGTTGTAAAACAGAAAGAAAGAAACAAACAAAACAAACAAAAAAGAATAACAGACAATAGTATAATAGTATGGTGGTTACCAAAGGGGAAGAGGGGGGCGGAGAAGGTTGAAGAGGGTAAAGGGGATCAAATATATGGTGATAGAAGAAGGATGATAGAAGAAGGATGATAGAAGAAGGATGGTGAGCACACAATGCAATATACAGTTGAGTATTATAGAACTGTACACTTGAAACAATCTTATTAACCACTGACACAGCAATGAATTTAATAACAATGAGAAAATGAACAATGCAATTAGAAATGAACAAAAGATTTGGACAGATGCTTCACCAGAGAATCTTTACTGATTAATTGATTCTCTTGTTTTTTAAAATTATATAATTGTATTATATGTGAAGAGATAACTTTCTTAACATTTATTCTTCTAATTCAATTTCTTCATTGATTTCAGTTGAATAGTGAATCTAGAATATTTATTAAGAGTAATGAGTAACCATGTCTTACTTATAAATTAGTGGAAGAACTTCTATTATTTATTTATTATGATTTCGTTATGTGATTTGAGATACACATTATATCCTCCTATAGTCCTGAATATAAATACATATACGCATATTTAATCAAGTTTAGAAATTATTCATATGTTCTTATTTCAATAAAGTTTTTAATTCATAAAATAAATGTATTATGGTAATACATATATAATAACATTTTTTAATATAGAATTATTACTGGACTAAACTCTACTAATTTTAACTATATTTTTCTTTTATAATGCTACTGTATTATACTCATTATAATTTCAGGATTTTTTTGTCTGTTTACTTAGGATCTTTTTCTCATCTCTTTTATACTCTTTTCATTACATAGTCCACATCTAGCTCTCAATAATATTTGTTTATTCCTAGCCATCACAAACTCAAGAAATGCAGCCATTCTCAACACAGAAATCTCTCCTTTATCCAGGACAATTACAAGGCGCAGTTTCTCATGTCTTTGACTTTTCAAGTATGAAACTGTAATCCCTGAACTACAAAAAACCCTTCTCCAAGAACTCACATACATAGAAACAGGGTAAATTTTATTTATAGATATATGCAAACAGTTAATATTTACATATAAAAGAACAAATAATTTTAGAAAGACAAGAATCTAATGGAAAATGGATAACAAATAGAAATAGGCAGTTAATACTAACAGAAAGGCTGTGTGATACATACATATGTAAAATTGCTAAGCTCACTAGAAACTATAGAAATGCAAATTAAAATAGTAATTTATCATTTTCCGCACAGTGTGGGAGGAATGTGAAGAACCAAACATTCACATATATTGTTGATGGAAGTGTAAATTAAAGCAACTTCCTTGGAATGCAAGTTCTATCAAAATAATGACACTTATATTTTGGTCTTGACATTCTATTTTTGGGAATTTATCACCATACAAACTTAAAAAGCTGAAAGTAAAAAGTTGTTCATTACTGCATTGTTTATATTAGTCAGAGAGTAGAAGCAGCATATGCATGCATCAATAAAATTGATTTAATGAAACTGTGCCATATCCATACAGGACAGACATTCAGTTTGATGAATAGTAGCATTCGTTTACAAATGTTTCTTCATATCCTGTTCTTCCAATGATATCCCTGGGTCATACACTTTGTTTTCACAAATGAGCTCTGAGCACGCATAAAGCTCTAAATGCGCATGTGTGGCTAGGCAAACTTGAATTCCTGCCATCCACAGTGAGAATATTTCCTAAGAAGTTTCTTTCAGCCTAGGTCACGGAGTAAGAAATAGAAGCTACCCCAACTCAACACCAGTGGGTCCATAAACTCAAAACTGAGAATAAAGGATTGAAATTATGACACTGAATATTTTTGTTGTTCTGTGGCACTATCACACCAATGTTTGTTCTGACTTATCAGGCAGCCATTCTGACCGGACAGTGCTTATTCTGATTATTAACTATTTTTAACAAAACCCTGCATATGTACAATGAAATATAATTAAATATCATGGGGAAAGTGATTTATATGTGCTTAATGAAAATATTCTCGGAATTTATTTTTAGTTGATAAAATAAGATGTAGAAGTGTGTATGCTTTCATTTATGAATGTAAATTTGTATATAAGTATAGGTGTATGTCTTTGCTAAGAAAAATTCTGGATATATCTATAAGATAATGCTTACAACTATTTCTAAAGTGTTTGAATTGAGTACTAGTATAGAAAGAGATGTGGATTATTTATTCTTTTTATACTTTTCAAAAATTTTAAAGATGCATATATTTTTCTTCAATAAATATGTAGTATTTTAAACCTAAAAATAAAGATATGAGAAGTAATAAAGCATTCAGTCTGGCTAAGAACACTGGGAGGTAAGTCATAGTAATATTATTAGGGTTAAAAACAATCTGTCTTAGCTGTACGATATAAATTTTAATTTATCAGATACTTTGCTCTGAAAGAACTCAGTTAAGATCCTGCGCTCATTTCCTTTCATTATTATGTAATCATAGTTGACCTTTATTGAGTAACTAATATAAGCCAGGAAATTTGCAGTATATTTAGCATGCATTATCTCGTCCAGTATATTTTGAAGTAAGTGTACCAATAACCAGGGTTTACAGATAATTTTGAATATCAAAGTTTTTTTTTCATGTATGTTCACTAAACTGCAAAGCAACCACTTTCCCCCTGAATCAGAGCTATTATTATGCCTTGCCTACTATGATTATATTAACTACCATCATGGTTTATTTTATTTTCATTTTCAAATAATTTCAAATACACAGAAAGACACAAAAATAGCATGAAGAACACCTGCATACCTTTTGCTCAGCAATTCCATTCAGTTTCACTCACTGTACCAAAAAGTCCTCTATGGCAAAAGGATCCAATATAGTATCACACATTCCAGCCAGTTTTTAAGTATTTCTTTCTTATCATTAGATAGAGGTCACGCATTTGGGGGATAAATATCACAGAAATAATGTTGAGTCCTTCATTGCATCCTGTTGGATAACACACATGTGGAAATGTTCCATTAATGGAGTTTTCATTATGTTGAAATTTCATCACAGTGATGCCTGTGAGATTCGCCAATGCAAAAATACTTTTGCTATCCCCTTTGAAATTAATGCATAATTTGTGGGAATATAATTTGAGACTGTAAAACCTTGTTTCTTATTCCACATTCACCCACTAATTTCAGCATCATTTACCATTGTTTTGTTCCTATAATGATTATCAAATGTGGGTTTGTTTTTTTTTTAATGAGGTAAAATTCACATAACATAAAAGTAATCATTTTAACGGGAACAATAAAGTGGCACTTAGAACTTTCACAGTGTTGTGAAACCAACACATCTATCTGGTTCCAAAACATTTTCATCAACTGAATATAAAGCTCCATATCCATTAGGCAGTTATTCTTTAATCCCTCCTCCTCCCAGCCGTTGGCAATCATTTCTCTCTTTTCTGTTTGTATAGATTTGCCTGTTCTATTTCACACAGAGTCATGAAATATGTAACCTTTTGTGTCTGAGTTCTTTCATTTAGCATATTTTCAAGTTTTATCCACATTGTAGCAGTTATCAATATTTCTTTTATTTTATTTCTGAATACTGTTCCATTGAATATTTATTCCATTATTTATTTATCCATTTTTCCTGTTGATAAACATTTGGGTTGTTTCCTCCTTTGGCTATTGTGAATTGTCCTGCTATGAACAGGCATAGAAAAGTGCATATTTTAGTCTCTGCCTTTGATTCTTTTGAGTACACACTTAGGAGTAGACACGCTGGGCCATGTGATAAATCTGTGTTTTACCTTTTGAAGAACTGAGATAAACTAGAGAGATTGATTCCTTATCTCCAAAGTTATACAAACTAAAATAAAAAAAATGAACAAGTTATAACTGTGTGGTATCATTAAGGAAAAGTAACAGACTATTATTGGAACATATAATTAATAAATGACCTGAGTTAACAGAAAACATCTGCTTAATATGATGCCTCTGTCATTGGTCTAAATATTGTTTAAGAAGAGGGACTAACTTATTCATCTTTGTATTTCTAGCATCAGGATAACAACTGACTTTTGATTGTATATTTATTTTATGGGTTGTTTCCATTGTTTTATTCTGTCTTAATATTTTAACTTTTATCAATAATCTCATACAGTTTTGTATTATCCACAAATACATCCAGTTTTTTAAAATAGAAAATTAAATAGCACTTATTCATATCAAAAGTCATTTTTAATACTTAATTGCTGAGCTATGTGTTGTGAAATAGTGAAGTCTCTGTAAAAGATTTTTATTATATAATATTAGGCATTCTTTATACATAATATTATGCTTGCTAAAAATAGAATTTGACAGGTTGTGGCTACAGCTGGTAGCAGAAGTTTTAGTATATTGTTGCTAAGAGATAGTTTTTTTAATGAGACATTTATTTGTCTTCAGAGAAGAAAATCAGTCACTTCAAGTTTGATTTTTCTTACCTAGTTGAAATCTAATTGAGCTTCCAAAATGAGCTAAATTACATGTGAAAGTCCTGGTAGATACAATAAGGAGACAGCCTTTCACATGAAGACAAGTCTAAATTTGTACATCTGTTTAGTAGCTATTACATTGCACATGCAGGCACTGTACTAGAGCCTGGAAATATAAAGGTTAAGACAGGATTCCCATACTTATACAGTCTTCAAGGGTATACATAGAAATAATGTTGAGTCCTTCATTGCATCCTGTTGAATAACACACATGTGGAAGTGTCCAACTAATGGAGTTTTCATTATGTTGAAATTTCATCATGGTGATGACTGTGAGAGTCTCCAATGTAAAAATACTTTTTTATCCCCTTTGAGATCACAAATTAAAAAGATAATGAAACAGGCCAAGTGCTATGGAAGAGGTGGTCACAAAGTATTCTACAAGCACACAGGTAAGAATGACCAATTTTGCTTTGGCTTATTTAATTATACTTGACAATTTTGACTAGTTTCTTTGATCTCAAAATCTTAAAACTTTTTACTGAAGTATTACATATATAAAAAGGTGAAACAATTTTTAAAGTTTAGAGCTCAATGATTTAGATTCACAGAAAACTCCCATGTAAATACTGTCACACCTGTATTTTACAACCTCCCAATCACTAACCACATCTTCTCCCTAAAGAAAATGGATAAGCTCAGATTAGCTTTGAACTTTATTGAATCATATGCTGGTTTTGTTTGTTTATTTTTTTGCTTCTGACCCACTTAAAGTTTGATTCATCAACACCTTTCTTTGCATATACTGGTGGTTTATTTTCTTTCCTGTATAGGATTCCATTTGTTTATTACTAATTTTACTGTTCAAGGATATATGGATGGTTTTTAATTTGAGGCTATTATATAATATCCTGCACGAACATGTTATAGACTGATGTTTGTGTCTCCCCAGATTCATATAGTGAAACCCTATTTCCCAATATAATGGTATTAAGAGATAGGTCTTTGGAAAGTAGGATTAGATGAGGTCATGAGGGTGGAAACCTCATAAATGGGATTAGTTTCCTTGTAAGATTCATGAAAAAGTTTGCTTCCTCTTTCCACCAAGTGAGGATACACTGAGAACTCTGCAACCAGGAAAAGTACCTTCACCAGAACTCACCTATGCTGCTCCCTGACCTCGAACTTCTAGCTACCATAACTGTGAGAAATACATTTCTGTTTACAAGCCATTCAATGTATCATAATTACAGCAGCTGGAACTACACATTTCAACTGGACATTTTTACATAGAAGTGATATTGCTGGATCATAGCATATGTATATGTTCAATTGTGGTAGATACTACAAAACTATTTTCCTAAGTGGTTGCACCAATTATGCTTTCAAAAGCAATCTATGAGAAGTCCCATTGCTCAGCAAACTTGTCATAACAGTATTTTGAATCTTTGATTTTTCTTGCTTTTTTAAAAATATTAAACTTTCTATAGCTAACATAATAACTTTTTTTAAAAAAAATTAACAATTCTGTTTCCAATAGAATAAAAAGATCATGTGAAGTAGTTTTTTCATGGGTTTATTAGTTACTTTGATATATACTTGTTGTGACCGAAATAACCAGGCCCAACTCGAGTGCTCTAGTCCAAGAGACAGTTTATTAGCCGGCGGCTGTCCTTGCAAAGGAGCAGCCCCGAGACGCAGGGGCACAAAGGTTTTAAGCCCTCGATCCCATCCCCCACATCCTTAATCTTTACACAAAAGACTATATCTCCTCCATTCATTAACTGATAACTAAGAGGTGGGTAAGCAAGCAGGGGTACAGAAGCAGAATGCGTCATTGTTAAAATATTTTGTACCTATAGGCAGTGATCCGGCCAGTAAATCCCTTTAGTTAATAAATTTTTAGCAGATAACTAACTAGAAGTGAGACATGGCGGTTAGCACGTACCATGTCTTATCCTTAACCTATTGTTTCTAAAGGTGAGGTCACTACAATACTCACTCGTAAAATTTCTTTTCAAGTTCTTTAACCATTTATCTAAGTTTTTTTTATTAAAAGATGGATTTTTTTGTATATGCTCTCTCTTGTTATGACTTGTATTTTCATCCACTAATCCTGCTTTATATTAGCAGAAATTTTTTTGTTTAATTTAATCTAATTTTTTAGTCTTTTCTTTTGTGATTCTACTTTTTGTATTCTGTTTAAGAATATTTTGTTTAAGCCTTACCTTATAAAGATATTCACCTATGTTTTTATTTAGAAGCATTATTATTTTATCTTTCATATTAAATCTATAAATTACCAGAAGTTGATATCTATTATGAGTTGTGAGTCGTTTGTCTTCTGCATGAATACTAACTTTTTTCCCTCACCAACCAATCTAGAGTCCCACTCTTATAATAAATCAAGTGTTCATATATATGTAGGTCTGTATCTACACTGTTTATTTTATTGCATTGGTCTATTCATTCCTCATATCAATAGCACAACTTTTTAAAATCTGTAACTTTCTAATAAATCTAGATATCTGGTAGCATTAGTCCTTCCTTTTTGTGGTTCTTGAATGTTATGTTGGCAGTATTTGGTACTTTTCATTTCCATTTAAATTTTAAAGTCAGCTTATCAATTACCACTAATGAAACTTTGGGTTTTTAATTGACATTGCATTGAATTTCACAGAACAAAATGAAAAATTGACACTTTACAATACTGAGTCTCCAATTCAGGAACATGGTTTATCTCTTCATTTAGGTACTCTTATTTTCTCTCTAGTTATTTGACAAAAATTTTTAAATAAAATTATATTTCACAAAATTTTATGAAAACATAATTTTTAAAGTTGAAAATTTAGTAATGAACAGCCATATATTCTTAACCTCATTTATATATGTATATATTTTTTTCTCATATGAAATATTTGAAAATCTAGTTGCTAAACTCACAACCCTTCACCCCTCAGTATTAACATTTAATATTTCAGCATGACTCTTCTTAAAAACAAGGCAATCTCTATCATTCTCAGTACAATTTACACATAATTTAACATAATTCGTTATATTTGTCTCATGTTAAAATTTCCTATTTTTTCCAAAATGTAACTATTTTAGCATTGTTTTCTCCAGCATCTAGTCAAGATTTATTTCTTGTTCAGTAAATGGTTCATAGTTTGTGTGTGTGTACTTCTTACACACATTTTATTATATATTTTTATATGTTCTAACACACTTGATGTTTCCTAAATTATAGTGAATTATCTCATTTTGTATAACTTTAAAAACTAATAATTTTACATTTATACTTACATATTTTACTTGTATGAAACAACTGATTTTTTACATTGAGCTCTTATCATCTTAAATTCGCCTTATAATTATGATACTTCATCTATAAGTTATACAAATATATGCTTGTAAACAATGATAGTTTTATACCTCTCTTTTTAGTCCTGACATTGCTCTTTTTTTCATGACTTAATTCACTTGCTAGTTCATCAGTACTAACTTGAATAGAAGTAACAACAGTGAGTAGTTTTGTCTTTGTCTAGACTTTAGAAGGAAAATATCAACAAATTATCATATGTATAATGTTAACTGAAAATTATTTGTAGAGTCTCTATTATAAATTAGACAATATACCTCTTACTCCAGTTTTGTTAAAGATTTCATAATAAATGGATATTGAATTTTATTTGCATCTATTGAAGTGAATTTATTTTTTTCTTTGTTATTTAATAAAAAACATTAGCTTGCTTTTTATATTAATTCAAATTTGCATTCTTGAAGAATTAAAGAGCGAGAGATTGAAAGAGCTGGATTTGGTATTTGGTAATAATTTCATCTATGATTTTGGCATCCACATTTATGAGATAATAGTCTGCCATTTTTATTTCTCACAAGTTGTGGAGAGTTGGTGGTAAACTGACAAGGTCCTTGCAATCTGTGAGGCCAACCAAGGGTTGCTGCATCTCCACAAATCCTCCTAAGAATGGGGAAGTAGGAACTGATGGGAGAACAATGCAGATATTGAAATGGAAATGATTACAGCAGGCTGTGTAGGTGAGGGTAATCTCCGGAAATGCAAATGATTATAGTAGGATGTGGAGATTGGATGGGGATAATCTCATTTTAGCCAGCAAATGTATGCTCTTGTATAAAAGCAACTTGCAAAAATAAAATTGCTCTCTACTCCACCATCAGTGAATGGTGGGCCTCCCGATCCCAGCTTTCTGTCTTTCTTTTCTCAATCTCCCACCATTCCTTCTCAGGATTATTTTCTAGGGCCGCGCTCGATGTGGCAGGATTTACCACTTGCTGGACCCGACAACAATTCTCTTATCAGACCTTTATTTTAAGCTTATTTTGGCTTTATAAAATGTATGCTCTCTCTATTCTGAAAGTTTGTTTAATATTAGCGTTATTTCTTTTTTAAATGCTTGATACTATTCACTCATGAAGCAATATGAACCTGGAAGGTCTTTTGTGGGAATATTTAAAATTACAGATTCTGTAGTTTCACTGGATTTAGAATAAATGAGTTCTGTTTCTTCATGAATTTATTTCACTGAATTGTGATTTTCATAAAATTTATTGTTTTATCTAAAATTTAAAATTTATTTTAGGATTATTTATAATATTTTCATTATGTATTGAATGTCTGTAGAATCTGTCTCGATGGCCTGTTTTTTATTTGTGATATTGGCAATTTGTATTTAATCTCTTTTTTACATGATTATTTTTTCCAAGGTATAATCTAATTTATTAATATTTTGAAGCATTCCATTTTGGTTTGCTAATCATCTTTATTTTACATTATATAATTCATTTCTGCTCTAATCTGTTATTTTCCTCTCATTTTGCTTTATTTTTATTTTCTTTGATTTGTAATTTGATATAAAGATTTCGAAGGAAGGTGTTCTTCTATATTGATATATTCCTTAAATATATACATTTCTTTCTAAGCACTGATCTAGTTGATTCTAGCGGTTCATATTTTCCTTTGACAAGTTTTCTTTAACCAATTAGTTATTTAAAAGTGCATTTTCAAACAATTTGATATTTTCTAGTACTCTTTCTATTGACATCTAGTTTATTTTTATTTTGGTCAGAAGTCATATTTCAATTCATTTTAATCTTTGAAATTAAGATTGCTTTGTAGTACAGCACAGAGCTTAGTTTGGTAACTATGACATTTACAGTTGAAAAAGATATGCATTATCCAATTTGTTGGATGTAGTGTTATTTATATGAGAATTCAAGTTAGTAAGTTATATTGTTTAGATCTAAATTCTTAATGATTTTTGGTTTGCATGTTTTATACATTGATTTCAGAAGAGTGTTAACATCCACTGATTATGAATTTGTCATTTTTTTTCATGTTTTCTTATATTCTTTTATGTTATGGTATTTTGCCCTCTTTATTTTGCAGTTATGTGTTTAAATCTCGGTTATATTTTATATCTTTCTTTGAAGATAATCTAACACTGTGAAAGTATGTCCTTATTTCTAGCAATGTATATTTCTTTAAATTTCATTTTTTTGTAATACTGCTATAATAAATGCATTTCTTTGAAATTTTTGAAAATTTCTTTGTGTATTTTCTCATGTTATTCCCTTCAATCTTTGTCTGATTTTATAGTAAAATTATATCATTTATATAGCATAGTTTATTTTTTTAAATTTACTCTTATAATCTTGTCTTTTAATTAGAATTGTTTAATTTACATTTAACATAATATCTTATATATTTGGATTTAGTACTCTATATTACCCTTTGTTTTTTTATTTGCTCCATTTCTTTTGACTTTCTTCTTTGACTTTATTAAATATTTTTAATATTCTCTTTACTAGCTTTATTGTTACATTAACTAATTATTCTTTTAGTTGTGAGTCTAAAGCTTATAGCATGTATCCTTGACTTATTAAATTCTGGTATGTTATTAATTTTATAGATTTGCAAAAACTCCAAGGATCTTAGTGCGCTCATGTTTTTAAATTAGGAATTTTCTGCTGACATGTATTCCAGTTCAATACTTGACCTAGCCTTTTCTGATCTATTGTTAAATGTATTCATTGACTTATTAATTTATTTCAAATTCTAAAATTTCTATTTTAATCATTTTTATATTTTTAAGAGTTTACCTGAAAAATTTCTACAGAATTTACTTTTCAGAACTTATCTTCCACTATATATCTACCTTAATTCTTCTATACTATATATAAATGTTCATTCAATTTGTCATCACATAAACATGCCTAGAATTCCCCCATGTCTGGACCTTTGTGCATATGTTTCTTTACTCTATTTTACTAAAAACTTGGTCATCTTTCAAGTTACGGTCAGACTTAGACTCCTACAAGAGGAAACTGTTTTTCTACTCACAACACTCCTGACACCAAATGTATGGGTTTTACAAAACAAGCGATTATCTACGGAAACCAACAGAATGTTCTACAATTTAATTTAATTCTGACATTAATTTTAATTCTGACATTACCAGGCATGAGCACAATCTCCAAAGTTGAAGGGCTCAATTTCACAAGACTGCCCCCTCAGTTCAGATGCCAATTGAAAGTAGTGGGTCCCCAGGGTACCCACACTTTTATCCAATTTAGCTACAATCAGCAGTTCTCACGATCCTCTCTCCAGTTTTGATAATTTGCTCTAATCACTCACAGAACTCAGGATAACTCTTTACTTATGTTTCTGGATTTATTATAAAAGATACAGATAAACAGCTAGATAAAGAGATATATACAGTGAGGTTGGGAAGGGTCCTGAGCACAGGAGCTTCTGATCGCATGGAGTTGGGGTGTACCAACCAGTACCTGAATGCTCACCAACCTGGAAGTTTTCCAATCCCATCATTAAGAGATAGCTATGGAGGCTTCATCATGTAGGCATGATTGATTATTAACTCAGTCTCTAAAGGATGGGAAGAGGGTAGGTCTAAAAGTTCCAAGCTTTTAATCATGATTTGGTTTTTCCTGAAGCTATCCAGAAGCCTACTAAGAGTCACTTTATTAGAACAAAAGACGCTATCACTCAGGAGATTAAAAAGGATTTAGGAGCTCTGTGTAAGACACTCCTATCACCTTCATCATTTAGGGAATCACAGGAGGTTAAGGAACTCTGCACCAGAAACTAGGGGCAGAAACCAAATATATATTCTTTTTTATTAAGTCACACCTTCATACATTTGTTCTGATCTTAAGATATATATTTTATTATGCAAGATTTTTTCTATTATCATATTGTATATTGTATTGTATGTATGTTCTCTTGTGCATATCAGAAGCTTTACAAAGATTAGGCAAGATCATATTCTTTGCTACCCACCACGGCAGGTAGCACAGGGTCTTAGCTACAATAACTTTACAAGAAATATAAGCTATGTAGAGATATAGCATAGCCTAGGGAAAAGAATATGAGTTTCAAATGAGAATAAAATACTAGATTGGAATTCAATTATTTTACTTACTGGCTATGTGATATAGAAAGATTTATTTAAAGATCTGAGACTCGGTTTCTCATATATAATTCTGGAAAAATATTAATAGTATAATCTATATTGCAAATTCTTGGGACCGTTAAATTGAGAAAAGGCAAACAAAAAACACCCAAGCTAGCATATCATAAACACAAGAGTCTATTTTTTGTGATCTCTACTGCTATAAGTCAAATGATTAAATGTTTGAGGAAAAAAAAGGTTAGAGATTATTTTTTGGTGATTCCACTCAAAGTTTAAGCTGCTCCACAGCATACTGGTAAAGCAACTCAAGTAAAAATTTATTGAACTCAAAATATAGACATTAACAGCATTTTAAATTACTCCTTTACTCTCTAAAAACAGATAAAATTGATTTTGTATAAAAGGACAGCAACAAGATACACAGTAAAATAGATTCAGAACTCTTAGTAGTTTGATCAGATGATATTTTTTGAGGAAAGCAGAATAGACCAGATCATATCCTACAGCTCTGGCTCACTTTTCAACCAAATGTCTTTACTTCAGCTGTGCAAAATATTTCATGTGGAAAACAAGCTCAAAAAGTATTCTTTGTGCATAAAGTTTTCTGACATTTCAATGTGTTACTACTTTATATATTTTGACAAAAATAATTTTATATTAATTTTTGGCTGGCATTTTTCTGATACTAGAGATTTTCAAAATCAATAATAATCATGAACAATGTTGACTCATGACTCTATCAGCTCATCTGCAATATTTTATAAGACTCTAGTAGAAGTTTCTTTGCCCTCGCCATTACTGCCTCAAGCTTTGTCAATGGGTTCTTTGTCTTTCCTTGAGGACCTGTGTCCTAGCACAAAGTCAGCCCTAAAATAAACTCACATCAGAATAAATATTGCTGATACAAGATAAAAAATAAATGAGTGAACAAATTAGTGAATAATGGTAGGTCCCTGATATTTAGAAAAAGTCACTATTTAATAAATAAATCTTGGATTTTTTTTTTGGACTCATGAAATAATTTAAAAGAAAAAAACATCAAATTAGCCATGTGTGTGCAATGCCTTATATGCTACGAAAGCCATTCCCATCACATATCTAATGTAAGCCTCTGAAAAATTCTGTGAGATAGGTATTGCTACTACTTAGATTAACATACAGATGAGAAAAATGTGGCAAAAAGATTTAATTAATTTGCCTAAAATTGTAGTTGGCAGATGGGTTGGTCAATGAACTAGGTCCCTTGTAATACCTTCCTGCACCAGTCATTATAACATACCTAAATGAAATCTTCCTTTTCATTTTATTCTCATGTTGATTCAATGGAACTAAGTCCCATGTCCTCTCAGATTTCTCCCTTCTCTAATTTCAGAGACCTTAGAAGTCCACTTAAATTAAGGCTTGCCCTTGTTTTATTATATATGGTTTCCTATTTTTAAGTTTCATGTCTTTTCCACAAAATACAATAATTTCTTCAAGATAAGGACTGAGATGCTTAGTTTAATGTAGAGAAGAATCATTTAATAGGTATATGCAAACATTTAAATGAAGTAAAATTTAACATCAAGAATGCAAAAACAACATTCAGCCAAGTTAGTGAAGATGAGATGAGAGTGCTCAGAACAGCATTCACTGGTATCCCTAAATAAAACTGGATTCATTTTTTTTTTTTTGGCATAAATGTTACTGAATAAACACATCTGCTCATTTCTGAGGTACCCATCTTTACAATCTTTAATATAATGCTGTGCCAAAGGATTTTGAGCCTTTGTTCTGCATTTTTAAAAATTTATTACCCAAGTAATTTTTTTTGACCACTTAGGAAGAAGACATCAGGCATAAAACTAAAAGGAAGATATATAAAATATAGCTCTAAATTGGGCATTGTTTTTCAATAAATAGTTTATCTTCAAAAAAGCAAAAGAAAAGGAAAGAAGAAAGAAACAAACAGTCAAAAATATAAAAGTCTATGCTGAGTAGACTTACTCTGTGATGCTTATGGATTGGATGTTTAGTTTTCAGGGTTTTCAGGTGCTCTGCACTAAGCAGTGATTCTACTCTACTCGCCTAGCATTACCATTTTCACCCCCTCTAAAAATACTTTTAAAATTATTTTTTTTCAAGTTATACCTTCTTCCACCTTCCAGACAATAATTTTGTTTCATATTTAATTTAAAAAAAGAGAGAAGTAACCAGAAGAAAATACATCTTTCTTTAATCCACTGTCAATCTACTAGTATCTGTAGACTATCCATTCTATTTGCTTTTCTTTTAGTCACCAGAGATCCAATCTTTGTACCTACATGGGCTGCATAACCTGTCCAGAAATTTTTACTTCTCACCATTGCCCCTATTAACACCCCAAACCAAGCCACCATTACCTTTTTCTTGGGCTACTGTTAAAATTCAAACTGATAATACTCTTGCCCCCTAAAATTAACTTTCTCAATGAATCCAAAATAAATTTACTTAATTGATTCATCCGTCAATTCATTCATTCATTGATCCACTCAGCACACATTTATTGAGTGTTTACTCTGTGTCAAGCACTATTTCAGGGACTGAGGATACAATAATAAAACAGACCACAAACTGTTACCATGATGGAGATTATATTGTAGAGGTTGAGAAATACAATCACTATGTTAAGTATTTTATATATAACATAATATATATTATATACGATATCTGTATCTGTCAGTATATTTATCTATGTATCTATATCCAATATCTATAGCTATATCTATTTACATGTACTACAAGAAACACTAAAGGAGAAGAGGATATTAAATACTGTTTCAGTACAAATTCATTTAGGGTATCCAGGGAAAGCTTCATAGAGAAGGTGACCTTTGAGTAAGAATCTGAGTCAATAAGGAATCTGGGAGAAGAACATTCTATGAACACTCTGGCTCCTGAATTCAGATTGCAGGAGCAGAGGCAGGAACCAGTTAGGTGGCTATAGCAATAAATATAATGATTCTATGGTCCAGAGTGGTGGTGGTAAGAATGGCATAAAGTGATCAAATTCTGGCAGAACTGACGTGAGGTATGAGAGAAAGAGAAAATAAAAAGACAAACAAATAAAAAAGAAACAAGAAACCATCATACTTTTTAACCTGGTTACCAGCAACTTTGGAGTTGCCTTTATTTCTCAATAACATGAGAAAATCTGAAAAAACAGCTGGTCTTGTAGAAAATATCAGGAGCTCAGTAAGGAACAGATTTAAAATATACCAAGGGCTCAGAGAGATGGATATATAGATTTGGAGATTAATAGAGAAATCAGGACTTGTTATAGACTAAATATTTGTGCTCCCGACCCTATTCATAGATTGAACTGAAGTGTACAAATAATTGTGTCATGGTATACTGTAGAAATAAAATAAATTGTATATATAAAAATATTTACCCATTGAGTTGCCATTCAAGAATAACTATATCCCTTGCTCCTGAGACTTGTTGAACAGTTCTTTGAATTTTTGAGAATGACTTCAAAGAAAATCATACAAAAAAAACTAGGTATATTAATGTTCCTTGTCTTTTTATCTAGTGCTTGACAGGCTATATTTAGGTCTGCCAGTTTTAAATTAAAGGGTTTTTCTTCTAAGGGCATGAAATATGTACCTGCTACTACCCTCTTAATTGTTAGAACTGCCCTTTATAAGAATTTTGTTATATCTTTTATTGGTTATCTAGAAAATTTTACCATATGAGTTTTGGAAGGTAGCACTTACCTAGAATTATTACATATATTTTGAAAAAACTTTGAATTGAAATATGTAGGTCTTTAGCTAAAATACAAATTCAGATAGATAAATATGATTTTTAGGTACCAAAGGTAAACTAAAGAATAAAAATAAAAACATTTAAAAACTCACTTAATTTTAAAATGTTTTAATAATTACCTATTTTCAAATTCTTTTTTTATAATTTATTTATTTAAATTAGTTTCAAGTATACAGTACATTGGTTAGACATCTATATAGTTCATAAAATGATCCTCTCAATTACTGCCTCCCTTCCCTGGCCTTCCACCTAGCCATCATATCGATGCTAACTGCATTCCCTCTGTCATGCTCCCTAACCCCATGACCACTATCAACTACTAAGTTGTACTTCTTTAACCCTTCATCCCACTCTCCCAGTGCCCCAACCCCCCTCCCTTCTGTCCGTCACCAAATTGTCCACTATATTTGCGAGTCCGTTTTTGATTAGTTTGTTCTTTTTGTTCCTTAGATTCACATATAAGTGAAATCATATGGTATTTATCTTTTTCTGTCTGATTTATTTCACTCAGCATAATAACCTCTAGGTCCATCCATTTCATTGCAAATGGTAGAATTTCATTTTTTTAATGGCCGAGTAATATTCCATTGTATATATGAACCATAATTTCCTTATCCAATCATCTGATGATGAGTATGTAGGTTGTTTCCATATCTTGGCTATTGTAAATTGTGCTGCCATGAATATTGGAGAGCGTAGATCTTTACGAATTATTGTTTTGATTTTCTTTGGATAAATACCCAGAAGTGTAATTGCTGGGTCAAAAGGAATATCCATCTTTAATTTTTTTGAGAAACCTCCTTATTGTTTTCCATAGTAGCTGTACCAATTTGCAATCCCACCCACAATATATGAGAGTTCCCTTTTCTCGGCATCCTGGCCAATACCTGTTGTTTTTTATTTATTGATGATAGTCATTCAGACAGGTGTGAGGTGATATCTCATTGTGGTTTTAATTTGCATTTCTCTGATGATTAGTGACCTTGAGCATCTTTTCATATGTCTATTAGCCATCTGTATTTCCTCTTTGGAGAAGTATTTGTTCAGATCTTCTGCCCATTTTTTAAATGGATTGTTTGTTTTTTTGTTGTTGTTGAGTTGTGTAAGTTCTTTATAAATTTTGGATATTAACCCCTTATCAGATGTAGAGAATATCTTCTCCCAGACAGTCAGTTGTCTTTTTGTTTTGTTGATGATTTCTTTTGCTGTAAAAAAACTTTTTAGTTTGATGTACTCTCATTTGTTTATTTTTTCTTTGATTTCCCTTGCCCGAGGAGATATATCTGAAAAGAAATTTCTTTTAATAATATCAGAGAGTCTACTGCCAATGTTTTCTTCTAGAAGTTTTATGGTTTCAGGTCTTACATTTAAGTCTTTAATCCATTTTGAGTCTATTCTTGTATCAAATTCTTAAATAATTGATAAAATTAAGAAATTATTTTCATATTATTATTTTTATCTAATAATCCATAATTCTATAAATATAAGGTAAAACTAATCTTCTTTGGCTTCATTTTTTTTTTTTTAATCGCAGGTCTCATTCTGGTTGGCAACTTATGTCATTTCCACTTCTACAATATAAGTCTAAGTGGCAATTATCCAAGAGGATAAGGGGGCACAAAATTTCATCCTACCTAGATCAATGACATCTCTGTTCCCCACCAAAAGTGGCCACCACATCACAAAATGGTTACACAGCAATGGCAGTTGGGTTACCAAAACAAAGCACTCATGCAAATACTAGTACATGGAAAAATGATTAAAGCTAGTAAAGTTAGATGTTTTTCCCACTACAACTAGAATGAACATTTGATTTTATGAGTACTAATATAAACTAAAAATATGGCCCATTTTTGGTGCCTTTTTTTCTTTACAAATATAATGTGTCTTGGTGATGATATAAAATCTCTCTGATGAAAGACAAGATCTTTGTATACTCCCTGAAATATCTGTTGTCTTAAAATTCTATTTCTTTTATTAAATTAATAATTCAGTAACTATCGTCTTACCTTGTGCAATAACACTATGTCTGGGTCCAAGTGTCCTCTGTGAAATCATTTTGAAAACTAATAGGAAAAAAGTAAACATATGCATGTGTGTGTATTTTTTGTGTATATATTTGATAGTGCTTACTGCCGTGAACATAGTGTTTGGCATATAGTACAAAGTTAATAAATGCTAATCCCCATAAAGTTTCTCTTTAGCAGATCTTATAGATTAAATTCATTTACAAAAATTTCTATTTGAACCTAGACATTATTATATTTTGAAACATCTGATCTGATACGGCACTTTTTATTCCTTAAAATAAATTTTCCAAATCTATTGCTGAAGATCATAAAATAAGATACTGAGTATTTTTTGTACTGATAACTCAGAGTAATTGAAGGTTGCTCTTTTTATAAGCAAATTCTGGTCAATGTGGACTCTTGGATGCTTTTGTTCTACATTTTACTGAGTTATGTTGCTGAAGCACTGGGGCGATTACTGAGCCAGATTACAACCTTTCCGTGCAACTAATTAAAGATATCTGATGCTCAGCTTAAACACATGATCAGATTGAATCTACTGAAAGATGACTGTGCACTCTAAATTGCTTTAGAAGATTAATCCAAAAATTAACAGAAATTAATCCAAAAATTCAATTCCAAATATGCTAAGCTAATATTGAACTACGAGATTTAGTTTGAGCAAAGGGAAAAATTAGCAGAAAATACCTAAATAATAAGCGATAAAATAAGAGTAAGCAAACTGCACTAAAAAGATCATTAATGATGATTTCATGTGTAGAAGTCAAATTCTGTGTCTATAAATTCCACTCTGTTGAGCTATCATATGTATGTACTTAAATTTACACATTTCTTCTGCAAATAATTTATTTTAATTTGTGTAAGGACTTCATATCATATCCTATAAAGAATTGTTGAAAACAAGTATTAGCCTAGGAAAAAAAAAATCACCGAACAACACTCAACATGGTAACATTAAAACCGATCTATTTGGATAAAATCTAGATGATCAGAAGAAAATTTGGAAAATACTATTTGTTAAATAAGTTCTACACAGGCTAGCATGAGTAACCTAGGAAAGTATTACTTTTTTTTGCTACTAGAGGAATTCGTGAATAGGTTAGATAACCGGATCTAGACTCTACTGATCTAGTAGTCTATGATTTTATGTACAATTCTCCAGAGAATGGTAGATTATCAGTAGTGATATTAAATAGACAGGTGTATACTGACCCAATTATAATACTATTGTAAAAAAAAAATCTCTTGATGGGTATTAGCATTCGTATCCCACTGTATGAGCCTCCCAGAAATCAGACAGCATTTAGCAAAATGTGTTTTTCTTACAAAGAATAACATATTATCTCTTCATCCCTCCAAAGATTTAAAGGATGTAGAAAACAATATAAAGCTCCAAAGGCTTAGAAGATTCATCATAGATGGCTGCCTAACCCAACAAAAGAAATGTAAATGATGACTTTTCTAGACAAAATTAAAATAAGACAATCCTGTGAAATATGCCATTGTATCTAATTTACCAAATGCTTAAAACTAGAAGGAAATGAAGAACACAAAGAAAACAACAATCATCTCTCCTAGTGCCTTTACCCTGAGGATACATTTAAACAAGACTCATTTGAGTGAGGATAGGTTCAACTATGTTCAAGGAATGATTAGAGCTTATAGAATGGTCTATTAGTAGCCCCAGAGGGGTTACCATATTAAAGTGGACATCTACCTAGTTCTGTCATGGTACTAACAAGAACTAAGTATCACATAAACATAAGTTTCTTTGAGCAACACATTATCTACAGTCTATCAAAAACCACTACCAGTTTCACAGAAACTATTTCATTAGCCTTTTTTAGTTTTACTGATTTCTAATTTCTGCCCTGTTGTATTTCTTCCAACTAAATCTCAAAACATATATTTTTTCTTTTGGATCTTGGTTTTCCAGCTCAAATTTAATTTCTGAAGATTTTCAGTCAGTGACCCCTAAGTTGTAGCTGATGGCTACTTTTGATACCTTACATTTTACTAAAAGTTATTGACTGTTGTGGCTAGTTTCCACTAGCCTTGTGAGTGCAATAAGGATTGAGTAATATGCATCAGCTTTTGGGAAAATCGCTATAGACATTCGTCAAATTAAAAATGCTGTTTAAAAATAATACCTGTGTTTGTTATGGGGGTGCTCCATTATGTGAATCTTATTTGAAAAGAAATCATCAAAAGGACTATGAAGAAGGAAATTTAATAATAGATTTGTGAGTGGCCAAATTGATGTCATAATTAATTCACTAAACCTCTTGAATTTAAGAGCTCATTTAAAGCCTATTTACTCTTGTTACAGATGTAATTCTAACCAGCCTTGCTATTTAATTGTTTTCAAATGTGTGAAGAAGACACAAAGAGCATGACAAACATTGACAATTGTCAAGAAGAAGTGAGACATTTTTTTAAAAGCACAAAAGTCCAAAATGTACAAGTTTGGAGCTATTTAATGTTTCTGCTTAAAATCCTTAGATAGTCACCCATTTCACTCAAGAATGAAATACAAATATTGCTTTCATGACTATATCGTACTCTATCTTTGGGCCACATCTTTGAGTTCATTCCTATTTTCTTTCTCCTCTCCATCCTTCCTTTTCTTCTCCTCCCTCTATCTCTCACCTTCTTTTCCTTCCCCCTTCTTCTTTTGCTATCTTTGTCATTCCCTTTTTTGTCCATCCGCACTGTCCTTCTAATTCTTCCAAACATAACAAGCTCATTTCCACCCTGGGATCCAAGTAGTGGCAATTTCTACTGCCTGAATTACTCCTCACTGTAATTTTTACTTGGCTGGCTTTTAAAAATATCTTTCAGATATCTTTTTATCATGTCTCACATAGAACTTTCATGAGCACTCCATCAAGCATAGATTCTCAGTCACCATTTATCATTCACTGAACTTTAATTTCAACATCGATTTAGCATTTATGCAATATTTTTGCCTAAGTATGTTTTACTGTTATCTATAGGTTTTCTCCTTGATTTTCTCTCCTCATTATCCTTCACTAAATAAAATGTTGGCTTCTTAGGGACATCGACTTTTTTCATTTTATTTTTCTCTTACTCTTCAGAGTCAGGAGTAATTTTTTACTAATTATTTAACAAAAAAAAATAGTCTTAAAGGAATAAAATTTATTTATGAAATATTTCAGATTGTGATAATCTTTAAGTAGATTGACATTTTAAAATAAATGTTTTATTTTACAAGAGTTTTAGATTTACCAAAAAAAAAAAAAATTACCAATGAGAACAGAATCCCCATGTATTTCTACCCAGTTTGCCAAATTGTTAACATCTTATATTAGTATGGTATGTTTGCCACAACTAAATAATCACTATTAATACATTATCATTAATAATTCAAATCTATACTTCATTAACATTTTTTTAAACTAATGTTCTTTTTCTGTTTCAGGATACCATATCGCATTTAGTTGGCACATCTCCTTTGCAACATTTTCTCAGACTTTGATGACTTTGACAGTTCTGAAGATTATTGATTATGTGTTTTGTAGAACATCCTTCAAGTGGGATTTCCTGATTTTGTTCTCATGATTAGACTGGTGTCTGAGTTTTGTTGAAGACCACAGAAGGAAAATATCATTTTCATAATATCGTGTCAAAGGCATATGCTAGCAACATGACTTATTGTTAAAGTTAAATTTGATCAATTGGTTTAGGTTTTTTATTTTTTTCATTTCTCCACTGTATAGTTACTCCTTTTCTCCTATTACAGTATTTCTTGGGAAAAGGTCACTATTCACAGATCATACTTATGAAGATCATACTCTTTGAGGGGAAAACATGTACATAAACTATTTAGAACTCTCAATATGGCAGAATTGACTGTTTTCCCCCATTTATGTATGTTTTTTAACCATTTATTTATATCAGTATGGACTTATGGGTATTTATTTTTTACTTTGTGATATAATCCATAAATTATTAATTTTGTTGCTCCATCTTTGGCCTTTGGGAGTTCTTTCAGTAAGTATATTGTTTGCTTTTTCTATTAGTATTCTTAACCTATTAATTGAGTTATTATAAATAGCCTGACTAGTAATTCTAAGATCTTTACCATATTTAAATGAGATCCGATGCCTTGTTTTGTCTTTTGAGACTGTTTGTTTCTTGACATTGTTGAAACATGATATTTCAGGTAATAGAAACTGAGGTAAATAGATATTTATTGTGAGGTTCGATGCTAATCTGGCTGGGGCTGGACTAATTTTGGCCTATTTTTTGCTGTAGTTGTAGATGCTAGAAACTCCAAATTCCTCTAGCGTCTTTATATTGTTGTCATTCCTATCATCCTTAGATTTTCATAAGTACTCCTGTTTTTAATATAGACTGCTTTGCAACTCTTTCAGCTATAATCACTGTTTTTTCATTGGGCCCTGTAGTGGTAGTAAGGTGTAAGTAATAGAATTCTACAATCTTATGATTAAATCTCATTCATTTAGTGGGTCTGTGTCCTTGTACTGTGACCTTCACATGCATGGCTTCTCTTTTTTTTTTTCCCACCTAAAATAAGATAAGAAGTCTCAAGGGGCTGGAGTTGGGTAATTGGGTTTCTGTTTAGGTAAGGTAATTCTCTGGCAGTGTTTCCAGACTCTGCCTTTGTTAAGGTAAATGCTCTGTGAGTATACTTTCCTGCTATCCCTGCCATAAATTTGATAAGATTTCTCCTAGCTCTTTAACATGAGAATCGTGAGAGGTTCTTGGATATAAATCCCACAAAATTGTGAGGCCCTACCTAAAACTAAAGCCCCCAGTAGTTTCTCACTCTCAAGCTCAGCCTCTTGTAATTTATTAAAATTATCACTTACTTCTTTTATTTGTTTTAGTTCCAGGCTTATGCCCCATATAAGTTCTGGATTGTGATTCCCTCCATTCACCTGGCTTTCCAGATTTTGAGGTGGTGATTTACCCTGTGACCTCAATTCTCTGATGAGTTAAAGAAAAGGCATTGATTTTCATTTTTTTCTGCTTTATCCTTGATGTAAGGACATGAGCGATGACTTCCAAGCTCTTATTTGTTTGAGTTGAAGTTGAAAGTAGCAATATACTTTTTATTAAATGTGGCTTGTTACTACTGTGGGATTCTCTCTCAGAATGGTTAGCCAGGTGAGTGTGTTGTTACTGGATTTACTGTAGACTCAATCAATCAGAGAGCTCAGAAATGCAAGGCTCCAGTGGAAAAATGGAATTATGCTGTAAATATAGATTTTTTTCCTCTCTCAAACTGAGTAAAACAATCTTTAATCAAACAACCTGTTTAGGGAGACTCCAGATGAAAAAAACAAAACAAAAAAACAGTACACTTAGCAAAACTACCCAAGGACAAAAATTCTTTTGAGGAACACATTGCAAAAGATATAACGTTCCTTCTTGTTCTCATGAAGGCACAGAGTTTCAAAAAATTTATAATAAAACTATGTAGATTAGGTGAGTATAGGGAAAGAGAAAACTAATCTAGGAAGCGGGGTTCATATGTACAGAGAATTCCATAGCAGGAAGCAGCAGTTGCAGCTTCTCTATCACAAAAACAGATATACCTTTGAATCCTATTAGAGATGTAGAGATGGAGAAAAATTATATGAGAGTGGGGTTGCAAAAGATGGAACACGTGATTTTTCTTCCTGGAATGTTTGGTCCCTCAGAAGGGGAATTAGTCTCTGTCAGTAAACAGAAGCACATTCACTTTAGCTCTGAGATTTCAAGATCACAAGACTCAGAAAGATTAGAAATTATTGAATATAGTATATGAAGAAATAGAGTAAACACAAGGTCTCATTCAACACACAATTCTGGAATGAAGTTTGATCATAAGTCTGAGGAGCAAATGGTTTGCTTAGAAAACCATGGAAAGTAATGATGGCTTAAAATTTTACATCAGAAGAGGAAAGATACAGTTATTAGTTGGTTATAAGAGTGATTTGAGAAGAGAATACTAAATAAAGATAAACACATTTAATAATTTCAAGACAAAGCAATATTTAAGAATAGTGTGGTTATTGTATTCGGAAGAGCATGCCCAGATATTAATGAAGATAAAAAATTCTAAAAGAAAGCACAGACAAGATAATACACTTAATAAGAATGCAAGAAAGAAGTTCATAGGAAGGATACAGACTTTAACTATATAGGATAAAGAATTGAACTATGAGGCTTAATATGTATTGTGTATGTATGTGTGTATGTGTAAAGTAGATGCTCTAGACAAATAATCATTTTGGTAACTTTCAGAGTAAGAATACCTGTTGTGTACTATGTCACAAAATAAACACCTGAACCAAACATAAAGGGGAATTCTTAGAAGAGAAAACCTGTAGTATGGCAAACATGGTAACCTTTCAAGTGACTAAAGATAAAGGAATCCAGCTTAGCAAAGAAGCAACTTACAAATCTCATCTGGGCCCTACTGAGCATAGTAGGGAAAGGGAAAACTAAGGAAATCTGAAGTTATGACCCCATTGCTCCTACGAAGAAAGAGACAAAACACTTTTCCACTGCCATTAAATTTGTACAAAACCTCCAAGAACTGACAAATCCAAAAAGATGCATAAAGGCAAGATTCTGAGGATCCCATCATGAAGAAAATTGCATTCCTCTTTGCACTTAATATGACCTTGGACCCCAAACTCTAAATTCCCTAAAAACCCAGGTTTTGAAGAACCTTCAACATGTGATTCTGTAGCTGAGATAATTGTGAGAACAAAAGAAAAGACTACCCTAAAGGCAAGGTGCAATGTCATAACAAATTCCAGTGCGGAAGCAGCAGTTACAGTTACGCTATTACTGGGTTACAGATCTTTCAGGATCTTACTGGAGGTGAAGAAAACATCATGTGTGGGGTCTAAAATATTTCTTCCTTAATTTTAGAGAAACTGGCTGAAGATTTCAGGTTCTCTGTTCAGAAGGAGTTTTTGTCTCTGGATAGAATCTACATTTACTCTAGTTCTGCAGAGTGAAAAATACAAAGCTCAGTAAGGAAATGAAACTTACTGAGAGACAGAATAAGATAAGACAAATACAGGCTTCTCATGCTGTCATGCTAGAAGTGGAACCAACAGGAGATTCTTGACTACCTTCCTTTTGAAAATCTTGAAGGGCATTGGTATGCATGGGATCTGGCTAAGTGGGGCAGCCCAGGATAGTTAAAAGTGTAGAACTACATGATCATGCAGTAAGTAGGGCTGGGGGTGGAGGTTAACCTGGATTCTTGAACCTCGTTTAATCTCCATACGGTAGATACCAGACTGAAAGCCTGTGGCCTGCCAAGACATTCTCTGGGGGAGAAAATAGAGTGATGACAGAACAAATTTACAACGATCTCCCAGGATCTAATCCAAAGGATGCGAATGACACAACATTTATAGTACTTATGAAAAAAGATCTTGGGTCCAGACAGCAAGGGAGATGTCCTCAAGCTCTAAAGAAAACAGGAGTGATCTGACAGCACAAAAGTTTCAGATGTTAGCAGAATATGTCAAAAAAACTCCAGAATGGGCTCATTCATATCTTAGCAATCATGACCCAGTATATACCCAAGGCACTGTGCAGGGCCAGGTATGTCATTTCACAATATACTATTTCATATTATTTGTTACAGTAGATTATTTTAAAAGGGTTATTACAGGCTATATTATAATCAGGGTATTAGAAAAAGCAGAATTTATAGATGAAGATATTTTAAAAACATAAAACTATAATTTAAGACAGAGATTCTGCTAGATTTTGAATTAGAGATTGATTGTAAATGCCTCTTTGAGAGTAATCTATTTTTCAAAATTTTCCCATCTGCAAAAACGAACTTGCAGAAGTCAATTCCATCTTTAGATTACCTGGTACAAGTCTCATAAGGCAAATAGTCTAGGACTTATTGAACCTGAACCACTGAAAAATAAATAGTTCCCTTTTACTCCATTGCACTTTACAATTTTTCTATGAAAAACAATCACTTCTGTGTACAGGAAGTCTGAGTAAATTTGGACTTGTGAGCTTTAAGGATTGTCTAGAAGTAATTAGAAGGGAAACAGTTAAAATGGACTTGAGCCACTCCTGCTTCTAAATAAGGGAAGAAAAATTGAAAAGGAAATACTTGACATAGCCACATCATGATCATTGAAAAATAGACTGTTGTGAAGACAGTATACAGATTTATTATGAGGATTTTCCAAACTGTCTCTCTCTGATTCATTTTGCTCATACAATTTTGCTAGTGTTTTTAATATATGTCTCCTTCTACCTACCTTACATTAAGAAAGGTCTAGATGTGATGATCATCAAGTTAATTGGTCAAGAGGACTGGTTCATAAAGTATGTGAAGATCCAAAGAGTACTTAGAGCTCAAGACGGTGAGAATTTCCTGGATAAGTTGGGCAAGGACGTGCCTCTTAGAAAACATGAGACCTAAATATAGCGGGTGATATTGCACCATGGTGGAACAGATGACCAAAGACCTGTTCCTTTAGTGAACACTGTTACTGTCTCAATCCAACTTTTAAGGGAGTTTTGTTTTGTTTTCTTTTGTTTTGTTTTATTTTTAAAGAACAGTATAGGGAATAGAGCTTTAGAGTAAAGAATGATGGCCTTCTTTTGAGTCATTTCTCTCTTTTGGATGGTTTCTCAAATTATACACTTAGATAAAAATGCCCAGGTTCGCCTTTAATAGACAGCTCTCCTCTCTCCTCCAAGTCTCTTAGATAACAACGTAGGACTCAAAATAGTGTTCAAAAAGGTAGAGCTATGATGATGGCCACTTAAATCTCTTCAGGGTGTGTAAAGAAGAACCTAACCAGTCCAGAATTTTTAGCCCAGTAGATAAAAGAGTCTACTTGAAGGTGAGAGACCAAAACCCTAATGGGCAATAAACTGGATATTTTCACAGTCTCTTGGTGGCAGAAGAGTTAGGGCTTTGATCTTTTAGCTAAATGTTCTTTAACTAGAAATGCACATTTAACAGAAAGATGTATGGGAATGGCTTGGAAGTCACAAGAAGTATTTTAGTAGAACGAAATGTCAGAGAGATATTCCTTTAGTGTTAGGTATTTTGTGACACAGGACAGTGCACATTTGAATCCACTAGATAAACTATACAGTTTTAAAATGCCTTCCAATACAGACCTAGAAGGTATTATTCTAAGTGAAATAAATCAGGCAAAGACAAATACCATATGATTTCACTTACATGTGGCAAATTGACAAACAAAACAGAAACAGGCTAACAGACACAGAGAACGAACTGACAGTTGAGAGATGGGAGGGAAGTTGGAGGACTGGGTGAAAAAGGTGAAAGGATTTAGAGGCACAAATAGGTAGTTATATAATAAACATGGAGATGTAAAGTACAGCATAGGGAATATAGTCAATAATATTGTAATAACTATGGATAGTGCCAGGTGGGTCTAGACTTGTTAGGGGGATCATTTTTTAAACGATGTAAATGTATAACCACTATGCTATACACCTGAAACTAGTATAAAATAATACTGGATATCAACTGTAATTGAAAAAATTTTTAAAAATATATGCTTTTCGATAACATTTGTTACTTTCTAAAAAAGGTAGTATCTAGAGACTCTTTATGGTATATATAGAGGTGCTATGTGCTTTTAAAAAAAATATTTAAGTGACTCAGAGTTAAACGGCAAAAGGGGTGGTCCCTAGTTGCCTAGGAAATCCAAAATGTGTTTTTTATAGGACCACAGCTTGAGAAAGACCATTATGGCTCTCAAATGTAAATGGCACACATTGTATCTGCCTTATTTTATCATCTTATCCATTTTTTATAGAGATGAATCTTAAGACAATCACTGCAGCTTGCACGGTGGCACACAGATACACTATAGGAGGTCAGATTTAAATACTCAGACTTTATCCAATATTTCAGAATTCTCAATTCTTCCTAACAGGAGATAGCTGGGAGAAACGAGCTCAATCTTGGGCATCTGGCCCATTCCATTATTCCAGATCATCTAATTTCACAGTTCATAGAGAGAGCATGAAAAAAACTCAACCCAACTTCATATATGATGCCTCAGCTCAGGATATTTGCTATATATAAAATAGCTTATTTATTACTATATATTAAGAAGTATATTGAGTAGCAGAGGAAATCAATTTATGTTCCCTAGTTAAAGAATCTCCAGTTCTTAAGTCTTTCAATTCAGCCTTTTACAGATCCAGTCTCTTAGATGAACACACAGATAACCCTGGGTCACTGGGTTATGCTTTCTCCAAACTTTTCTGTTTAAAGTCAAAGTTCATTTAAAAAATGACACTAAAACAAAACAAATAAATAACAACAACAACAACAACAAACAGAGGCTGGGAAGTGTTGGCCTTTCTTGGAATTCTCATTCAATATGGCTGAAATAAATCTTCTTCACAAGAGGTTTAGAAGAAGACAGGATGGATGAGATCATTTGGGATAGCACTGTAGAAACTCTTAAGAGTTTGTAAGATTGGAATTTAAAATTGGAATGCTTCTCTATGAAGATACAGGGTTCTTATCCCTAATCTCTCATTCATCATCATACTGTCTACATTCAGGTCTGTGTATGGTGCTATATGACAGTAGAGAAAAATGAAAAATGAACATTTTCTGAATAAACATCAATAGAGCAGAGTATGAGAAAGTATCCTTTTCCAGAGTGTATACTTGAAATAATCATGCTAAAATCTTCAAGTAATAAAATATGGCTATTTTGGAAGCTTCATAAACATCAGTTATATAGAAGGAAGTTTAAATTATAGTCCAGAAGCTACAACAGAGAAGCCAAGATGGATGTACAATGGTCTCAAGATTAATATGGCTTTAAAAGCAGCTTATACATCAAGAGACTATTAGTATACCCTACAGATTCCATTAAAAGAAAAAAAAAAAAGACAGCAAACACACTGATCCATAATGTCACTTACGAAGAAAAAGGAAATTTAGATAAAGAGTATTAGGGTACTTTCTTGCAAAAATCTCAAGACTTTTTGTTCTTTGGAGTAAACCAGGAAGGGACAAATCTACCTTACCAAAAATGTCTGTCCCATTTTTCATTCTCTTATTAACAGTCTTAAAATCTTTCTCAACCAACAACATTATTTACTTAGCAAATTGGACAAATGTTCCTATGTACTGTAAAAATACTCTGACTCTAAGCAAGTTGGCCTTCTCTGTAAGCATACTACAATTTTAGGGGTCTGTGTTTTACTTTTTTTTTTTAAGAAATCTTGTTTTTGTAATGGCTTAGGTGATAAGAAAATACAGTTCTTTTTTTTGACTCCACCACTGCAAATCTCTTGTGTTGGACTTTTTAGTGATCCTATGGCACATTTTTGTTTGAAAATAAAAAAAGGCAGAAAATGGGGAATAAATTGAATTGAATATTGACATATATACATTGCAAAATAATACATGATGAGGACATAAGACATAAAAGGATGAATCTGCTTTCTGATTGGTCTTAACCAGTACATTCTGGTGTTACATACAAAGAAGAATAACTTAACCTCAAAGATTAGTATGTGCTTGTGAAGACCTATAAGTAAGATAGATAGTTTGAAGTAGAAATATGTACATTTATATTTATAATTTGATCCTCATAATAACCCAAATCAGGCAAGCAATATCCACATTTATAAATGAGGTCATTAAATCATCAACAAGGCTAAAAAGGAATGGAGCTGAGAACTGAGCCTCAGAGCCTTGTGTATACCTCACCATGTCTCCCATCATTCTGCGTGCATTGGAATCTCAGGTTTGCCAGCCAACTTGCTACCTGTTTTTATTAAATATAATTTTGCTGGGCACAGCCACACCCATTTGTTTAAGTATTGGCTACAGCTGCATTTTCACCATAGCAGAATGGAATAGTCGTGACAGAGACCTATGGTTACAGAGACTAACTACAGTATTTATTACTCTTTGGTCCTTCATGGAATAAAATTGCTGATCCAAGCTCTATTTTATCAGTAGTTCAAGGAACTTGATTTTTTTTTTTCTCCCAACTCTTGCTTAGCATTAGCTGGGTTTCACTTTAGTACATGCTTATCGAAAGAAGAATGGAAAAATTAGAGAAGGAAGAAGAGTTGGAGGAAGGGGAATAACAACTGAGAAAATGCTTATATTTGACTATATCTAATCTCGTCAACACAGACGTTCTTATCAATGGACTAATTAACCACAGTTTTTCTGACAGAAAGTAAGTAGGCAAACAAAAAAATGAATGAGATACCTGTCATTCTTTGGTCACCACTCATTTTTTTTTATTTTTTATTCAAAGCTATATGAAAAGTAACCTTAGCTAGTTTATTTTAAGAATTAATGATAACTTCTAGGATATACTTCTAAATTCTGTGTAAAGAAACACCATAGCCTGGCTTGTACAATGGCAAATGTTGTGTGGATAAATTGCAGATCTTATAGAAAACTTTGATTATCAAACTGTGCTTATTTTATTTCTGCTGATTGGTTCACAGATCAGCAAAGTTTTATTTTTGGTAAAATTGAGTCACACACAAATAGCACTTTAAAAACACAGACACATTCAATTTGGACTTCAAATGCTATCAATGAATAATTTCACCAAAGATTTTTGAGGGTGTTTAAAAAACTACCTGTATTCAATTCTAATCTTCTTTCTCTGATTAGACTTACTTTTCAGCCCCAAATACATGATGTTATCTTTCAAATTATGCTGTGTACTCAAAAACTGCAACAATTTCCCTGATCACTTTCATGTTGGCATATTAGCATCTAAATTCAAAGCTAAGACAATGAATGTGTTAAGGAGGCAATTTAACACCTTCCAACATCTTTTTTTTCCTCAGCTGCACATCTTAGAAAATCAGCAGCATTTGTGCAAACATATGTTTCACTTGTCAAGCTTCTGTCTGTGGGGTTTTGCTTTGACCTTCAGTTAACATTATGAACCTCAGCCCCCAAAACCATCCTTTAAAGGCAAATTTTGGCCAGGGGTCCATCAGAACTCTTTAAGTTATCTGACATTGTTTTTTTTTTCTGTTTTTTTAATAAAAGAGATAAAATCCAATGTCAATAGATAAAGGTTTTGGTGAATTATATTGGGGCTAAGGGGTTCTGTATTGCAGTATTCCAAGTTTTGCATCATATATTAGACTGAAGAGTGTGAAAAGTTTATCAAGCCAGTAAAAGTAATGAGTTAAGAACTCAGATTTTAAACAGATTGAGTAACAGTACCAAGTTATATTTCTATAAGCCTTGCCTAATGCCAAGTGTTACTCTGTACCACTACTTGTATAGAATAGGCACATGCCACCACTTCATTTCAGGAGTTCCTTATCCTCTCCAGGATAAATACCAAACTGTGAGACAAGGCAGTCAAGTCTTTCAGGATCTATCCCTTGCCTGCCTGTTGATGCTTGGTGTACTTCTTTATGCATTTCGGCTAAGTTGTACTATCTGATTTCTTCTACATGTGTGCCATTCCTTTCACCTTCTATTCTTTTAAACAACTCACTCTCATTTTCAAAAATAAGGAAATCAAATTGGATTATTTATTAATTCTCTTGTAGCTCTGAAATCCTCAGCATATCTGAAATTCTCAAAATTGTTCTCGGAATCTAAAATCTCATGAGCAGGAAGATAAAATAAACATGGTATTCTCTTCAGAACCTCTACAGCCTTATTTTCTACAGTCTCCACTCCAGCAAGGCCAGTTTCAGTGCCCCAAATCAAGAAACTGAAAAATTGTCTTTCTTAAAAGTTTACTCAATCTGTTTCATTTTCCTCTTCTATACCATATTCTCTCTCTATTTATCTAAATCCAATCCTTCCTTCTTTTTATAACCAGCTATTAGCATACAATGAAGAATCCCCCTTTTTATAGTGAGCTACACCGTGATTTTTCCAATGCAGAAAGCATTTTATTTGTATTTGCATTCTGTTCCTTCCAGAATTTGTTCAGACCTCCAAAGATATCACTGCCTTATACTCTGTAGTCACATAATAACTTAAAGGTGTCTTTAGCTTTATCTTGCTTGACATGTTCACCCAGCTTCTGTTCAAGTATTAACAGCTAGACAACTCTTAAGGCTAGTTCATCTTTTATTAGTTCTTTTTCCAACTTCTACACTCTCCTGTTAGAGTGTAGTTCCCAGTGCTTTTTAATATGTTTCTATTATATTATTTGTATATATCTATATGCATATGTAGATCTCTACATAAAGAATTTTTATTATTAATTTTTATATCCCTAGTTATTGCGGGTAAAGGTCATAGCACTGATAAGCATTAAGTTCAGTTTGTTGATTAATTGATTCTTTGATTTTTATCAGAGAGACAAAGCAAAATATAGTATTGGGTTACATCTTGGAATGGAGAAATAAAATATTCTTTGTCGAGACAATATATGAGTCTTTTTATAAAACTTATTAAACTCATTTGTAAATTCATTTGCTGTGTTTGCTCCCTGCTAATAACTGTATGATACCAGTAAGCAAAAAGTTTATAATACACAGGTAAAGAATGTGAGTCTCCTTTCTTATCCCTTTCATACGTTGTTAAGAATTGAAGCAGTTGTCAAAAATATCTTCAGAATTCCTAGATTTGTGTAGAACTATTGGACTCAAATTTAAAAACAAAAATTTAAGTGATGCATATGTTCAATTTAACTGAAAAATTTGACTCCCTTAATTTTTTGTCTTTATTCTCTAAAGACTTGGCCCTCATATTTTCTTTGAAAAAAAAAGAAAAAAAGGAAAAGAAAATTCTCACTGCTGTCATGAGAGCCTTCTGGAACTGCTGCCATCTGGAACATCCTGCATCACTCATCTTCATCAGCTTACCATCTAAAACATAATTTTGCTCTTTAGCCTGGATCTCATTCGTTCTTTAAAGATGGGATTCACTATATTGTGGGACCACACAGCTACCCAAATTCAGTATTTCCAGTTAGAAAGTGGACACTTTCTAATATATTTTTTAATTATGCATGCTTTAAAAGAGCTATCAAATCTAATCTTACTATATTAAATTCTTAAGTGTTGTAAATAATCTGGCATTTTACACACACACACACACACACACACACACACATCTCACAAAATAAAAAGAAAAAAAAAGGAAGAAAGAGATGGAGAAAGGGAGGAAGGAAGGAAGGAAGGAAAAGGAGATGAGAGAAGAAAGAAGATTAGGAGGCACAAAAGAAGGACTTGCTAAAATTTAACTCCATAGTTATTAAAACATCCATTTCTAAAGTGACATTTTCTGAAAAAGGTGAAGGGATTAAGAAGTAAAAATTGGTAGTTACAAAACAGTCACAGCAATGTAACATACAACACGGGGAATTTAGCCAATAGTATTATAATAACTATGTATACTGCTGATTGGCTACTAGACTAACTGGGGGGATCACTTGTAAATTATATAAATGTTTAACCACTATACTGGACACCTAAAACTAATATAAAATAATATGAATGTCAATTATAATTGAAAAATAAAAAGTAAAATAAAAAGTAAAAAATAATAAAGTGACATTTTCTGACTATAATAAAAGATATGAACAAACAAATATTTATTGAGTTTTTATATGTTCAAGGTACTGAATTAGTTTACTATAATGACTGTGGTTTTTCAAATATAGAATGCGTAAGTAAATATAATTATTTAGCTTTATTTTTAAAATTTTATTGTAAAGACCAGAATCATCTTTTATATTGTCAATGTATTTGTATATTTTCAAAATGTCTGATACTTGGTGACAATGAATTTAAAATGTTGATGTTTATACCTCAGAACATGTTATCTTTGTGAGAAGAATCTATACCATGAATTTTACCAGTACTTACAAAGACTGTGAGTTACAGTAGTTGTAGGAAGAGTAAAACCACCCATGATATCATTTATGAAATAAAGATTAGATTGCAATATAGCTTTACTTCACCATGGTGAAATGCCTAGAGGTTGAATTGATTTCAAGAGCCATACTTTCAAAATGATCTATAGCACAGGCAAATGCAGTACAGGCAGTTGAAAAAAGACTAACTAGAAAGGGTGATATGTCTTTGAACAGTGCCATTCAAGCAGCAGTTGGCAGTTTGGGGTTAAGTTAGCTAGAAGAAAAACCTCAGGGTTCATGAAAGTTATTTTTGTTTATATTTTTTTTCAGATCCCAGAGGAAGCAGGAAAAAGGAATAATGGGGGAAGGCTACACATATTCTTCTTTTGACTCAGATTTAAATTATTTTCATATTGAGTGAATTACCACAGGAGCTATGAATCATCTCTCAGATGGAGGGATAATTTAGAGCAGAATCAGAATGGACTAGAGGAGCTTTGTAATCTTTGAACTGCAATGGACCTCAGAAGTAATCCAATTAACATCATCTCTTTCTTGCCCTTGCACCTGATTAAAACCCAAATTTATCTTAACAAATATCTTTCTGGTATTTGTAGGTAGGAGAGAAAAAATAGTATAAACACTCAGGAACATCAAAATAAACTGGTCAAGTGCAGTTCTTGTCAAGAATCACTGTCTTCATTATCTGGTGCCTAGAACAGGGCTCAGTAAATATTTCTTGCAACAAGTTGAGCTCCTGGATTCATTCTACTGCTCTTTCATTCTACTGCTCTTTCATTAGAGTGGAAAAACCCATTCAAAATAATTGCAATAGATCTTTTCTAAGTGTTTTTTACAGTATTGATCCATTTTAGCATGGAAATCTCTAATGCTGTTGAGCACAAAGGATCTTTTTTGGGTCTGAATCCAATGACCTGAATCCATTTCTTCCTCCCCTTCCTCAACACTGATTTCTTTCATGATTGATCGTCCTCTGCCTAGACAAAAACAAAAAATCCCAGCTGTTTTTCCAGCATCCAGTTTTTCCAGGTTAATTCCATGAGATCATATCATGTCATGTTCCTATTTAAAAATTATAATTGGCTCTTCCACTGTTTACAAGTAAAATCTAATCCTCTTAACATCACAAAAAAAGATTTCTCAGACCTCTGCTTTTGCTACTCTAGTTACCTTTGCTATGATGTTTATCTTCAACTTGTCTTTCTGTGAACTACTTATACTTTAAGGCATAGATTATATGTCCTGATTCCGTACAAATTTCCTTAACTTTCTTCTCAAAGGTAGAATTTATATCTCCCTTCATCGTTTTCCCATGGAATTTTTAAAACATTTTCTTTCTTTAAATTTTGAACTCTGTGATTTGTCTTTGTGTTTCTCTAAGCTCTTGGAGCATATAGATAACCAATTTATGTTTATTGAATGAATGTTTACAAGTTTGAAATAAAGCAACATGGTCACCAAAAATGAAAGCTAAGAATAATGTAAATCTCCCTCATCCCCCTCCAGCAATATGCACCAAGACCTAGAAACACTTCAATGTTACAGTGGTTTTTACTACTGCATGGTGATCCATTTAAAATTGCATTTTTAAAAAGCCTACGCATTATTCTCTTTTCATATTCTGGGTGAGAATAAACCATAAAACAGATTTTTCAGATCTGTTATTACACTGACACTGAAGCTAAACAACACAAAAAAATGCTGGTTGGAAACCTTAGAGATTTTGTAGTTATTTTATGTTTTAATTTTCAATCCTCTATGCACCCAAGTTGATTTCTAATAAATTTGTGGATACTTGTGCTGCTGTCTGTATTAGTAAGCACTATTGAATATTTTAAGCTAGTATATAAACTACTAATAGTGAACCAACACAGAGAATATAAATATGATCAAGGCTCTAGTATTTTTCTTTCTCCAAGATTGTTTCACCCTTTCTAAGATATCCAGCATTGGTATAGGTAGAAGAAATGACTCAATGTCCAAAATTTCCAACACCATTTCTTTGTTCAAAATTTAATGAGAAAGTATATTTTCTTTATATTCTTAGTTGCTGCCTTTCATAATCCCTGCTTTTATCTTTCTTCAAACCTATAGATAACTGAACTAGCTCCTATCCTGCCACTGCCCTTGGTGACAACATCCTTCAGCTTGCGGTCAGTAGGCACTCATTGGCATTCAGACCAGTTGCATCAATGAAATAAAATTACTGTTAAAATCACTTACAAAGTACCAGCAATCGAATTAAGGGTACAGAATGACAATATAAAAGGAAAGCCAGCACAAAGACTGAAGCCTTAATAGAGAGAAACAGCAGAGATCATGTTGTTACGAAACAAGTAGAAGGACAAAGAAAAAGCATGAATTCCGTCTTCACCTTTTCCTTTAATACTGCTCAAAGAAATTCTCACAGAACAATGTCATTTGCCCCAGTAATCTTTTCTAACTGATCTCATTCAATCACATGACAGTTTTCCCGGACGGTTCTGCAGAAACTTCTACTGAAGTCAGTCACCTTCACTCTACTCCCAAGATGCTCTCAAGAAGGTTCAAACCACCTCTTCCTTCTGAATGGGAGTGCTAGGGACTGAATTCTGCACACACACCCATTCATATATTGAAGTTCTAACACCCAGTATTCCAGAATGTGTTTGGAAAAAGGGTCTTTAAAGGGGTAATTAATGTTTAATGAGGTCATTGGGTGGAACCTAACCCAATTTACCTGACATCCTTATTAGGTGAAGAGATTAAGACACAAACACCCACACAAGAATGACCACATGAAGACAGAGGGATAAAATGGCTATCTCTAAGCCAAGAAGAGGAGCCTTAGAGTAAGCCTGATCTTGGACTTCTAGCCTTCAGAACTGTGAGAACATAAGCCATTTAGTCTGTGGTACTTATTATAGTAGCCTTAGCATACCAATATAGAAATAACTAGATGTTTATTAATAAAACACCTTTTGAAAATTATCATTGAAGTGGGTTTTGACTAATTTAATCTAGTTCCTTCTTGGTACCATTGGCATATTTCATAACTGCTATCCCTTTTCAAAAATTTCAAAAAAGTGTTGCTGATAAGCTTTTGGGTGCAATATAAGAACAAAAACAAGTTCTTCAATCAGCAAATTTAAGTACTGGCTTTCATCAGAGAAAGTACAAAGCAAAGGAATAAGTTCTTCCTGCCAGGGTTAAAATCTAGAAGAGGAAAAAAGCAGCAGTATATTGTAAGGTTAAAATTATGATATGGTTTCCCCTCCTATTTTTAAGAATTTGCAATGTGGTAGACAACAGAAGAGAAGTGAGAACATAGACTACTAAATTCTACACAAACAATAACCTCTCAAATTCTTTATTGTATAGTAGAAACAGAGTTCTTTAGAAAATGCCTAAAGACCTAGTTTTAAAATGAGATATAAAGAGAAAAAAAGAAAGAATTAAAAAGAATTAAAGAAGGAAGAAATGAGGTGGGGGGGGAAGAGAGAGAGAGAGAGAGAGAGAGAGAGATTATGGCTTCATATTGCATGCAAGAAAATTATAAAATTAGCAGGGGATTCAAAAGATTCACAATATCCCCAGGGCACCTTCCCTTAAGGTCATTTTGATATGAGTTCCTGAATGAAATAAATTTTCTATCAGTTTTCATTTGTTGAAATACTTATTATTCAATAACAAAGTACTGTTTACATGGCCTCTCCTCAGTTCAGCTTTAATGAATATATCAGAAAATGACTTATCTCATCATCTCCTTTTCCACAGTACTTTGGATATAACTATACTAGAATCTACTAAACTACATTACAATTTCTGTTTTACATGCCTTTCTCTTCCATTAGACAGCAAGCCTAAGGGTATGACTTTAAGTCTGAAATAATAATTCAGCAAATAAATGTCTAGAATGACAAGTAAGGAATACAGAAAGCAGATATCTTTAGAGCTCAGGCAAAAGGGAAAGATAATTTTTTTTTAAACTTCATGATGGAAGTGTATTTGTGCTAAATTTTGAAATAATATAGACAGAGTGACACTTCGGAGCATTCATTCTTTCAACAAATATTCAATGGGGACCTACTATGTTGGTTAAACATGATTATTTGGAAATAAAGTTATTAAAGGCTGATAAGAAAATTTTTAAAAATGGAAAGGAAAATAATAGGAGGAAAATACATAAAAATGAATGTGAAGGGAAATTTTATTATCATCATTGCCTTCAGTAAATACTTACTGCTTTACTGTTCATGTTATGCTTCCAAAACTGGCAAGTATTAAATCGATAGCAAACCTTACACTTCAGTAAAGTCAGTGGAAGTTGTACAACTCTGAGGTCTAAACTGTTATATTTATGATCCTTAAGATTTTTTTTTAAACTGAAGATATTCGTGGACACATTAAAATTTTATGATATGTGCACATTAATCCATAAATGTTTCATAGCTTATTAGGAAGCATGATTATAATGAACCTTGACTTAATAAATTTTCTAGGGGAATGTCATATTATCATTGTGTTCTTGCTTTTACATTGAGTATTATGTTATATTAAAAATAAAGAAAATGCTAGATTAAGTGCAGATTATTAAATGTGTGCTTTTTTGAAAAGAATGTTACATCTTCAAAGCATATACCTAAACTGAACCTTACATAATCCATCTCAAGTAAACACTATTATCTCAATTTTATAGTTGGAAAAACTAAGAAGTTCAGTGACTTTCACAAATTCATAGAAGACATCAGCATTACACCTATCAGGATACAGTGACCTTGCCATCCATTCAATGACCTTAAAGTCATTCATCTTTGATCCTCCACATCTATAAAATTAGTGGCTTATCCTAATATATAGTCAGCAAAAATCACTAAAATCTTCCTAAAGCTGATACTATGGTTTATTTATGCACTTAAGTTATATATGTCCAACTTTTTATTATATTTTTAAGTGTCTAAATTTATGGTGAGTTATAGTATTTTATCTTTTCAATTAAAATTGTCTTAATCTCAGAGCTCTGAAGTAAGAAACATTAAGACTAGTGTGGCCTTTTCCTTTTATCTGAAACTGCCATATTCCAGTAATTTGCCAAAATGTCCAGCACAATGGGAAAGAGGAGAGGCACCTGTCGTATGTTCTCTGGGCCTTTTAGAAAACATGGAGTTGTTTCTTTGGCCATATACGTGAGCATCTATAAGAAAGGCGATATTCTAGACATCAAAGGAATGGGCACTATTCCAAAAGAAATGCTCCACAAATGTTACCACGGCAAAACTGGAAGAGTCTACAATGTTACACAGCATGCAGTCATGCAGTTGGCATTGTTGTAAACAAACAAGTTAAGGTCAAGATTCTTGCCAAGAGAATGAATGTACGCATTAATGTACATAGTGAGCATATTAAGCACTCTAAGAGCCGAGACTGCTTCTTGGAACGTGAAAAATGATCAAAAAAAGAAGGAAGCCAAAGAGAAAGGTATTTGGGTTCAACTGAAGCACCAGCCTGCTCTACCCAGAGAAGTATACTTTGTGAGAACCAATGGAAAGGAGCCTGAGCTGCTGGAGCCCATTCTCTATGAATTTATGGCATGATAAGTGTGTGTGGAGGGGTGGGGGAAAGACCTCTAATTGAGTAGGTGTTTCTTCTCTCAAAGAAATATTTAAAGAAAACTTTCAAAAAAAAACTGAGAATAATGTGAATGGCAAAAATATACTTTTCGAAATAATATAAAAAGTATATTCTCTATATGTGTATATGTAATTATATATGTATATACATACACAATGATATTTGGGGCTCTTCTGGTAGTAAATATGTGTGTGTGTGTGTGTGTGTGTGTGTGTGTGTGTGTGTGTGTGTGTGTGTGTGTGTGTAGGCCCTTTATAAGAAACAAAAACAATAGCTATCAGTGTGTTTTTATTTCATTTTTCATTAGTTATTACTTAGAGTAAAAACATTTTCTTGCATCTTTATAAAACATTATAGTTCAAAAATTGCTGTCACATATCTGTTTTTCTTGACCTTAACATCTTGATTCCAGTTAAATAGAAAATGCCTTTTTGTCTTACAGTGATTTATAGCTAGACAAAGCCCAGTGAGTATAAATATAACAGTATCTAAATACATCTATTTCAAATGACCTTTCTTTCATTAATCTTGGCTGCCTTAGACTAATGCAGAAAATTAGAATTAATGTGGAAATTATTTTTCTAGAAATTATGTTCACCTCCCATATTATGTCTTTCTACTTTTGTCAATACAATTGCTGTTCAAAATTGTAAAATGTATATACTTCTTTCTTTTTATAGCGAATGTAGAGCCTTTGGCATGGAACGCAAAGTGTAGATCATAGAATGCTATCCTGAAACAGGAAAAAAGAAAGCTTGGTATAAGAGGCCCTTAAATAATCCTTGAGAGGTCAACAGAAATGAGACATCAAGACATATTGTAACAGTAGTAAATAGATGCTTACTAAGTTCAGATAAAGGTTACAATTTAACTAATTAGGGAAAAAGAGATGTCAGACTGTAAATCAGGGGTGGCTCTCTGGTGCCTCTTTGGCCTTTCAAGGAGACTCATCCTAGGTGAGATCATAAGCTAGAGTTACCAGAGCAGAATCAAGTTGGGTCAAGTTAGAGGGGCACTAACTCTCCTCATTCTGGGACATTTCAAACCTTGTCAATCCAAAAGGCCACATCAAAGACATCTTAACCATTGAGCCTATGTTTTAACTGCCATGTCCCTTAAATCTAAAGCAAAAGTTCTAGCCAAATCATTAAGCCAAATGATTTCCAACCCAAGGATTGTAGATACTTTACATTCTTCCTAAAGTTCATTTCAATTTTCAGATGCCTTTCTAGTACTGATAATCCAGGCCGAGATTAGGTAATAGTAAAACAACAACAACAACAACAAAAACAAACCATAATAAAGATAACAATATAGTAACAAAGAATGACAGCAATAACCCTTATATGGTGTTTATGACATGCCAGCTATTTTTCCAAGTTGTGTGTGTGTATGCGTGTGTATTCTTCCCAGCTACTCTATGTGATAGGCTTTCAGGTACTCCATTTTATAGGTAAGGTAATTTAGGAACAGAAGGATTAAGCATGCTCAGTGTGACACAGCTAATCAAGTAATGCACACAACATGGAGCAGAGATTTAAACTCATAATTCAGGCCATTTGCTTTCAGCGTATTTGCCCCTCTATATTAGCACAAATAATTCTTATTCTTTCATTTAGTATTCAATAACTTTTAAATATGTCAGGCACTGTTCTAGATTCCATAAAATATCAGGTATTGCCAGGTTCTATAGGAGATACAAAGATAATTTCTGGCTTCAAAGATTTATAGTCTAAGTGCCAGGCTTCTATCACAAACTACTTTTAACTGAAATATGATCATGGGTTAGACAATATAATTAAGTGACTTAATGATTATTTGGATAAATGGTTAATCAATCCAAAAGAAACATATCTTTTGTGGTCACAATGTCATAAGGAAAAAAAACTTAATGGGCCTAAATGTGAAGGGATATACCAGAACAATAGCTGAACATTAGTTCATTTTTCCCCTTTCCTCACATATACAAAAAATTTACCAATTGTTCATTAAGATTAATAAATTCATTAAAAAAAAGAGACTCTAATGTACAGTGTATAATACTCTCCTTGACTGTAAAATTTAAATTAACAATTTAGTTCAAGAAAAATTGTGTGTGCAAGTATAAAACATTCATACATTCAAAAATATTTAACTGAGCATCACTGTATGTTTAGCTGGGGTTATAGCACATTTCTGCATGAGGAGTTTCCAATCAAGATGTGGGATTTAGATGATAAACAAACATACAAAAATAAGTAAAACATGTAGTATGAGAGATATTGATAACTGCTTTGGAGAAAAAAATAAAGTAGAAAAGATAAAAAGGAGTGGTGTAGGTTGGGATGACAATTTTAAATAGGAAAGTCTGGGCTTATAAAAGAATATATATTCATTACTGAAATTTTAGAGAATAATAAAATTAATTTATTTATAATCTTACCAACAAGGTGACAATCATATGCATTTTAATATTATTTTTTCTGACTTTCTAAGTATAAATAGGAAGACGTTTTGTCTTTTACTTTTATAAAAATGAAATATGTTATAAATTATGTTTTCATTCTGATGGTATATTATAAGTACCTTTCTGTCATAAGCATATTCTTCTTAAACAGTGATTCTTTAAGAACAATAAATAAACAGAATTTATCAGAATAACTTAGAGCCACATTTCTAGGAACTGTCATTAATAAGTAAGACCTTGGTGTACAACTTTGGAAGGAAAGTATATTTTGAAAAAAAATCTCACCAGCACATTCTAATATCCATCATATCCCCAAATGTTTCATTCCCATTAGAAAATGCCTATTCTATAATAGGTTTAGTTATTTCTTTGAATATATGGATATACGATAATCATTCTTCTATTATTGTACATTAACTTCCCCCACCCAAGTTTTCATTATATGAACACTGTTAACATCTTTGAAACTATATTTTACAAATATTTATAATAATTAGTATTCTTAGTATGGAAATTAGAAAATAGTTGTGAAGAATTCTGTGTGTCTGATACATACTTTCCAATGTGTTCCTCCATTAATAGTTCTTTCAGTTTTGGTTTTGTTTTGTTTTTATGCCTCTCACACCCCAGTATCAGTTCTATTTTTAAACCTTTTGAATTAAATATTTATTAAAAATCGTCTTGGCATCTAATATTATTTGACTATTAAAAATATTTTTCAAATTTAGTGACCCTCTGTATTTCTTTTTAAAATGATTTACTTGCACGTACGCTTTAGAAATATTTGTCTTAGTGTGTTAGCATTTTAAATATTTTAGATATTTTTATATATTAAAGACAACAATCCTCTGTCATATATGTTATCAAAAAGATTTTCTTAAGAAAAAAATATAACTCTTTTCATGATATCTTTGGGTAATCATGTAAGCTAAATCTATCCGAAATCTCTGCATTAAAAAAAAAGAAAAAAGAAAAAAATCTTAGTTTTTTGTAAAAGGCTTTGCTAAAATTCAGATAAATGAAACTCAACATGATGATGGAATGCGTCATTAGATAATATTAGTTCATTTATTCTCCTCATTTTAAAAACTAATAAAAAGTAAAAACCATATTAAAACTAAAATTATTTGATATTATTACAGATTCAGATTTTCTCACTTTTTTTTTATATTGCAAGGCATTCTACAGTTTGAAAAATTCTTATCATAAATTCTTTTCTGACATTTCTTAAACCGCAAGTACATCTTTTGGGCTGAACTTTATTTCTCTGGCTTGCCAATATATTCCCCAAAGTCCTCACTTAGTAAAGTAAAAAATAGTATCAACAGTTGCCCGTTTTAAATAGAGAAAGCATAAAGGCTTTCTTATCATTTTCTCTGACCCAAGAACTCTGTATGCTATATATTAGACATTCATTCATTCATTCAGCAGATATTTATTAAACACTATAGGGCATACACTTCCCTTGTTTTTAAATGGGGCTAACACAGGCTTGCTGTGAAAAGTATACGATTTAGTATAAAATGAAGACAGTGAATCATTTAAGATGGGATGCTTGGCTTTTGGTAGGCTTCATCACCACTTAACTGAATCTCTCCTTCATTTTGGCTTAGAAGTTCACAATATATTTTCCTGGTCAGAATTACAAATGAGCTTTCTAAAACACATTTAGAAAAAAACTGAATACCATGCTATTGCATGCCAAGATTCAACAGTATTCTAATTCACAAAAATGAATAGAAACATGCAAACGTGCTATAAAAATACTTATGTTTTAAAGTAAAATGAAAAAAATAAAATAAAATTGGGTACACCTGAAACTTATATAACATTACAACTATAATTTAAAAAGATATTTTAAAAAATGGAATTGATCTCTAAGTATCTTGGTTCTCTCCAAGCTATTACAAATTGCACAAAACAAGGTTTTGTTTTTATTTTTATTTTTTGAGGAGATCTTTCTGTTCCTCACAAAATACAAACCCATCATTATGTATTGAAACCAAAGTTGCCTTTAGCTACATGAGATGTTCATTAATTGTTGAAATTTAGTATTTAGCTTTGTCTTGCTAAGGATTTAATAATTTTAGAAAAGCCATCCTTAGTTTAAGCAAATAATAGAGTCTTGCCCAAGATTCTGTGGTCAAGCAAGACCATTAAAACTAAATAGCATTAGCCTAAAGGTGGAAAGTACCTGATTGTACATACATAATAGGCCTTTCATATTCAAAGGTGACTCTAGGAATAGAAAAAGCCATCTCTATGGGTGTTAGGCTGGGGTCAATGCTGCAGTTAGTGCCTCATCTCTTCTCAATGTTCTCAGTCTTCTTAGAGATGGCACAAACTACATAATCCAGTGGCTTCAGCATAGAGCCATGTTATAGGATCATAGCTGGACCTCGGTAGTGCTCTCTGATACCTTAAATCTCCTCTGGTAATTTTCATTTACCATTCTATCATTCTCAAAGCCTTAGCTTCTACAAATCTTTTCATTTTTCACAAGCCCTAACTCCAACCCTTTCTTGCTCATATAACAGATTACTTTGATTTTTCTCTCAGGAAACAGAATTTATTTAACATTTATTGAGATATAATATGTACAAGGCACTGCCAAGATATTGCTCCTCCCTCAAGAAGTGCTAAGTGGAAAAGAAAAAGGACATACCATATTCATAGAGAGAGAGAACATGCATTATGTACAAGATATTTTGCTCACTGCTTCATGTAAGTAATTTTATTATCCAAAAATACCTGTCAAATTGAGCCAAGGACCAACTCTTCTGAGATCCTGTTTCCTTATCCATCCACTTATGAAATTAAACCACTCAGTCACCCACATGTCTGTTTATTTTTTTGAAGGCAATGAGTAGGACTTGATTTCCCTGACCTTCTGTGACCCGTTTTAATAAATTGGCTTTGGGTTTAAACAACAACAAAAACAAGAAAGGAAAAAAAAAAAGAGGGAAGGAAAAGAAGGAAAGGAAAGGAAAGGGAAAGGAAGGGAAGGGAAGGAAACCAAAGGGAAGGGAAGGGGAGGAAAATGGAAGAAAGAAGAAAAGGAGGCAGGAAAAAAGAAGAGAGACAATCTTATTAGAAATATATAATATGGCTGAGAGTGTCGACAAATCAGTCAGGGTGCCTCACGCTGATTTTTAACATAGCCTGGAGAAATTAAATATTTATTGAATGACTATGTGCCAATCAATATTATGTGCTTTATAAACATCTCACAGAAACTTTATAATCAACCTATGACCTAATTAATATTCTATGGTACAGATGAGAATATAAAGAATTATAGGAGAGCTGTTAACTTCCTTAGCCACTAACACACATCTAGTAAGTGCATGTCTGTGTCTACTAATTCCAGATCTAAGATTCTTTATTTCTTTCGTTTAATGGGAGCTTTTGTAAACCTTGAGGACTTAAGAGGTTCCAAGATATCAAAGAACAGCTGAAGCTGAAGAAAACTGATTAATCCCAGGAAGAGCCTCACAGTATCTGAGGATGTCATCTAGAGCATAAATATGAAACATGAAGATGCACATTGCTGTAAGACTTTTCTTCTACTAATGTATAGGAACAGTCTTGCTTAAGATATACATATATATGTATAACTTTTATACATATATATGGATGTCATATATTATATATAACATTATATATAGCAATATAATGTTAGTCAAATAATGTTCTTTGAGCCATTTCTTTGTAAAATTCTTTGTCTTTCTCTTCCTCTCTTTCTTCAAGAAGATACTCTTTAGGTTTAGAATTTGGGGTACTATTCCCAACTCTAATCTTATAGTTTTAAGGTCATAACTAACTAATCCTAAAAAAGGAGCAATAATAAGCTTGTGCTCTTTTTATAGACCTTAATAGCTCATAATGTGCCATTACATACTTTATCTCCAGTTGGAGATCCTAGTATATGTAATTTAACTTCATCATTCAGAATCTTTATATAAAAGAGACTTGAAAAATGGATGGTAAGTCATATAATAGTGACTATATTTTTAAAATTTCTTTCAAAATCTTAGCATTTATCTTCTCTAAAACCTGGTACCTCCAGAATTTTTCAATTTTTCTAATACTCTTTATCACCTAAACCTACTATTTGTCTCTTTGTTTTTATCAATTCAGAGCTATTTCTGAGTTATTCAGCAAAGATATAGTAAAGTTTCTAAGGGGAAAAATTACATATTTTTAAAGGCACTAAAAACCTAAATCATAAATACTAGAGACTAAGAAACCTTTTAGGCCATTGATTCTTCAGTCCTCCAAAAGTGGAGCAATAACCAAACCAAAAGAATCAGTCACTCAAGAATAGAATGCCTATTAATATCAATTTAATATCTTTGCCCTGAGAACACAATTTGCTTTTGAGTGGATGCTGTGGTTGTTTCTACTGAAAGGTAAACAGTCTCTCCCTTTTGGAGACATGCTTTTAATGAAGAAGAATCCCTCCTATGGCTGAACTAATGTTCCTCCCCCACATATCCATAGTTCTATGGCTAATAAAAGGGATTATCAGGCAAAAGAAATGTGGTTTACAGTTGCAATAGCTCACACCATTACATTTTACTTCAATAAGTAAATCAAGCATTTATGACTGAAAACTACTTATAAGCCAACTTTCCAATTCTGTATTCTTCTGACAGTGTATAATGAATATTTTGTCATAGCAAGTAAAAAATTTTATTACAGCTCTAATGCTTAAAATTCCATCTGTTTCCATAAACTGAACATGAATACAGGAAAGCAGCCATTAATCTTAAAATGCACTAAAAAATTTCTCTTAATAAAGGGCTTCTAAAAGACACTTAAAAATATTCAAGGCTTATTAATATGAGATGCTGTGTTTCTGACACCTCAGTTTATATTCACTGGATGTTCAGAGCCCATTCTTGTTTATCCTGTAGAAATCTGTAAAAGAAAGGCGTTATTATTTTAAAATGGGAAACATTTCCTAATTTGGTAGTAGGAAAACTATAGGTGAAATAGCAAATGAAACTTGTTTATCCTACTACTTTCATGCCTTTAATACTTAGCCAGGATACATAGTGCAAATAGACACGGTTCTTTAAAAAATTTATACTCTCCCAATCCATATGTTAATTATTTATTTGTTTAATTATGAAATAAATACACAAATAGAGACATTTCCAGAGGTTATAAATCAGCCAAGTGGAATGAATGGTAGTTTAGAATTAAAAATAAAAAATAATTTCAGGACTAATGGTACTAATATCAGATGAAATAGAATTCAGAATAAAAAAGGTAAAGAAAGATACTGAGGGACACTTCGCAGTGCTAAAGGGAATCATGTACCAAGAAACATTTCGTTATTAGAGTGTAGGAACACTATGGATTTTTGAATGTTGATTTTGTATCCAAAAACTGTATTTGCTTATTGTTTCTAGTAGTGTTCTTGTAGAGTCTTTAGGGTTTTCTATGTAGAGAATCATGTCATCCACAAATAGTGACAGTTTCACCATGTACTAAAAAAAAAAGAAAAAGGACACAAAAAAAGGACACCACCTACTGGAAACCAAAAGTGAAGCGCCTTCTTTGCAGCAGGCTAAAAAGAGACTTTTATATAATAAATCTTCTTTCTGGAAAAACAGCAGAATACACTTCCGTTAATGCCCAAATGGAGAAATAGTCCATCAAACACCATGAACAACCAAGGTGACAAGACATCTCAGAAAGAAAGAGAAAAATCTCCAGAAAATAAGCTTACAGACGTGGAAATATGTGACTTAAATGACAGAGAATTCACGATGGTACTTCTGAAAAAACTCAGTGAGATCCAAAACGGATCATATCAACAATTTCAGGAACTGAAAAAACAACTAGATGAGAAGAATGAGTTCTTTAGCAAGGAGATTGAAACTCTCAAAAAGAACCGAATAGACCTTCTGGAGATAAAGAACGCACTGTAAGACTTGAAAAATGACATAACAAGCTTGGGAAATAGAGTCGACCAAACAGAAGAAAGGATCAATGATATCGAAGACAGAAATCTAGAAATAAATCAGAAAGAAGAAGAGAGAAACCGAAGAATAAAAAATAATGAAAGAGAAATAGAAGAACTAGCTGATACCATCAGAAGAGGAAACATAATAATAATGGAAATTCTCGAAGGGGAGGAAAAGGAGCAGGTATTAGAAAGCATTTTCAGACAAATAGTTGACAAGAATCTCCCAAATCTAAGGAATGAGCTGGAGCTTGGAATTCAAGAAGTCAACAGAATACCCAATTATCTCAACCCAAAAAGGCCTTCACCAAGACACATCGTATTAAAATGATCAAAAATCAATGACGAAGACAGAATTCTCAGGGCAGCCAGGGAAAAGAAGATGGTAACCTATAAAGGAAAATCCATTAGATTATCATTGGACTTCTCAGCACAAAGCTTACAAGCCAGAAAGAAGTGGAATCACATATTCAAACTATTAAATGAAAGGAACTACCAGCCAAGAAAAATGTATCCAGCTAAACTCTCCTTTAGATATGAAGGAGAAATAAAGACCTTTCCAGACATACAAAAATAGAGGGAATTCTCCTCTACGAGGCCTATACTACAGGAAATTATAAAAGGGGTCAGCTCACCTAAAACAAAATGACAAAAAAAAAAAAATGCATAATTAGGACTAAGGTGACTAGCAGTCTGATAAAAGCAGAGAGGTGCAACTCTTACTACAAACAGGGCATTATAAGCTTAAAATAAGTAGATTTGCTATAGCAAGATAGTAATGAACGTTCAGCATACATAGGGACAAATTGAGACAACAATGACTCAACCATCCCTGTGCCTCTGGCTTCATCCCAGAGGCACAGGGATGGTTCAACATACGCAAATCAATTAATGTGATACACCACATAAACGAATTAAAAAATAAGAATCATATAATCATATCGATGAATGCAGAAAATGCCTTTGACAAGATACATCATCCATTTATGATCAAAATACTTAACAAAATCAGTATAGAAGGAAAGTACCTTAACATGATGAAGGCCATATATGACAAGCCCTCAGCCAACATTATACTTAATGGTGAAAAACTAAAAACCTTCCCTCTAAGATCAGGAAGAAGGCAAGGCTGTCCACTATTACCACTGTTATTTAATATAACATTGGCGGTCCTAGCAAGCACAGACAAGAGAGAGATATAAAAGGCATCCAAATAGGAAATGAAGTGGTCAAACTGTCACTATTTGTGGATGACATGATTCTCTACATAGAAAACCCTAAAGACTCTACAAGAACACTACTAGAAACAATAAGCAAATACAGTTTCTGGATATAAAATCAACATTCAAAAATCCATAGTGTTCCTACACTCTAATAATGAAATGTCAGAAAAATAAGTGAAAAAAAAAATTCCTTTTGCAATTGCAACAAAAAGAATAAAATACTTAGGAATAAACCTAACGAAACATGTGAAGGACCTATATAAGGAAAATGATAAGAGCCTATTAAAAGAAATCGAAGAAGATACAAAGAAATGGAAAGATATTCCATGTTCTTGGACTGGAAGAATCAACATATTAAAATGACCATATTATCCAAAGCATTAAACAGATTTAATGCAATCCCGATCAAAATCCCATCGGTATTTTTTAAAGCAATAGAACAAAAACTCATCGGATTTGTATGGATGCACAAAAGACCCCGGATTGCCATCCTGAGAAAAAAGAATGAGGCTGGAAGCATCATTCTGCCTGACTTCAAATTATACTACAAAGCGACAATAATCAAAACGGCATGGTATTGGCAGCAAAACAGACACATGGACCAGTGGAACAGAATTGAGAGTCCAGAAATAAACCTATACTTATATGGGCAAATAATTTTCAACAAAAACAACAACAACAACAACAACAACAACAAAACATACAGTGGAGAAAGGAAAGCTTCTTCAATAAATGGTGCTGAGAAAACTGGAAAGACACCTGCAAAAGAATGAAACTAGATTTTTGTCTATCACCATACACCAAAATTAACTTAAAATGGACTAAGGACCTAAATATAAGACCTGAAACAATAAAATGCATAGAAGAAAACATAGGAACTATACTCAAGGACCTTGGACTTAAAGAAGATTTTATTAATTTGACCTCAAAGGCAAGGGAAGTAAAAGCAAAACTAAATGAATGGGACTACATCAAAAAAAGCTTCTGCTCGGTAAAAGAAACCATCAACAAGGTAAAGAGACAACCATTTGAATGGGAAAATATATTTGCAAACAATGCCTCTGATAAGGGCCTAATATCCAAAATATATAAAGAACTCATTCAACTCAATAACAACAAAAAAAACAAATGATCCAATGAAAAATGAGCAAGAGATTTGAACACTTTTCCCTAGAGGACATACAAATAGCCAACAAATATTTGAAAAGATGCTCAACATTGCTAGTTATCAGGGAAATGCAAATCAAAACCAAAATGAGATATAATTTCGCACCTGTTAGAATAGGTATAATTAACAGGACAAGTAATAACAAATGTTGGAGAGGATGTGGAGAAATAGGAACCTTCATACACTGCTGGTGGGAATCCAAATTGGAATAGCCACTATGGAAAACAGTATGTAGGTTCTTCAAAAAACTAAGAATTGACCTACCATATGATCCAGCAATCTCTCTACTGGGTATTTACTCCCAAGGACTTAAAAACCCATATCTGAAAGGATATTTGCACATTGATGTTCATAGCAGCATTATTCACAGTGGCCAGGACATGGAAGCAACTGAAGTGTCCTACGATAGATGATGGGCTAAAGAAGCTGTGGTACATATATTCAATGGAGTATTACTCACCCATAAAAGGAGATGCCATTTGCGACAACATGGATGGACCTCGAGATAATCATGCTAAGTGAAACAAGCCAGACAGAAAAACTTGAAAATCACATGATATCACTTATATGTGGGATTTAAACCTAAAAACAACAAATGAACAGGACAAACAGAGACTCATGGACGTGGACTATAGAATAGTGGTTACCAGAGGGTAGAGGGTTGGGGAGGGGGAAGATAGACGGGGTAAAGGGGGTCAAATATGTGATGACAGAAAGAAATCTAACTATGGAAGGTGAACACACAGTGTAAATATATATATATATATATATATATATATATATATATATATATATATATATTCCTTACTGTTACAGTATACAGATGAAACTTATTGGATTTCATTAACCAATGTCATCATTAAAAAAATTATTAATTAATTTTAAAAATAATAATAATAATTCACCAAATACAGATTCACAGTTCTAATAATTTATTTGATCAAAAAAACTTGTAAACAAATAATTATAAAAATATAATTATTAGTAATAAGACATTATATAATTATTATATATTAGTAATTATTAATATTAATAGTAATTACTAATATTATTAGTGGTAATAATATATTAGTAGTAGTAATAATCTTTGTGCTTAAATATATATGTAAAAAATACAAAAGGTACTATCAGAGGCAAAATACTTGCTTGTTGCAGGTTAATTCACGGAATGACCCTATGTAAATCACTTAACTTTTCTGAGATTTTGTATCCTCATTTTTAAATGTCAGGGAATTATGTGAGTTAGGCTAGATAATTCCAAATATAATGATTACCTTTTTTTTCACCTATTTAATACCTGCCTTTATTCCAAAATCCTCCCCATAGTCTAACTCCTTGAAAAAAGTTCTGATTTCCTTCCGATTTGAGAGTACGTATCTCTTTCTACTTCATACCCTAGATATCAACTTAACTATGAGCTACTTGAAGACTGAGGCTGTATGTTTCATTCTGAATTTTCGGGGCAAATTTTTGACACATAGTAGATGTTTAATAAATCCCTGAAGGGTATACAGGTGAATGGGTAGTTTGATGGAAAAAAATCCATGGCTCTGTGGCTCTGGTTAAATATTAAATGCATGAGGAGATAAATGCAAATGAAAGGTGCAGGTTTTCCTAAGTCACACTCATCTCAACTCTCTTGTAGCCAACCAATCCCTGAACTGCTTACATGCATCTACATCTAGTTAGAATCATCTGAGATGAGACTAATAGGATATTAGTAGTGAAGATGCAAGATATATTAAAGATGCATCCAAAGTATACAAGTATGTGTTTAACAGCATACTCCCCAGGAGCAAAATGTTCTGATTTGTAGCATTTTTCAGTTTTGTTGTCATAAAATACTCATAATGATTGATTTTAAACATCAACTTGGTATCACTGCACTAAACTCAGAATTGAGAAGAGATACACACAAATGGCTAACGACAGAATCAACGTGTGACCAAACAGATCTTTCCCATTCAGGATCAAGTCTTAAGCCAGATGGACCTCATTTTATTTTTCTTCTCCCTCCCTCACCCCCCGCCTACTTACATCAAAGTTTCCAAATCACTAGGTAATCGAGGTTGAAGATATCTGCTCTGCACTACTCTCTGTTAAAAGGACTCCACTGAGATGAAATAAGACCAGACATTCTGAAACAAGGGAAGAATGGCTGGTAGTACACCCTCTGATGAGCTTCATAATGGAGCCAATTTGTCCGTTTAGATTTTTCACACGTATATCCATTGCATGTGGAGGTTGCTTTGAGTGGCACTATGCTTTTCCGGGTACCATATTGGACTACAGCTTAGTAACATTCTTGAACATTTGCTGGATAAATCCCAAATATTTCTTAATTTGGATTATAATATCCAACAGCTTAATATTGCCAGATCATTCACTGTGGGTAAACTATATGAAGAGAGCCTGTCATTTTTGTTAAAGCAAATAACATTATTTGTTACCAATAGAAAAATTTGAGATTTCAAAAAAAATCAGAATTTTAGAAAATTTGTGCATACCACAATAAATTTGACAGCTTCTCACAGCTTAAGATTTTTCTGATATGATTGGTAGTAAAAATTAATGAATGCAAATTTTTGATATATTATAATGAAATGTGTCAATATTTGGAAAATCAATATAACTCAGGGGACCATTGTTTTCCAAATGACAAATGCATATTGTGATAAGAAAATGGGTAAATGATCCATTCAAAATGTGAGAAAGATTAATGAGTATTAATGTAATAGAAAACAAAATGTTTATTGATATAGAATCAGATTATACATTGTACCTAAACTTAAAGAAATTTCTATTGGTTAAGTTTTGGTATAATACCTAAGAATATCTATAACTATCTGAAAAACCTATTAAAATTATTCTCCTCTTTCCAACTGCATATCTGTGTGAAGTCAGATTTTCTTTATATTTTTCAACCAGAACAACATAAGCTAGAATCTGAATGCAGAACATTTATAGGAATTTAACTTCTATAAAGCCACACATTTACAGAAATTGTAAAACTATGCAACTATTCTCAATATCTTTTTGTTTTGAAAACTATAATTATTTTTATTTAAAATGTTATGTTAATGTGTGGGAGGTTTAATTTTGAGATTTTCAAGTAAAACAATATTTAAAGATTCTTGTGTTAATTTATATATAATATATACATTTATATCACCTACACAAAAGCACTTTATAGTTCTCAAAAATCTTTAAAAGTGTAAAAATGTGTCCTGAGACTTAACATTTGAGAACGATTGCTCTAAGACAAGAATACATTAAAAGCACCTGCCAAGCTTTAGAATACACACAACACACACACACACACACACACACACACACACACCATAGAAATAATTTTAGAAGCCTGACACATGATTCAAATGACTCAAATGAACATTCTGGATAAGAATTATCTTTTCTAGAGACATTTAGTGTTAAAATTACATGAAAATGAATCTAAATCGGAGTTACAAATTCTAAAGTACACACACCTTTACCAATTGGCAATAATTGACATCTTATCTATTAACTATGTCTTATTTGCAACTTGGGCAAATTATTCACTATTTTTAAATCTCAGCTTTCTCATGTTTAAAATCTCCTGAAGGAGCAGATAAAATAATATCACTTCATATCACTGGTATAATGATTAAATGAGAAAAGTGCTTATTATTTAACATACATTAGTTGAACTATTTTTATTATTTTATCTTTTTCATTATCTTATTTTTACTGTTGTTATGACTATTCCTTTTGTAACTGATTCTATAGCTTCATTTATTCATTACCCATGATAGACCTCTTCCCAGGCAGGGCATTCCATTATTATATAGAAAATTTTTCATTGTTTTACCAATATGTCTCTTAGCTTTCAAGTCACCTTAAAGCCAAAATTCTTCCCGGAAAAAGCTATTTTTGAGTCATGTAGGATTATTGTAGAGTTCTAGAATCATACAGACTTATTCTTGAATATTGGACTTATCACTTATGGTTTGTGTTGCCATTGGCAAACCACTAAATGTCAGTTATTTCATCTGTAAAATGCGGATAACAATGCTTTTTTTTCAGGGTCATTATCAAATCCAGAAGAAACAAAATATGTTAATTACAGACTGGCACATGGTTATTCAATTACAATGTCTAGTGAGGACTTTGTGTCGAGAATTTGTTAGGAGCTAAATGTGCAAGTGAAATAGACATACACATACCTTATATCCACAGAACTTTGAGTCTAGGGGGTCACGTAGCATATTATATTAGTGACAAGAATCCTATCTAGTTTTGCTTATAGCTTCAAAAATGAGTGTCAATACTGGGGGAAATCATTCATTTTACATTGTTACGTGCTGCTTCTCATATTATGCTAATGAATAGTTTACATCTTTACTTGCTTTTTCTTGCTGATTGCTTTTACCAAGCAATATTATCCTCCTGATATTATTGCTATCAATCACCTATACTGTGCAAAAAGTATGACCAAAAGAAGACTATTCTACTTTATGGGAGAATTTGCTTCCTGAAGAAGATTTTCTTTTTTGCTGTATTGCTCAGGTCAAAGTCACAGCAACTAGAGGTGCCAATTTTCTTTCATATACAAGCAATCAATCCAAAGACAGTTTTTAAATCCTAATTTTATCTTCAAGAGTTTGCTGCTGCTGGCATAAACTGATACACAATGTCTTTAAAGAGGTAATTAACAGATAATTAAATATTTATATTATGTGTAAGGAAGGGTCTAAGTGCTTTGGTGGGAGGGTAGATTCAGGACTTAATGACTTACTTTGCATGGAGATGCAATTGACATAATGAGTGAGTAGAGAGTAATTAAAAGGATCTTGTCTCCAGATTTTGGCCACGTGATCTTGGAGAACTAGCACTATATTTATTTTCTCCTCTGCAATCAAGAAACAAATTGTGCTGTATGTCTGTTTTATGCCAATTTGTGGGACATAAAGATGTGTTAATAAATGATCTCACTTTTAAGATCTTGCATTCCAATATGATAACAGAAACTATTTTTTAATGCTAAAATTATATAAACTTCAAACTGAAGTGGCCATATTCATTTGTTTCTGTATTGTCTATGGTTGCTTTCACACTATAACTACTGAGTTGAATAGTTTTGATAGAGACCATATGGACTGCAAATCTTAAAATATTTAGTAATGGCCCTTCACGGGAAAAGTTTGCTGACCTCTGCTTTAAAAAGGCTTTGCAAATATTATTTTTTTTCTTAAAACATTGGGATAATAAGAATTGTGATGATGATAATGGAGAAGGAGGAGGTAGAGGAGGAGGAGGAAGAGGAGGGAGGAGGAGGAGGAGGAGCATCATGATTATATTAGTTTGATTTTTTTTTTACCTACCTCAGGGCTTGAACAATTTCTTGAGAGGATCACTTTAACAAAAAAAGAAAATGAATTCAATAAATTCTGTAGTAATTCCTATTCATTTCCATTCTAGAAATACAACCTTCATTTATGGTCATTTTTAATGTTTTAAGATAACATGCAGTAGAAGTTGGATGAGTCTGGAAGACACTGTTCCTCACCTAGCCAACACCTTAACTTCTGACCTTCCTTTCCTTCTTACTCTGAGAATACTGATTTTGTTCAGGATTGAGCATTGTACAATCTCAGGTACAAAACAGGCTGAATCTCTCCCTAGTCTTAAGCTAATCGGGCTATTCCTATTCTCGTTATCAAATGATAGGCTTAGGTTTACCCATGTGACACTTCTGGCCAATTATGTGTGAAATAGTATCTCTTAAGGAGAGATGTGTTTCCACATTCTTGCCTAATGTTCTCAAAACAAAAGGCAACTGAATCTAAACATTATAACTCTATGAAATATGCCACTGCTCACATCAGAGATGGCCCTACTCTGAGGTGCAAGGTAGACATTTAGGTAAGAACAAAGATAAATTGATTAAAGTGACAAATTCTTCTTCCATAGCATGAATGTTGTAGATTCCTGCATTTTAAAAATATAATTATAGAGTAGTGTCAAGGTTCCACTTTCTTTTCCTCTTTGTGCTCTAATTTGTGGTTCTGGAAATACACAAAAATTAGCATGGTATTCACAGTAGTTGTACATGGAAGCTGAAGATCAATGTGTAATATTAAATAATTTATATATTATACAAAAATGTGACTATATGCAGGTCTATATGTAACATGCCTGAAGCATGATATTTATATTGGCAAATAAATGTTAATTAGATGCTAGAAGTGTGAAGTTTTATTTTTATAAATATAAATAAATTTTAATTAAATTTTCAAATATTAAATAAAATTTCAGCAATATTATAATCCTTTATAAAATTTTATATTCTTTAAATGTATTTTTATTTGACCTTTTAATTTCACCAGATATTTTTGAAAGTTTAGAAGATAATAACTTCACAAAATATATGTAAAAAGTAATTTTAATATCTTAGTCTTATATTTATTTTAAATTTTATTTTATAATATACCTTGAAATTTGTATATGTTGAGTATAGTTTCATTTTATTTTATTTTTTTAGTTTACTATGGAGATACAAGAATATTATGATTCCCATGTAGTCATCATTCAACCTTAAAAACCCTTTCCTGTCAACCATCAACTACTCCCCCATATTACTTTGAATTTAATTCAAATTATTCCCTCCTTCCATTAATATTTGGTTTGAAATATTAAAAGATAAGAACTTATTAAACATTATTTCATCTAAGTTATATTAATGGTAGTTTACTTAATGTCATGAAATAAACAACTAGTTTTTAAAATTCTTTTGAATTTGGATTCCAATAAATTTCTCACATTACAGTTGATTGGTATGTCTTTAAGTCTCTAGAATGGGTCTGTTACTCTTGTCCTCCCTCATTCTTTTTTTACTCAATTTTTTCACTCTCACTCTCATTGTTTCAGAAACTAATTGTTGGTCCTAAAGTATTTTGCACAGCTTAAATCAGCACTAGTCACCAGAATTTTTTGCTATGATAGAAATGTTCCAGGCTGTTCAATATGATAGCTATCAGCTACATATGGCCACTGAAGTCTTGAAGGAAATGTGACAGTTTTGCCCAGGAATTGAAATAAGTTTTGGGTTTTTTAAATCTTTAATGTTAAGTTTAAATTTAAATAGCTACATGTGGTAGTGTTTTGTGACTACTGCATAGCACAGCATAGTTCTAGATTTTTTTGACTGCTTCACTGTGATGTAATTTAACATGGCTCTCTGTTCTTTCTAGTTCCTGTAAACTGGTGGTTAGATCCAAATTACTGGCTTATCAGATCAAATTCCTTTTTTGCTTTTTGGTTTGTTTGCTTGCAAGAATTCTTCATAGATGGTTTTATGTTCTTTCTTCCAGTGGCACACAAACCCTGGCAGTCTTTCTATTTATGATATTAGCTAGATGTTCAAAATCCGAGTGTATTAGTTCATTAAAGTTTGTGAAATGGCAATATTCTAATTCTGCCATTTCTTCTTTGTTTAATACATCTATTCAGAGATTAATAGGAGAATAAATTGTGATTCTTTCCCTTTATTTCCCAGTTTTCAAAAAGTGATTTGGATCTCTAGCATCTTCTATAAATATTATTTTAGTATAACTTGAACTCATACTTTTTTTATATTAATATGCTTTCATCCACTGCAGTTATTATTCTTCAAGATGTTTATAATTGCCAATATTTGGTGAGTGAGAGTCTTTTCTAGTTGGCTCCTGAGTCCTTTTGAGATGACCTTAGTAATATTTGAAAGCTTACATTCTATTTTTAAATCCTTTAGATCATTACTCTCAGGAGAACACAGATTAACAAAAGAATTTTATTATCATAACATTATCATCTCTATTTTATTACTAATAATGACATCATTACCCCAAAAGAATATCTAGGCATGTGCAATAATAAGTACATTCAGATGTCCCTCAAATTGAGTTAGCTTTTGGTTATATAAAGGCAATAATAACTTCACGTATATGTAAAACACCTAGTAGCCTCATTATAAACTTAAATATTTAATCATGTTAACCTTCATTTGTACATTTGTCCCAAAAGTCAAGAAATATTTGGGGCGAACCTCTTACTAGCATAATTTAAAACAGATTGCAAATAAACTCACTTTTGCTACATTGAGGAAAACATCATCACAACTCTTGATATAAGTAAAATTTACAATCCTAGTTTTGGGAGGAATCCGAGTCACTGGATTTAAAAGGATTTTTCAAGACAAATAACTAGGAAATGGTCAAATCAAGACTAAAATTCAGGTTTTCAACTAAAAAATCTTTCTAAGATATAGAGATTTGGTATTTTAAGCCATCTGTACTGTAAATTACTTAAGTGAAAGATCAAATTTCATTGAGGATATTTCTAATTTTAAATAAGATATTTAAAAAATAAAGACATTTGTATGTAACTTTTAAGCAAAAATTCCTTTTTTTCCAAAACTATAAATCAATCAACTTTGTCTTGCTGAACTATTTTACTGTCTCCAAAATTTTAGAAAGTTTTTCTTTTCTTCTTTCCTTGACAAACACGTGGTGCTACATTATCTTTTCTGAACAAAGGAGGAAACTTCCTTGGGGGATTGACAGAAGCAATAAATACTGAATTTCAGAACTTTATGGATTCTGTGAAAGCAGTTTTTTGGCTTACGGTACACCATATATCCTCATCTCTTTTCTAAGTCAGAGAACTCTTTTATCTTCCTAAGAAGAAGTAAAACTCAAGAAGCTGAATCAATTTCAGAAAGTTTATATGTTTGCCCAGGTGTAGTGTTTGCATCACTCATAGTTTATTGTGCTAGGTGACATCAAAAATTCAATTTTGAGATGTATCCCCTAGGAATTCCCTCCAGAAATCCAGTACTTGTGCTTAGCGAGGCATTGTTCTGGCCCAAGTCATGTCCATCATCATAATAATTACGTAATATGAATCATTTCCCACATCTTCTTTGTGTCAGGCTCTTTTCATATATGGCAGGACATTGTCATTAAGAGATTAGCTTATGTATATCTTTGTTGCTATCTGAACAAGAAAAACGAAAGATATACCTTTCTCTGTCTCTTCCTGCTAGTCTACTTCAGATTCAGAAGAGTTTTGGTTCTGCACTATGAGGTTTGTTTTTCCCCCAGTGTAGCATAAATACCAATATACTAAAATTTATAATATCAGAAGACCAGATGTTTTTATTGTAGGGATGGCTAATGATGGTGAGATGAGAGAAGCAATAGCTCAGGCATTGAGAGTGGAGAGACAGAAATAGCTGAGGTAGAGAGAGTTACCTTAACAAACAAACAAACAAACAAACAAAAATACATTTTTGACGAAAATCTCAGAAAACAATATTGATCTATATTCCACTTTCCTGAATTGTAAATGGTGAAGAGACCCTCTGCTCAGTGGCATATGCAAGAGTTCTGCCCCTTCTAGTGATAATTTTGGGAGCAGAAGCAATTGATTCCCTATGCTCAACCTTGTCATTTGCTGGGCAATAATGACATATTTTATATCTACAAAAAGAAACTTTACCCTAAACACACACCCATTGAAGAAGCTTTGCTCTCTCATTCTCCCTTTTGTGGTGAGTGAATGGACATTAGAGAAAGTTTTGCTGATAAGTCAGGTGCTCTTTGCGGATGTGCAGAGACTTCATTATCAAGGAGTGCCATGACCTAAAGCCAGGTCTTCCAACTTGGCATCTGTCTAGTACTAAGGTAATATTACAGTTTCATCTTTTAAATTTTTAATGTTATTGCTAAAACTGTGCAGGAATCCTGGCAGAGAAAAAGGGTACAATTTATCAGCCTTCCTGAGATCACTAATAGTATTCATTTACTTATATAATACTTTGTATTTAAGTTACTATTATGTATAAGGGATTGCTCTAAATGCTTCAGAAATGCACCTTTAAAAAGACTATGTGGTTTTCTTACCATGATGTCCAAGCCACATTTAAGAAATAGAGGCTGATATGTATACCTTCATGATTTTTTTCCTCTCTCTACTTTAGTATGTTTTTATTTTATTATTAGTTTCAAGCATACAGTACAGTGGTTAGACAATTACATGTTTTTTTTAAACCATTAACTGAAGAAGGTATTATAATAAATACAAATTGAATAAATAATAAATGTGTGGGTGAAACATAAATGTAAAATATTTTGTATGTCTTTAATAGGAAAGCATTGACTTCTCACTGTGGAACAGACAGACAAAATTTAAAGCTTCAGCTCCAACACTTAGCAGTAATTGGACCCTATTTTTTGCACAAGTCTTTAATTTCTGTAAGTCTCAGTTTCAATATCATTAAATGGGGGAAATAATATGTAGTTTACAATTTTATTGCAACTTTTACAAATAACACAAAGTTCTTGGTACATAGCAGGCACTTGGACACCAAAACAGAGCTATTTGATAGATTGCTTTTGAGTTACGCCCAAGCCAAATGCATTTATTTGGTTCAATACAACATGCCTCTTATTTGAAACGTCATGCTGTGAAGACACAAGGGAAAGAGACAGTTAATGTAATATTTATCACCCACATCAGTAGTGTTGGCTGATCAAAGGAAATACATTTACCAGTCATCTAAGAAGCAATATCATCTTGGTTGCTTGAATATACAACCTGAAAGGAAGAAATCCTCTAAGTCTGAATCCAATCAGAGCTCATTAATTTTGTGAAAACAGAACTGTTTACTTTGAAGCTAGTGAAAATGAAAATATTAACACAGAGACACAAATAGGTATTTGTGAAAGAATTAATTTATCTCAGAAAAGAATAGAGTGATTTAGCAATTAGGCCTTCATGAAAGTTGAACAGTCTTTATTCAATGACACACAATGAACTTGGTTTTCCTTGGCTTTCTTCATATAAGCAATTGCAGAAAATTAAGATTTATAGGCAAAAGAAAAAAAAGAGAAAGAAAAGAAAAAGAAAAAGATGAGAGAGAGGTTGCAGAAAGACCTTTCAGCTGATGATTTAGTGAATCAGAAAACATTTAACTTCCCTGGCTTGGCCTCATTTCCTTGATTATCTAATCTAGCTTCCTGGAATGGATTCAATGGAAGGTGGAGTTGAGAAGCATTAATCAATCCTATTTAGAGAGAGGGATTCCATAAGACCTATTTCTATGTGGGAACAGGAGGCAAGATTCTCTAGAAAGGTGAGAAAGGTCATAGTAAAGTAAGCAGAAGAGTAGAGAACACCAAGAGATGTGGGATTTACCAAATTAGATTATGGAACAGTTAGGAAATTAGATAAACAAGGCAAAGCGTGGATATGGAGAAGAAAAGGGGATGCAGAAGTATAGCTAAATAATCTTTCAAGACTAATTTCCCTAACTCATCCTATATTTCTCTGTTCTTTTCCTCTGATCTTAATTTTGGCAGGACTGACTGAGCTGGGAACATATCTCTAAAGCAGCAGAATCACTCCCAGAACATGGAATCTAAGAAGGAGCTGCTGTGATTTTAAAAGGGCCTGTGGGGAGAGTGGGTGGCTGGCCCAAATCACCATCTGCTGTTTGTTTTGTCCCCCCTCCCCTATTTTGGCTCTTTCCCTGTGCTTCAGAGACTGACTCATTCCTAGTCAATACTGAGTGTTGTCTGAAATTTAAAAAATTTAATATTAGTTTCTATACAATGTTTTGGCTTTAAAATTTTACCATCTAACATATTTTTAATGAAATGTTTTTTTTTCACCAGAGGTTGTTGCAAATATTCTATAATCCTAATTTAATTCAATTAATGTATATTGAATTTATTCAATATATCAATTTAATATTATTTCTGGCTATAAATAATGTAAAACTCCAGTTCTCTAATAGCCCAGTGGGAAGGATAATGTGCATATGTAGAGTCACTGACATCTGTTAGGGATGTGTAAGAGGGGATTAAACTATCTGATGCATTGGTTTAGATCAGTGGTCTCAAACTGGACATATGCATCTTGGTGGTACATTAATGTATTCCAGGGAACCTAATTTTCAGGTCCTCAGTTGGCCTGCCTGAGAATTTAACAGTAATTCTATTTTCTACAACCTTTTTAAAAATTATCCTTCTCTTACACTACAAAGGAAAAGTATATAACACCGAAACCTCTAGAGTTACCGTAGTGCACTGCTTAGAAATGAAAAAAAAAAAACAAAACAAAACTAGTCTAGAGGGTCATAAACATAGATAATTAAAAATATTGGTACCAGAGAAGTCTCCTTTAATCAAAGCTCTATAATTCACCCACAATATCAACATAAATTTTCAATAAAATTTAAATTATTCTGTTAATAATTACCAGAATTTCAGTTGTTTGGCTCTATTTTGTACCACTAATATTATAACTATAATGTACTCTATAATACTTTTTAAATTATAAAAAGTACATAAAATAAAAAATATTTAATTACACACATCTGTTGTAGAAGTATGATAGAATGACTTATGAGAGATAAAAACATTTAAGAATAAAAATGTATTACATCAGGATATGATTCTGAGGAAGAAGAATGGTGACATAATCTCAAAGAGAAAAAGAATTTGTGTACAGATTTATAAAATAACTTTCGATGGTTATCAATTTATTGTCATATGTGGATTTTATTAGATATATTTAAAGAATCACATGATTATACTTAATGGACCTATTTATCTCTTGTAGGTCTTTTTCTCTTAACATATACTTCATTCTATAATGATAGGTCTACACTCTTTCAGTTGGTAGTATTAGTTTAGTGTATATTTTCTATCCTTTTACTTTCAAACCATGTATATACTTATTTTTAGATGAATTTTTAAAGCATATAGTTGTTTTTTTAATTAATTTGGCAATTATTATCTTTTAATTGGAACATGCAAGTGGGCATTTATATTTAATGTGGTTATTGATATGTATAGATTTAAAACTGTTTTAGTGTATTTTCCTATTCTGTTTAGCATTTGTTGTTTTTTTCTCTTTCCTTGCCTTCTTTTAGATTATATTTTTAATTATTCCATTGTTCTCTTTGTTTAGAAGGTAAACACTTGTTTACTATGCTTTTAGTGGTTATCTTGATAATTTCAATATGCTTCTTTTTTAAAATTTATTTTTTTTAAATTAGTTTCAAGTATACAGTACATTGGTTAGACATCTATATAGTTCTTAAAACGATCCCCCGAATTGGTCCCTTCCTCCTCTGGCCCTCCACCTAACCATCATATTAATGTTAGCTGCATTTCCTCTATCGTTCAACATGCTTCCTTTATTATTAACATGGTTACTTTTACCTTCTCCCTAAGTAATATCAAAGAACTTCTGGTGGAAAATTTCTATTTACCTGGGATTCATCAAACTAGGGCCTGGTCATCATTTCAGGATAGTGTTAACAGAATAGCCTGTCCTAATACACTATACCCCCAAACTAAAACCTGTAATTAAAAAAATATATATCTCTGTATTTATTTGTAATTGTACTATATTCTTTTCTATAAATATCTTTTCATAAATTAATATTACAGTAGTCCCCCTATTATCCACATGTGATATGTTCCAAGACCTTCAATTGATACCTGAAATCACAGTTAGTAGCAAACTCTATATATACTATGTTTTTTTCCTATACATACATAATTATGATAAAGTTTAATTTATAAATTAGGCACAGTAACTAAAATAGTTATGGTTTTTAATAAAATAAATGTTCTGTTAATAAAATAGAACAATTACAGTCATGTACCACTTAACCATAGAGATACGATTTCATCATTAGGCAATTTCCTCAAAGAGTGCACTTATACAATCCTAGATGGTATAGCCTACTACACACCCAGGCTATATGGTATAGCCTATTTCTCCTAGGCTCTACAGCATGTTTCTGTACCGAATACTGCAGGCAACTGTAACATAATGGTAAGTACAGTAATTTTATATGACTGGTGGTACAGTAGGTTTGTTCACACCAACATCACCATAAACACATTAGTAATGAGTTGAGCTATGAGGACTGGTTTCCCAAAACAGGTGTCTGAGGCCCTGGGGGTAGGACTGCGTGCCTTCTGGCCATAAGGGCCAATGAGCCTCTCTGTGCAGTGGAGGAGGGATAAATGCATGGAAGGAGGAGGAGGACTGGGAAAAATGAGGAGAAGGAGGTGGAGGGAGAGAAGGGAAGAAGGATAATGAGTTCCACTTTCCACTCGGATGTCACATAGGAGGATACTAGGTCACATAGAAACTATACCCTAGGTCCTGCCCACAGTATGAAGATAAGAAGTTGAGCACGTTACAAGGTGCTAGAAAATTTTCAGCTCCACTCTAATCTTGTGGGACCACCATCACATATGTGGTCCAGCATTGACTAAAATGTCATTGTAAAGCATATGACTATGTAACAATATACTATACTAAAAGTTATGTGAAGGCGTTCTCTCTCTCTTTCAAAATATCTTGTTCTGTACTCACCTTTTCACTTAAAGGAAGCACTTTAAGGCTTCTCTTTAGCATATCTGAATTACCAGCATCATTACTCTTGTCCTTTGGGGCCATTATTAAGTAAAATGAGGGTTACTTGAACACAGGCACTGGGATACTATGACAGTTGATCAGATAACCATGACGGCTACTATGTGACTAACAGGCCTGCAGGGTGTGTACAGTGTGGAGACACTGGACAAAGAGATGAGTAACATCCTGAGCAGGGCAAAGCAGGACTGCCTAAGAGTTGATTACTCTACTCAGAACAGCCACAATTTAAAGCTTATGAATTGTTTATTCTGGAATGCTCCATTAAATATTTGAAGATTCTGGTTAACAGTGAATAACTAAAACTGCAGAAAGCAAAACCATGGATAAGGGAGGACTACTATGTATTTCATTTGCATGACTTATTTAAGGCCTAGTTCCATCACTAGAAGATAAATTTCATGGGATTAAGGACATTTTAAGTTTGTATACTGTTGTACCTCTGTTCTGAATTTTTGTAGATGATAAAGTGTTTATTTACCAAATAGTGTAAATGCTCTTAGCATGGCTGATTTCAAACTATCAACTAGATATCACTAAATGCATATTTGGGAAGAGATGGACACAACTGGCTTCAGCACATAACTGAAAGTAAAATTTTTGTCACTTGCATTACAAATCATTAGAAATCTGCAAAACTGGATCCAAAATTCTCTTATTTGTGGTATAATGCATATTTGAAAAAAAATCCTTGACACATGGAATATTTAAAGAGAAATTATCTTGGAGTAAATTTAGTTTTGATTATTATTGTATATTATTTTCCTCCTAACTATTTGAGATTCTGTTGCTTTAACATCTGTGCTTTAGAGAAATTCAGGTATATCAAATAATCAGATTATTATTTTCATGATCCATTTGAATGAAAGTTGATCTATCTATAATCTTAGCATATTTGGTGAGGAGAGTAGTCTGGCTACATTTAGTTAACTATATTGCATACCTCACCCCAAAACTCTAGATAGGCACAAGCTTACCTAATTTATTTCTGTAATGCAAACCACTGCAAATGTCCCATTTAAAAAAATACAAAGAGAAATGGAAAATAAACACAGATCATTGATATATTACTAAGCTGAAGGATTTCCTTCTATGAAAGTAAAGGATTGATCTTCATTAAAAATGTGATTTACTCCAGAGAGAGAATAATTATGTATTAGTCAATAGCTAAAGCATTTTAATAGTATCTTTCTACAGCTGAAACTGCATTAAAAGACTAAAATCTGGACCTGAGAAAAGCTTCATTAATTAAACAAAAATCCTTTTTCTTCACACTGAGAATCTGTCAAAATATTTTCTAAAATGGGTATCAGATGAAACAGATACAGTTACACATTGAAATACTTTGGGTTCATGTGGGTCCCAGAATCTGGAAGCATCAGATGGTCTGATGAATTCAAACTGGGAGAATTCAGATTATATCAAAGTCTTTTGTATCATCGAAATTAATTAATTAAGCTTAGAAAGTGTGCAGAGCTCTTTCTGTACCAGCTAAACCCTGTGGGGAATATCACAGAGGCTTAAAAATTGCTCCCTGATTTCAGGGTGTTTGACCTGGATTTGGGAACTGGAACAAAGACAGGTGGAATAATAAAAATCTAAGTACACCTAGTTTGGATAGCATTCAGAGGAAGGATAAATGAATGTAGGCTATGAACATAATTTAATTTTTACAACTTTATATATGTATTATTTCACTTTGCAGATGGGCAACAGATCCTTAGGAAGGGTAAATAGCTATTCCAAATCACATACTAACACATGACTGAATTGGGCTTCAATAGATTCAAAAGCTGATATTCCACGCTGTCTCTGCTAGCACAAGTGAAGTTTTAGCAACGAGTTACAAAAAGGTTACAAAAAAGTAATGAAAAGGTTACAAAAAGGAATGTTACAAAAACGCCTTAATCCATGCTCTTTAGGAGAAAGAAAGGAACCAACATTTATTGTGCATTTAAAAACACTTAAACACACAGAGTAGGAAACAGAACCTGACCCATACAATTTCTCACATGCCCTCTAATTCTTTCTTGTGGATTTGTCTTCTTGACTCAGTAAAGTCATGGATAAAGAGTATGACTTAGTGGAACAAGCATAGATTTTAGAATCAACAGGCTCTGTCTCCAAGTCTGCCCTATTCTTTATTACTTTGCCCAACTTCCCCAGTCTCAGCTTCTTGAGACTACTTTCCTCTGTAGAATGGGAATATAAAACCATTCTTGCCTGGTCATTGAGAGAACTAAGTGAAATGTGATAATATATGTTATACATCTAGCGAGCATATATGGCCTTAATTATTGTAATTCCTTTGTTTCCCACAGAGAGAAAAGTTCAGCTCATATTCTATTATAGTTCCTTAATAGAGCAATCAGGATTTTTCACATTGTTTTGTCTCATAGTCATAAATGTATATGCTGCTCTCATCAAGAGATTTGTGTCTCAGCGAACAAAACTGTGGTTCATTTTACTTGCATAACCCTTCTCCCACCTGGTGATACAGAAAGTGTCTAGCATTTTTTTTTTTCAGACACAATTAGGCAGTACCTTCTTTAAACACTGAGAAAGGCATATCTAGGGGATACAAGTAGTAAATTCCTGGCAGGTGTTGGTTATTATTATCTCTATTTTGTAGACATACACTGAGGTACAAAGAGGCTGCTAGCCAACTTTCATGACTCATAACAGGTGGAGTTGGAGTTTAAACAAATACTGTAGTTCCAAGGTTTACACTCAACTGTTTTATTGTAACAAATGTATTAGATTCAATTTTCAGCCAACCCTCCCTGCTACACACCCCTCCACATATACATACACGCACACACACACATATACACACACTTCTCACTGATACAATAAAAAATATGTCACTTAATCCAAGTCTGATCAATTATTATAAAAGGGGAAACAAATATATTAAACATGGTCATGATAATAAATGGAAATCAGTAAGTATAATAAATTGTTATAGAATCTATAGTTAAATAATATATTGGGGATAGTAGGAGTGCAGAGGAGGGAAGGCCCGGCTTTCCCATGAGTATCTGCCAAAGCTTCATAGAGAAGGCGAGGCTCTCAATTTTGAAAAATGATCAACCAGGCATTGAAAAAAGGTACTTGGCAAATTGAGCTATTAATGTAAAGTTTTGCTATTGAAATTGAGCTATTAATGTAAAGTTTTATAAAGTATGCTTGTCAGAACATTAGTTTTATGGGATATTAAAAAGAAGCCCTGTATAGATAGGTGAGGCAAACACTTAAACTAAATAGATTAAACAACAACAACAAAAACATCAATCTGGGATTTGTCTTGATTGTTTTATTTCCTAGTTCACTGTAGAATATCTGAGTTTTTCTTTGGCTGATGGAACTTGTGACTTTCTAAGCTAGTGGCAGATTCAGAGTTTGTTCTGAAAATTATTATAAGATCCTGCTCTAGGTAACATTTCTTAGGGCAAAGCTTTTTAAGGACCTCCTTTGGAAGATGCTGATTTTGAGCCTTTCCACACCTGACACATGAGGAATGGTTAGGCTCGGCATGTGAACCATTTTGCATATGGTTATTTCAATATGATTGTTACATTTCATTAAAATATGCTTCCTCTCTTGCTAGCTTTCTAACTCAGATGACCCCAACGTACTGTACATTTCAAAACTTTAGAGGTCTTTGTAAGGCTTGTGTAATTTTAGCTAAGTATGCACCTGGAAAACCAGTCACTCTCCATTCTCCAAACAAATCCATTTCTGGGAATTTGTGCTCTTGTGAGTCAAGCAAACATCCCTTCATTAATGGAGATATGATATTATTTTAAGCGGCCTTTGTTTTATCATTGGTTGAAAGTTAAATATAGCAAAGAAAGAAAGAAGCTTACATCTCTCATGGTTCTCAAAGCTTTTTGGTTGAATCAACAGCTGTAATTGTGAGAGAAGGGTCTTGAGAAAACAATAAAAATAACAAAATGAAAGATACAAAAGGAATAATATTAAAAATAAGAACAAAAATCCCAATGACTCTTTCCTACCTACTCATACAGGATCTCAGCCTTCTTAGAATCCTTGCTTTTCTCGGAATTCTCAGTGGATTTCTCACAAGAGCTCATGATCAATCTTCTCTTTAAGATGGCACTGTTGCTCTGTTGCTAGGCATCCACTGGGTACCACTTTGTTGAGGCCCTCTTATAGTTGAAGCGCTAAACCCTTTAAGACTGTTCAAGTATGCACTGTGCTGTTGTGCCATGTGGGAGAATACCCCAACCCACTAGTACTATGTCCCATGAGAGGGATTCTAAATAAGCAATTATGGTAGACTCAGTTTTCTGTAGTTCTTTTGGGGGAAAAAAAAAGAAAAAGAAAGAAAGAAAAAGAAACCTCTCTTAGTTTACAATGCTCTCTCACATACGTTATCACACTTGATCCTCACAAAGAGATAAAATAAGTATTATTATTCTGATGTTACATATGAGAAATCTGAGCCCAAGTAAGTGTCAGAGCACCAGTCCTTTTCTTCTGAGAGTTCTCTGACGTATCATTTTTTTACTTCGGAATGGATAACAGTCCCAAGTGTACTTGGGATGATCTTGGCAAAATCAAAAACACTCATCTCTGTATTCAGGAAAAATAGCTACTTGTCAAGCTGTTGGCAAACCAGTAAAATCATTTATTACTCTATAAAATTACTATAAGAATACTGCTGACCTACGGCTGGTACTTCCTAGAGTTTCTGCTGTGGTCCCTGTTCACAATCATAGGTTCCTTCCTTCTGGAATTGATCGGTCTCTGTAATCTTGAAACACATTTTTATAGTCTTCATATGCTCTACATCTAAATGCATCTATACACATATATAGATCTTAAACTAGACCTCAAATAGAATTTTTATTTTCTAAATACCAGTTTATTTTTTTTTCATACTATGTATACATAATTTTTTTTAACATTTTATTTTTTTATTTTCCTCCTTCCCCTTCCTCTCTCCCTTCTGGTAACCACTAGTCCATTGTCCATGTCCATGAGTCTCTGTTTGTTTGTCCTGTTCATTTGTTGCTTTTAGGTTTATATTCCATATATGTGATATCATGTGATTTTCAATCTTTTCTGTTTGGCTTATTTTGCTTAGTTTGATTATTTCAAAGTCCATCCATGTTGTTGCAAATGGCAGTATTTCATCTCTTCTTATGGCTAAGTAATATTCCATTGTATATATGTACCACAGCTTCTTTAGCCAATCACCTATCGTAGGACATTTCGATTGCTTCCATGTCCTGGCCACTGTGAATAATGCTGCTATGAACATCAGTGTACAAATATCTTTTGAATATGAGTTTTCAAGTCTTTGGGGTAAATACCCAGTAGAGGGATTGCTGAATCATATGGTAGGTCAATTCTTAGTTTTTTGAGGAACATCCATACGGCTTTCCAAAGTGGCTGTTCCAATTTGCAGTCCCACCAGCAGTGTATGAGGGTTCCTATTTCTCCACATCCTCTCCAACATTTGTTATTACTTGTCCTGTTGATTATAGCCACTCTAACAGGTATGAGATAGTATCTCATTGTGGTTTTAATTTGCATTTCCCTAATAGCTAGCGATGTTGAGCATCTTTTCAAATATTTGTTGGCTATTTGTATGTCCTCTAGGGAGAAGTTCAGGTCCTCTGCCCATTTTTTGATTGGATTGTTTCTTTTTTGTTGTTATTGAGTCATATGAGTTCTTTGTATATTTTGGATATTAGGCCCTTATCAAAGGTGCTGTTTGTAAATATATTTTCTCATTCGGATGTTTGTCTCTTTATCTTGTTGATGGTTTCTTTTGCTTAGCAGAAGCTTTATAGTTTGATGTAGTCCCATTCATTTATTTTAGCTTTTACTTCTCTTGCGTTTGCGGTCAAATTCATAAAATCCTCTTTAAGCCCAAGGTCCTTGAGTTTAGTTCCTATGTCTTCTTCTATGCATTTTATTGTTTCAGGTCTTATATTCAGGTTCTTAATCTATTTTGAGTTAATTTTGGTGTATGGTGATAGACAACAATCTAGTTTCATTCTTTTGCAGGTGGCTTTTCAGTTTTCCCAGCACCACCTATTGAAGAGGTTTTCCTTTCTCCACTGTATGTTTTTGGCATTATTTTGTCAACAATTATTTGCCCATATAAATACGGGTTTATATCTGGACTCTTGATTCTGTTCCACTGGTCCATGTGTCTATTTTTCTGCCAGTACCATGCCGTTTTGATTACCGTCACTTTATAGTATAATTTGAAGTCAAGTAGAGTGATGCCTCCAGACTCATTCTTTTTTCTCAGGATGGCTTTGGCAATCCGGGGTCTTTTGTACTTCCATACAAATCTGATGAGTTTTTGTTCTATTGCTTTAAAAAATGTCGATGGGATTTTGATGGAGATTGCATTAAATCTGTAGAATACTTTAGATAATAAGGTCATTTTAACTATGTTGATTCTTTCAGTCCAAGAACATGGAATATCTTTCCATTTCTTTGTATCTTCTTCAGTTTCTTTTAATAGGATCTTACAGTTTTCATTATATAGGTCCTTCACATGTTTCATTAGATTTATTCCTATGTATTTTATTTTTTTGTTGCGATTGCAAAAGGAATTATTTTTTCCACTTCTTTTTCTGACGCTTCATTATTAGAGAATAGGAGCGCTATGGTTTTTTGAACGTTGATATTTGTATCTAGAAACGTTATTGTATTTGCTTATTGTTTCTAGTAGTGTTCTTGTGGAGTCTTTAGGGTTTTTATGTAGAGAATCATGTCATCCGCAATTAGTGACAGTTTGACTGCTTCATTTCCTATTCGAATGCCTTTTATGTCTTTCTCTTGCCTGATTGCACTCTCTAGGACCTCCAATATTATATTAAATAACAGTGGCAATAGTGGACAGCCTTGCCTTCTTCCTGATCTTAGAGGGAAGGTTTTTAGTTTATCACCATTAAGTATAATGTTGGCTGAGGGCTTGTCATATACAGCCTTCATTATGTTAAGGTGCTTTCTTTCTATACTGATTTTGTTAAGTGTTTTGATCATAATGGGTGCTGAATCTTGTCAAAGGCTTTTTCTGCATCTATTGATATGATCGTATGATTCTTATTTTTTAATTTGTTTATGTGGTGTATCACATTAATCGATTTGCGTATGTTGAACCATCCTTGTGCCCCTGGGATGAAGCCAACTTGACTGTGGTGTATAATCTTTTTAATATGTTGCTGATTTCAGTTCATTAGTATCTTATTTAGGATTTTTACATCTGTGTTCATGAGAGATATTGGTCTAGAGTTTTCTTTTTCTGTGTTATCTTTACCAGGTTTTGGTATCAGAGTAATATTGGCCTCATAAATGAGTTGGGAAGTATTGCCTCCTCTTCAGTTTTTTGGAAGAGTTTGAGGACAATAGGTATTAAATCTTCTTTGAATGTTTGGTAGAATTCACTGGTGAAGCCATCTGGTCCTGGACTTTTAATTTTTGATAGGTTTTTTGATAATTGTTTCAATTTCCATACTGCTGATAGGTCTATATAGATTTTCTAGTTCTTCTTGATTCAGTCTAGGAAGGTTGTATTTTTCTAAGTCCATTTCTTTTAGGTTATTGAATTTGGTGTTATATACTTTTTCATAGTATTCTTGTATTATCCTTTGTATTTCTGCAGCGTCTGTGGTAATTTCCCCTCTTTCATCCCTGATTTTGTTTATTTGTGTACTTTCTCTTTTTTCTTTAGTGAGTCTAGGCAGAGGTTTGCCATTTTTATTAACCTTCTCAAAGAACTAGTTCTTTGTTACATTTATTTTTTATATATTTTTTTTGTTGTTGTTATTGTTTTCAATTTAATTTTTTTCTGCTCTAATTTCGATTATTTCTTTTCTTCTGCTGACTTTAGGCTTCAGTTGTTCTTCCTTTTCTAGTTTTTGAAGATGAAGCATTAGGTTGTTTATTTGGGCTTGTTCTTGTTTTTGGAGATAGGCCTGTAAAGCTATGAACGTTGCTCTTATGACCACCTTTGCCGTGCCCTAGAAGTTTTGATATGTCATACTATCATTATCATTCGTTTCAATGTATCTCTTGATCTCCCTTTTTATTTCTTCCCTGACCCAGTTATTCTTCAGTAGTATGTTGTTTACTCTCCATTTATTAGTGGTTCTTTCTGCTTCCTTTTTACAGTTGATCTCTAGTTTCAAAGCATTATGATCATAGAATATGGCTGGTATGATTTCAATCCTCTTATATTTGTTGAGGCTATCTCTGTGTCCCAGTATGTGTTCGATTCTTGAGAATGTTCTATGTGCACTAGAGAAGAATATATAAGCAGCTGTTTTGAGATGGAAGGCTCTGTAAATGTCAATTATGTCCAGTTGGTCTAATGTGTCATTTAAGGATTTTATTTCCTTATTGATTTTCTGTTTGGATGATCTATCCATATCTGACAGTGGGGTATTTAGGTTCCCTACTAATATTGTGTTTTGGTCTGTTTCTCCCTTTAGTTCTGTTAGTAATTGCTTTACATATTTTGGGGATCCCTGATTGGGAGCATAGATATTAATAAGTGTTATTTCTTCTTGGTGCATGATTCCCTTTATCATTATGAAGTGTCCCTCAGTATCTTTCTTTACCTTTTTTATTTTGAAGTCTATTTATCTGATATTAGTACCGCTACTCCTGCTTTTCTCTGAATGCCATTTGCTTGAAGTATAGACTTGTCTTTGGAACTGAGATGTGTCTCCTGGAGGCAGCATATGTTTGGGTTTTGTTTCTTGATCCAATCTGCAACTTTGTGCATTTTTATTGATGAGTTCAGTACATTTACATTTAGGGTGATTATTGAAATATGAGGTCTTCTTATACTATTTATCTTTGTTTTCTGGTAGCTTGGTGTTTCCATTGCTTTCTTGTCCTTGTGTTTCTGTTTTCTTTATTTTGGATTTATTTTGTTTTTTTGGGGTTTTCTCTCTGGTCCTTCTTGTTTTATATTATATACTTCAGTTCTAAATCTTTAGCCTGTGGTTACCATTACGGATATGAAAAGGATAGTTGTATATATACAGTCATCCCTTTTCTTCTGTGAGTGCCTTATCTCCATTCCCCTTTGCAAATTTGGATCTTTGAATCCTCTCCTTTTCAGTCATTCTTGTCTCAATTTGTCCCTATGTATGCTGAACGTTCATTACTATCTTGCTATAGCAAATCTCTACTTATTTTAAGCTTATAATGCCCTGTTTGTAGTAAGAGTTGCACCCCTTTGCTTTTATCAGCCTGCTAGTCACCTTAGTCCTAATTATGCATTTTTTTTTTTTTTTTGTTTTGTTTTAGGTGAGCTGACCCCTTTTATAATTTCCTGTAGTATAGGCCTCGTAGAGGAGAATTCCCTCTATTTTTGTATGTCTGGAAAGGTCTTTATTTCTCCTTCATATCTAAAGGAGAGTTTAGCTGGATACATTTTTCTTGGCTGGTAGTTCCTTTCATTTAATAGTTTGAATATGTGATTCCACTTCTTTCTGGCTTGTAAGCTTTGTGCTGAGAAGTCCAATGATAATCTAATGGATTTTCCTTTATAGGTTACCATCTTCTTTTCCCTGGCTGCCCTGAGAATTCTGTCTTCGTCATTGATTTTTGATCATTTTAATACGATGTGTCTTGGTGAAGGCCTTTTTGGGTTGAGATAATTGGGTATTCTGTTGACTTCTTGAATTCCAAGCTCCAGCTCATTCCTTAGATTTGGGAGATTCTTGTCAACTATTTGTCTGAAAATGCTTTCTAATATCTGCTCCTTTTCCTCCCCTTCAAGAATTGCCATTATTATTATGTTTCCTCTTCTGATGGTATCAGCTAGTTCTTGTATTTCTCTTTCATTATTTTTTATTCTTCAGTTTCTCTCTTCTTCTTTCTGATTTATTTCTAGATTTCTGTCTTCGATATCATTGATCCTTTCTTCTGTTTGGTCGACTCTATTTCCCAAGCTTGTTATGTCATTTTTCAAGTCTTACAGTGCGTTCTTTATCTCCAGAAGATCTATTCGGTTCTTTTTGAGAGTTTCAATCTCCTTGCTAAAGAACTCATTCTTCTCATCTAGTTGTTTTTTCAGTTCCTGAAATTGTTGATATGATCCATTTTGGATCTCACTGAGTTTTTTCAGAAGTACCATCGTGAATTCTCTGTCATTTAAGTCACATATTTCCACGTCTGCAAGCTTATTTTCTGGAGATTTTTCTCTTTCTTTCTGAGATATCTTGTCACCTTGGTTGTTCATGGTGTTTGATGGACTATTTCTCCATTTGGGCATTAACGGAAGTGTATTCTGTCGTTTTTCCAGAAAGAAGATTTATTATATAAAAGTCTCTTTTTAGCCTGCTGCAAAGAAGGCACTTTACTTTTGGTTTCCAGTAGGTGGCGTCTAAGCCTCTTGGATCCCTGCTTTATATAGAGCCTAACATCTTTTACTTTCTTATAGATTTTAATCACACTCACTACTCTCAGTTTCAGTCTCTGTCAGTGTTAGCAACAGTTCTAGTAGTGTTTGCTCAGATTCCCCTGGGGCTCCACGGTGATTGGTCTCGGAGGGTATGGGGTGGGGGGGTCTCTGGGATGGGGGTTGAGAAGTGCAGCTCGGCCTCGGTTTTGCACCTGGTGCCAGTAAAATCAACTATTGTTTCTCTGCTGTCCAGTCCCACTTCTCTGCTTTCTGCCCTGATGACTGAGCCCTGCTGCTGACTGTGTAGAAAAGTCCTGGCACTTCCTGGCAGGGCCCACCAAGGAACTCGCCATTCTTTTTCCCCTCCCCGTCCTTCTGCAAGGAGCCCCGGGTGGCTGTGAGAGACAGCTTCTTTATTTGTCCCAGTCCACCGCCCGACACCCGGGGTTCTGACCTGTAGTAGCTCTTATGCACAGATCCCACGCTCAGACATGCTGGTGTGCAGTTTGGGTGTTTTTTGTTCAATTTTAGATGTTCAGCTTATTGTTGTTTCAAGGTGATCTGAGAATATCTCTCATGCCACCATGTTTAATACAATCTCTCAAATAAAAGTTTAAAAAGAATTATTTGTTGTGCCTGTCTTGAATCAGCTATACCATAGCAAAAGTCACAGGTTTTAAAATAGATACATCTACACAAATCATAGAAATTGAGGTGTGACAATACCTTTATAAGTAAACATTTAGAAATGTATCTATATAAGTAGAACACTGACTCAGATTTCTCATCGATATAGAACTACAGAATTTTTTTAAAAAAATCAGCCACTACTAGTTGGCATAGATTTATTTTTTATTATTCACCTTTATTATTTTTGAGTATAAGAATATTGTTTTCATTTTACAAATGCAGAAGAGGAGGTTCACCTAAGTAAAACGATAGAGAGCTGAAAAGTTGGGATTATTGCCCAGGCCTTTGCACTCCACAGTTCATGTTTATGTTATAGCACATGATCCCTAAAGCTTTTCTAGACCTCACATTCTGTGAATCTATTCCTTCAATCAACAAATATTTATTTATTGAGGATCATCTATACTCCAGGCATTGCACTAGGTTGCTGGGATAGAATTTCTTGCTCTTAGGGAGTTTAACTTGAAATTGATGAATTGAGGAAGGATAAAGTGAGAGAAACAAAAACAAGAAGTAAATAAATTAAATTCACACGGAAATAATAAAATTTTAAAGTGTAATATTATAAAGAGATATAAAGAACGTAGAATGGTGGTGATTTAATTTCCCAGAGTTTAGTGAGAAAGATCAAATAATATGAGATAAAGACTGAGCGTTAGCTTTGGCCACATTGTATAGAGTCTTGTAGGTCATCGTAAAATGTTTTAATTTTTTTCTGAATTCAGTTAAGGAGTTTTAGGAGAATAGTATTATCTGACTTAGATTTTAATAGATTACTTTAACTATTATGTAGAAATAAATTGGAGGGCTCAGAAATAAAGTAGATACATCATCCAGGAATCTATTATGTCATTCGGACAATAAAAGATAGTAGTTTGGACTAAGATAATAGCAGCGGCTATAAATTCTTTATGATCCCAGAAGTTCCTGTATTATTCTTTTTTTTCCCCCTAGAACATTCAAGCGTAAAGAAGTTGGGCGCTTTCTGGCTCTGACAAAGTAATACCATCAAAATCAATTGCCAACTCCTCATTCTTTCGCTAAGCATAAAGAGACATACAAGAGCCTCTGGGCAGCCTTTGTTCAGTCTGTTCTCTCCTGCTCGCCCCTTTCAACTCACTAACATATAGGGAAGTTGAGTTTCTCTGTGTCCCCCAAGGAAGTTCTTTTGCTTTTTTTGTATCTTCACCTGCTCTAATTTCTGAGGAATTTACTTTTAAACTCTGATAGATTCAGAGAAGGAAAGAAAGATGAGCACCACATGTAATGGTAAAAATGAGAGGGAGTTGAAAATACATAACACGGTCATAGATCAGAGGAGAATCTGGCAGAGTGGTAAAGAATACCCAGGCATTACTACTCCCTTTTGTTTGCTATGATTCAAATACAATTTTCTGACATTCATTTACAGCTGACCAGGAAACAGAGGAACATGCCATACACAGGAGATCTCAACGGGCATCAGTATTTGACCAGGGGACTCACAATTAAGAAAAGAACCCCATAGAAGAAAACAAAGCAAGACCACAGGATTCGAGGAGATGGAGTGCTGGCAGGTTATAGAGATGAACAATTAACTTGACATGTCGTTTGACCCTAAATAGTATGCCTGCGTGCCCTTTAATACACAATTCCAAAATCTGTTGTTTGTAGATATCATCATGGACCTACCTAGCTGGTTCCAGATCTGCTTCTGCATTTAACTTCTCTATCTTCTTTATATCACTTTATATTAATTCTTCAGCTCAAGTCCTCTTCGAGGACTCTAGATTTAACTTATCATTGGCTTTCTGTACTTTGAGGAATTTCAGTTCATATACCTGCCATAGCAGAGTCTCTGTATCAAATTCCTCCTATCAATATTTACTCAGCAACCTGTTTGCCCATGTAATATCCTATTTAGAAAGTGGAAATTTAGATATTGAGACAATCACACACACAAAAATGAAACAGAACTTGTTTTTTAACTGAATTCAGGTAGAGTACTTTTTAAGATATACGTCACAAGTCTAACCACAAACATTGAAGCATAAGATCAGAAAATGACTATTCTCCAGGCTAAACTGGTTCTGAATTATCTGTTTCATGGGTAGAGTGAAAAACTAGTCATAAAATTGGAACAGCAACTAAAGCTGTATCAGGAATAACACAGCAGCAGCTGTGAAGAGTTGGACAATTTAGAAGGCTAGAAACAAACAAGTTCAGCCATATCTGTGTGAAGCTGCCTCATATTCCTCCACAGGAGGGCGTGTAGTCTTGGAAAGACAAACACTCATCAAAGGTGCTAGCATAGGAAAAACTTTGCTATTTCTATTATTATATTTATATTTTGTACTACTAAATTTATAGTGAAGAGATCATCGACCAAAATAAATCCATTAATAAGTGCAAACATTCATTAAAATATCCCAATTCTAGAACTTAACACATTTTTTTTCTTTTCATGGTCATTTTTCTATATTTTATCTAGTTAAAGAATGATTTGCATATAGCATGTATATTTTGTTTTGTGCGTGTGTGCATGTGAGTGCATAAGAGAGAGTATATTGTAATGAATATTTTATATTTTCTACATAATCTTCATATGAATCTTGGTTTTTTTATTATTTCCATAACAAATTACCACAAATTTAAGATTTCATATCACATAAATGTATTATGTCACGGTTCGGTAGATATCAGAAGTCCAGAGCGGGGTTGATTCCTCAGTTCTAGGTCTCATAGGATCTAAATCAAGCTGCTGGCAGAGCTATATTTCTTTCTGGAGACTGTGGAAGAATCCGCTTCCAAACTCATTCAGATCGTTTGTTGAATTCGGTATCTGGTGGTTGTAGGACTGAGACCTGCTAATCCTTGTTGACTGCCAATGGTAGGGCCATCCTTTGTTCCTAGAGACTTCTCTCTGGTCCTTGCATGGAGCCCCCTATATCTTAGAACCAGTAATCCCATGTCAAATCCTGCTTACATGTAGAATCTCTCTGATTTGCTCTCCTAACATACATCTTATTTGCTGCTTCTGCTGTCAGCTCTCTCACTTCAGCTGGAGAGTGTTCTCTAATTTTAAAGGCTCATGTGATTAGATTGGGCCCACCTAGATAATGTGGGATGATATATCTTCCTATCTTAAGGCCTGTGACCTTATTTACATTTGTAAAATCTGTTTTGCCATGTAGATAACATATTCTGAAGTTCCACTGATTAGAGTGTAGACATCTTTGGGGAGGGGACATTATTTAACCAATTACAGTATGTACCATCTTTAACAACTTCATAATTTTGATATATCATAATATTAAAGGACATTTTCTGAGGATATATTTTCATTGTTGTATTTTGCAATTATAAATAATATCTTCTTACCTAGATTTCTTGAATTATTTCCTTTAATCAAATATCAAGAAATGGTAAAACTGTCATGGGCAGAAACATGGGCTTTTTCAGCTTATTGCTATATTGATTTCTATTAAGTTTATACCAATTTATAAAGCTCAGTCCTAAAAGACTACCTCACTGGCATTACGTGTAAACATTTTTAGATGTATATTTTAAGCGAAAAGTTGTTAAAGAATATGAACATTTTGTCAAAAATATAATGATTTCGATGACCTCATATGTGAATTGTATCCAATATTATTTTTTAATTATCTTTTGGCCTTGATGTTTTATATAAGCTAATTAAGAGTGTAGAAATTATCCATTCCTTTTTTATATGTAGAGAAAATATTTTCCCATATACATTGTTACTTTATTTAAGTTTAATTTTTTCAATGTGGATTTATCTTTTTAAACTCTTTAAATTTGTCATTTTTCCTTTGATATTGTTCTGTTTGATTCAGATCTGAGCAAGTTATCTTTTCTTCACAGATCCTGTCAACTTTTTTTTAGCTCTATAAAACGTCTCATACTGGTGTAGGTGTAATATTTTGATCTACCTTTCAAAGATTGATTTGCGTACTGGGCAGTTTTCAACAGAGGGCAGCATTTTGCACTTGTTCTGCTTTGTGGGTGCCTGTTTCAATCACAGAACACCAAATGTTCTGAAATCTTATTCAAGTACATACAGTGAACAACATGTACAAGAGCATTTCTATGGAAACAAAGGATGTATTTTCTTATCACGGCTTCTGAGAGATTCTTAAATCTTCTTTGAAATGCAATAAATATTCTTTAAATTAATAATTGTGGTGAAAACAATAAAGAAAGGGTGCATGTTTGGAAAAAAGTAATCAGCTTTAGAAGAAGGCAGCAATGACAGAAGGCTTTACCCAAAACTTTAGTGCAATTAAATATGACTGAACAACTAAACCAATAAGGCTTGAATTTGCTGCAGATAATATAACCAATTTTGGGCATTATATTCTGTATGTGTTAATTTTAAAAGTCTGCATTGTTTTTAATTGTCTTCATGATAAATTCTGAATCTATTGCATGGCTCACAAGGCCTTTTACATTTCGGCCCCAGGCCTCAAAATACAAGAAAGTATTCTCTATTCTAGTTTCCAGTTAGTGTCTCCCACTCTTGTGTTGTTATATCTATACACCGGAATGTGAGAACACAAGCAAACACATAATAAACACTCATTAAATAAGTTATAGAATGACAATGAGATTAAAAATATCTTGCTTATCAGCTTTGTAATATTTTTTCTAATATTTCAAATATTTGCCATATAGACATATTTTATATATATATACATATATGTCTCATTTCAATAAAAATAATTTCAGTAAATAATATACTTTTTCCTTTCAGAAATCTTGTGGAACTTAATCTAATGTTTTGATAAGATACGTTGAAATTGTTGATTGAAATATATCAACGAAACTAGAAACTATAATTCTATTAGAGACCTAAAGTTTAAGGTATATCCACTCTTGATTTCTAAGCGCATCAGTTTTAAGGCCACTAAGGTTGGAGACCATGAGAGAGGTTGGGAACTTTAAATTTTAATAGGTCTAAATTAAGATGAAAGGAAAAGTGCCGTTGTGTACCATACGCTTTTGCAAGATGGCTTAGGTGAGTGGTAATTTATAGTCTTTTGAAATGGCCATTGAGTGGCAAAAGGTCTGTCATTTGCCTAGCCTACATAAAGCACAAATAAGAAAATTTTAGAATCACTCTTGAATCCCCTATACCAGGTAATAGTCCAACTGTGGTTGCTCAGTGCTGAAACACTTTTAAGAGTGAGCACGAAGTGCTTGCACTCAGCTAATGGAATGCATCCTATGAATCAAAGATTCTTCCAGGTACATGGGATACAATAATAGATAAGATAATCTATATATATATGGGGGAGTGGGGTAACAGTCCTAGAATAAAATTATGCATCAAAAATTTCCTTCTGAGATGATTAAAGTGATAACCAAGTTGAGGCTGTATATGCTCTTCTCTCATCTCTGTTTGTCAAAATTCTTCAAACTTTATCTCCAAGATTACCTTCCATACCTAAATAACCTCTAGTAAATCACATACTTCAAATATTTCTTCTGACTTCAGTGTGAACTTGTAATATTATGATGCTGTGACTCACCTAGAGGAGACTGCCCAGAGTAGAAAAATTGTCTCTTATTCATCATTTATTCCTGACACCAGGCCTGGCACAGTGAAGAATTATAGATAAATAAATGAGTGGATACATGAATGAATGAATGAATGAATGAAGAGTAATTTGTGAACATATTTTTGTTTTATATTATAAAATATTTCAAATAGTTGGAGAATAAAAATGTGTTTTCATCCCCTCAGACTAAAAAATGTAAATAACTTCCACATCAGTTTTAAATCCTTTTTAAAATAGAAATAAAATATTATATATGGAGCCTCCTTAGCATCTATCCCTGACCTCATTTCCCCTTCTTCACCCACAAAAGCAAGAATATTCTTGAAGTTGTTATTTAACCTTCTCTTCCATGTTTTTATATTTTAACTTTCAATGTATATTTCTATATATAATATATAATAGTATTTTATTTTATTGAACATAAATAGTACTATAGTCTCTAATTTCTTGTAACTTGATTCTTTTACTTTGTACTGCTTTCAAAATTTATGTTAACAACTAGATAAACTCTACTATAAGTGTTACATAATATTTATGAATAAAACAAAAGTTATTCCTTCTACTACTAATGGTCATTTTAAAAGAATCCAATTTGTTGCTATTATTAAAAATGCTGATTGGACTTTTTGTGTGTTTCTTGTGCACAAGTTCCAGAATGGCTTTAGGACTTATACCCAGAACTATAATTTCTGGTTCATTTAATATGCACGTCTTCAATTTTTATAGAGTCCTACCATATTCAATAGTATTTGTAAAAATATGCATTATTATAAGTAGCGTATGAGTTTTCTTGTTTCCTTAAATTCTTATCAAACCTCAATTTTATTCCATTCATCCATTTCAATCCTTGAGCCAATTCTATACTTCTTTTAATTACTCATGATTTATACCACATTAATATCATATTATTATATCTCTCACTTCTTAAAAGGTCTCTCAAAATTATCTTTGCTATTCCTGCCCTATACTCTTCAATATTAATTTCAGGATAAATTTATCAAATTCTATGAGAAATGCTATGGGGAAATTTATCTAGAATTGTATTGAATTTACCAAGGATTAATATAGGGACAATTGGTATCTTTATGATGGTATCTTTAGACTTATAATCCACTGACATGATTTATAACATTTTATAATTATGTTTACAAAGGGCTTGCAAATATTTGATAAATTTATTCCTAAATAACTTTTTTTTTCTTATAATTGTAAATGTTATTTCTGGTACTGTTTTTGTTTAGTTTAACTATCAGGTTTTACCAGCCTCATAAAATTAGCAGGGTAGTAGTTCTGTTTTCTTTTTTCTAAAACAACATTTTAATTATCACAGAGATTTTCTTTTGGGAGCAGCAGACTCATTACTTATTTATTTCATTAAAAGAGCATTGAGTCTTCTACTATATTCATTATGTTGCACTTATAGTATTTTTACAGAAATCTAAATTTAAAGTGTGTTTTTTATAATTTAAAATATTTTTTAAACTTTAAATTTATGTTTAAATTTAAATATGCTCATATTTTCCTTTTAATTGTGATATTATTGACTTTTCTTACTTTATTCTAACTCCAGTCTACCTATTTTAGAAATAGGAAATATTAGCTAAATTTATTTCTTCATTATATATTATATTATTTTATTTTGAATTTCTACATTTGATTTGTTTTATTTATTACAATTTGTTATTTTGCTAACTTTGTTTTTTCTTTTATTTGTCCAGAGACATCTACTGCCCAACATTGGAAAAGTTTGTTCATAGCAGATGTTGCAAATCCAATAAGGAACGAGAGGAAGAAGAGAAAGGAGAAGTAGCTTTTATGTCAAATTTTAGTATTACTTCTCTTAAAAAGAGCAGGTCCTATCTTTGATATTCTATTTAAGGAAACCAGAGCCACTTCCTTGCTTGGAAATACGTAGTGTACCCACCCTATCAAATGTATCTCCAATCTGTCCCTGCAGCAGGAACTCATTCAGCCAGGCTCAAGGTCCATACCTCCCACCATAAGCACTGCAAATTATCAATCTATAGTGTCAAGATTAGGAGCAGAGAGAGCAGATTGCTTCATATTAGGGCTTTCAGGATGGTGTGGCAGAAGGACTAGGCAATTAGTGAGTAAAAGGTTCTGCTGGGAAATGGTTAGATGAACAGATTCTGCTTCGCAAGGGATCAAGGGAAAGTCAGAAAAGGAGTGATTTTTCATATTTATGTGTTTTACTTATAGCATCTTTTGTTTGACCACATATTAAGAAAATCTAATGCAAAGGAAATTTGAATCCCTCCAATCACTTGGAAACTTTCATTTTCATCTTTAGCCCTGGCTCGGCACTTTTCTCATGGAGACAGATCATTGCAGGGATGGCATGGCCCTTCTTTATGAGCTATCTTTGTTCCTTCCCATTGGGCCAGGTCAGAAACCCAGACTTTTTGACTTGCTTCTCCAAAGAGTTGGTGTCACTTATATTCATGTGAAATAAATTTAACTGGATTTAGGGAAGATAGAGGGTCTCCTTCTCAACAATAAAAACTTGACTTTGAATATTATATATCTATGTCCCTATTTTAAAAACAAATAAACATATGAAACTTAAAAAAGAAAAAAAATTCGACCATTTCTTCAGCTCTGGCTCTGGTATATCCCGTATCTGAAGTCCTGGGATTTAGTAAACTTTCTCTCATTCTCTGTTTCTCTGGTTCTTTCTCTTAAACTCTTCTTTCTCTCTTATCCATTCTTTCCCTATTTTCTGATCCTTGTGTTTTAGGAAGATAGAGACAATTGCTCCCATATTCTTTTACAATGGCAATAAGTTATCTCCAGTCTCAACCAACAACTAATTAAAGCCCTCCCTTTAATTAACCAAGAATGTGGCCCAAGTATTGCAATTGCAGATTGTGAGGTACCACCAAATAAAATGTCTAAATGAGACGCCTTTCTCCAGATGCCCTTTACCTGCCAGAACAGAGAGCAACATTTATAATTGCACTCAAGTAGTTGTTAATTTATCTACCAGAACTATGTTTTCCTTTACGATGTGATTAATAAAAATATTGACTCTCTTAATATATAAAAAAGGTAAAACAAACACTAGCAAGAAAAATTAGAATGCCATAAAATCCACATATTTTACAGTCAAAGTACCTATGAGTACCTATGAGAAAGAAAAATTATATCAAAAACACGCCTTAGAGCATAGAATTAATTTGCACAAATATTGAATTACAATGCATTTATGGACAGAAAACAATGAGATATACTGATTTATTTATTCGCGTAAAATAATTACATAGAATAGAAATATACTCTAGCCTATACAACCGACCTTAGAGAAATTTAATTTCTTTATGCATCTATGTAATGAGGACATAGAGATACAAATTATCCCACAAGTTTGCTTTGAACCAGATGAAGGAATTCAGATTTTATCATTTGGTGACTGTGACTTTATAAATGATGAAACCTTCTCTTAATCTCATATTCTTCTGTAAAATGGGAACACTAATATCTAATTTCTAAAGCTATTAGGGAAATGCAGAAAAATGGTATTTGTGATCGTGTTCTGCAAATATAGAAAAGATATTTAATCAATTCTAGTCCTTAAATTCTATTACTTTTTTAAAAAGAGTAACTGCTTATTAAAATGTAATTTACAAATATAAAAACAAAAAGTTAAAACAAATCTAGAAATCGCATATTTAGTAAAATAGTTACAAAGACTGGGATTTATTTTCCCTTAAGACTTTGTTTTTCTTTTGGTTTTCCTCCCTAAAATTTTTACTGGTTTCATACAACTGCTTTTTGCTCTAAACTAACACCTTTCAAAAGATGTAAAGCAATGTGATGTGGAAATAACCAGAAAGCAAAAGAAATCAAGCACACAGGAACAAGCTTTATTCTTTTGAGAGAAGCAACTGCATAACTACAAATGGAAATTGCAAAAAGTCATATTTACCAAGGCATTTTTCCTGTTCTTTCAATATTGGAAATGAAATCACTCTAAAGAGAGCTGTCAGACTCTATATATTTCAAATGACCCAATCACTCTCAGTCTGTCTTCTTACCCAAGCATAATGCATTTTCCACTGCTTTTAATTTCATTAATGAGATGAAAGATATTCAGGTAAATGCCTGTTATACAAAACAATAAACCTATTCAGGCCACAAGTAAGCTGGAGATCAAATATGACTCAAAACAAAGCATTTTCAGAAGACATTTGTAAAGTGGTTAACAGTAACAATAACTGCCTTAAGTCTATAGTGAGAATTAAATGAAATTAAATTATAACTCAATTTATACTGTGTACAGTGCCTCTCATATTAAGTTATATGATTTTAGAGGACCCCAGGGAGGCATGAAGTTTAAGGCATGAAGTGTCCAAAATTTTGCTGAGATAATCAGACAAAGGCCTTCTATATCAGGTACTCAGAAATATTTTAGGAATGGCTCACATCTCCCCAGCTGGTGAGAGTGATAGAGATAGTAAAACCTTGAGATGAAGAGCTCAGACTCTAGATCCAAAATGCTTGGGTTCAATCGATGTGACTCTGGACATGTCATTTACATTTCTGAGCCTCAGTTTCCTCATCTGTATAATAGTAATAACCATGGCCCATATCTTATAGGGTTTTTGTGAGGATTAAATGAATTATACATGTAAATAATATAACAATGTCTGGCAGAAGTAAGTACTTAAAAACATTAACTATGATTGTTCTCATAGTTAACTATGATTGTACTTTAAGATCTCCTCCAGTTTATAGTTTTCTCCTGGCTACGCCAGACCAGCAGTTTATTTCATAAACATACTGGCTCTATGTCTCCCAGAACAGTTGAGAATGACCATAGGGGCACATAACCATTCATTCTCACCCCTGAAAAGGGTCCAATTTGAGCTTCTGGGCCCTTGGGTAGGAACTAATATGAGTTTCTTCCATTCAACAGCTGGTTACCATTTATATTCCTCTCTTCACACAATTTTGTTGTAACTTTTACAGACAAAAGGGACCTGCATCATTAAATCCTTTTCATCAGTGCTATCTTTTCATTAATCACAATCAACCTGGTGACTATCACATGGGGAATATGAACATTCTGTTGGGGAATAGGTGCATTAGAACATCGTTACAGGATTGATGGTGTAAAAGTGTCCAAAATTTTGCTGGATCACAGAAGATTTTTAGTGGTAGAAGTATCTATTCTGGTCCTTAGTTTATTAATAAAAACAGTTAACCTTACCATGTTGCACTTTTTAAAACCTCACTATGACTCTCCATTGCCCTTAAGATAAAAACCAACATTTTTTTAATATATATACACTCTTGCCTAGCTTCTGTCTTATTATGTACCAATGTCTTTTATCTGTATCTACATTGCTCTTTTTTAAGTCCTTGAATGTGCTATGAATTTATAGAATTTTAATTATTTAAGTATTCAATACAAACATGACCTTATACTTATTTATTTCAGTATAACTGAAATTGAGCTCAAACTATAAAAAACATTCTCATTGATTCTTGTCAAATATATAACCAGGTCAGATTTCAAATGATGCCACCTGACTTGAAATTTCTCTCTCTTGGTTCTGCTTTTCTCTGAGTTGGCTATTCTCTCAAATAGGTTCAAGGAAAAGTGGCCACACACAAGCCCAGGTTTACATCTTCACAGCTAGCAATATCAAAGATGCCCTTTCTCTCCTGCTCTTGAGAGGAGCCTGAGGCCTGACCGACTCTAAAAGGAATAAATACTATCCCAAGAACAATCTAAAGAATGTGGGGGGAGAATTGGTTCTCTCATTTGGCAAACAAAGGTTACATGCTACCTCATGTGGCAAAAGATTGGGTGGTTCTATCCAAACCAATGGAAAGAACAGTCCCTACGTAAAGCAGTATGGAATTTCCTCAAAAAATTAACAATAGAATTATCATGTTACCCAGAAATCCCTCTTCTAGATATCTACTCTCAAAATCTGAAAACATTTATCTCTAATGATATATATTCCCTGAGGTCTATTGCAACGTTATTCACAGTGGCCAAGACATGCAAACAACCAGTGTCCTTTAATAGGTGAATAGATGAAGAAGATGCATAGCTATGCAACAGAAAATGACTCAGCCATAAGAAAAGACGAAATACTGTCATTTGCGACAACATGGATGGATCTTGAGATAATCATGTTAAATGAAATAAGGCAGAAGGAAAAAGTTGAGAACCATATAATTTCACTCATATGTGGGATATAACACTGAAAGCAACAAACAAAACAAACAAAAACTCACAGACACATATAACAGTTTAGTGGTTATCAGAAGGAAAAGGTAGTTGGGAGGAGGTAGATAAGGCTAAATGGGGTCAAATATGTCATGATAGGATATTTGACTTTGGGTGGTGAACACACAATGCAATACGCAAATGATGTACTATTGAATTGTACACTCGAAACCTATATAATTTTATTAACCAATGTCACCCTCAATAAATTTAATTTAAAAAATTACACTATAGCAAACAATGAAAAACACTATACCTTTAACAACACTAACGTAGAAAAACACTTAAGCCATAGCGTTAGCAGGTTCTCTCTAATATTGTTTATACACTGAGGGAGATAATCCACAAAGAGGGGAAAAAAAACAAAGGCTGTGTTTTTATAATAATGGAAGAAAGATGTTAAATAGGAAAAAGCAGCAAATACATCACATTCCACCTTTCTCTTGCTAATTTTTTTCTATTGTACTGGCCCATCAAATATTGCTTCTCTGAAGTTTGATGTAATATATTTTTTACTTATTTTTTAAAAATAATATTTGTTCGCATTTGGCCAAATTGAACAAATAATATTGTTAAGTAGAGGTCTGACTTCTGAATCCATTAATCTTAACTTTCCATAAAATATTTAGGAAATTTCCTAATACAGTAGTCCCCCATATCCATGAGGGATATGTCCTAAGACCCCCAAGTGGATGCCTGAAACTGTGTATAGTAGCACACGCTATATATACTATTTTTTCCATATATATATATATATATATATATATATATATACTATTTTTTCCCCATATATATATATATACCTTTTCACTTAAAGGAAGCATTTTACAGCTTTTCTTTGAAATATCTGAATTATCAGCATCACTACCATTGCACTTTGGGTCCATTATTAAGTAAAATAAGGCTTACGTAAACACAAGCACTGTGATATCATAACAGTTGATCAGATGACCATGATGACTATTAAGTGACTAACAGGCAGGTAGTGTATACATCGTGGATGCTGGACAAAGAAAGGGTTCATGTCTTGGGCAGAACAGAGCAGAATAATAGGAAATTTCATCATGTTACTCAGAACAGCATGCAATTTGAGATCTGTAAATTATTTATTTCTGAAATTTTCCATTTAGTAATTTCAGACTGTGGTTGACCGTGGGTAACTAAAACTGTGAAAAGTGAACTTTATATAAGGGGGACTATTGCATCTTATTTTTATTCTGCCTCTCATGTGACTATAAGTCCTTTATACTGATTTGCAAATTCCTTAATTTTCCTACATTTCAAAAAATACTTTATAGGTTCATTACTGTTTATTCATTTATTTGAGAAATATTTGTCGAGCATTTACTTTATGCCTAGCACTATGATCAGTATTGGCTCTTTTATCTGTACACTTATTCATATATCTCAGCTGGAAAGACTTTGATACTGCTCTAGAAAAGGATCAAACAAAAATTCAGTGAAAATAAGTGACATTCCCTTGTAAGCAGAGATAGGATTCAAACCCAGGTTTTTTGATACAAAAACACTTCTACTATTGTTAAAAATACTTTCTTTCAAAAAAATTTTATTATTTTCATTCATCAGTACCAAATATTATGAATCTCCACCCAATGTCCAAAATTATGCTAAACCATAAGCATATAAACATGAACCAAGTACAATGACTACCCTCAGGATGCCTGTGGTCTAGTGAAACTATTGGCAATGGCATAAATGTGGCTGCCTCTAATAATGAGTGATATGTGCCACAGTAACACCAAATAAACATCTTATTGAATTTATAGAATCTTACTTTATATGCCATCACTGTTATCATCATTCACACATTATAGAATCTTACTTTATATGTCATCATTGTTATTATCATTCACACATTTTTCATTAGCTATCAAAGTTTTCTTGACATTAGCAGACTATAAAGAGTTACTATAATTTTTCTGAGACATATATTTTACTTATTAGAACATTTTTGTTAGTGCATTAAATTTAATATTCAGACATATATAAAATCCCCGTGCCAGTAATATTTTGGTGAATTTGTTTAGTTTTATTTTTTTTAATAGGTTATGGTTATCAAAACAGCTACAAAGTTAAATGTTATTATAATTATTATTTATTTTAAAAAATGAGAGTCAAAATAGAATTAAAAAGGATAACGGTTTCAAAATCTGCTTCTAAGCTTTTTATATGTAAAATTTAATTAAAACCCTTTAGAGGTAATGTTAAGGCTCATTACTCTGTGATTTCTGCTGACACATTTAGCTGACACAATACCACAACTCCATTCACAGAGTATGCTTTATAAACTTCCTACTGTTCCACAAACACAAAATACTTTCATATTTGCATACTTTTACTCCCCCCCCCCACAAAATCATGATTTCATATTATTCCACATTATTCCCTTGCAACTTCTATCATGATACTTTTTTATCCAGGTTTTGAATGATCTATTTACTTGAATGTCTTCCCCTACATACCTTGAGTACCCATGAGAAGGAGATTCCATCTGATAAAGCTCTGAATATCAAAGCATGACACTATTAAATAAAACAAAAGATTATGAAAAGAATTAAGAGGAACAAAGCTTAGCTAAGGGAATGAAGCTGAATGTGGTTTCTTAAATTTCCCCAATTCTCATTCTCCCTTTTCTGTCTCGGATTCCTCTTTCAGACACCTAAATTTTAAACACCCAAGGTTTAAAAGTCTTATTATGCTCTCTTATTAAATTAATTATAGATTGCCTTGTATTTAGCTATTACTATGTATATATATATATCTATACATATACATATATACATATATATTATGTGTACTTATTAGGAAATGCATTTCTTAAAAATTAGGATGCTGCCTTTAGTTAACATTTTATTTTGACATAATTTCAAATTTACTGAAAAGTTGCAAAGATACTAGTACATTGCTTTTTTATCTTTATATCTAGTACATTACTTAACATAATGCCTAAGTGCCCAATAAATGTTATCTATTCAAACATCAATTTTATATCAAGACTCATCAATTCTCTGGGTTGACCTCATGAAGTTTAGAATTTAGAACTGTGTTTGGATAGTTGCTCTGCTTAATTATGTTCTTTCTATCAGTACTATAATTAGTATTAGTAATCATAATACTAGGAAATACTAGTATTGGTTCCGCCCTTATAGGAAGAATAGAGAAAATGGAAAATAAATGGATTCATTATTATAATATTCACTTTGGTCCGTTACAGATGTCTGAATCAGAAACTAACAGTAGGAGGAGAAAATTATTAGTTTTAGCTAAATGAAAAATGTTTATCAGAAAAAGATTTTCTAGGCATTTAAAATGACACGATGATAAGTTTGGAATGGACCCTAGATATCATTCAGTTCCCTTCCATATTTCACATATGAAAAAACAAGTTGAAACGTGTTTAGTAAGTTACAAAAAAGAGCAATGCCATGAATAAGCAGCAGTGTTGTTGAACTGGAAATAAACCTCAAATTCTAATTCTAAGTCCAGAACGTTTTCCCCTAAGCAGAAATGAACATTATATTGCTAACCACTTAAGCAGCTCTTCTATACTATTTTACAAGTTTTAATGCTTGACATACCTAGATTTGAAATGTCTCTGACAGTTTTTTAAGTGATGTGGTAATTGTCAAATTAATCTAACAAAGCCTCAGTTTTCTAAGCTATACATATAACAACTTAAGGATAGCTTCTTTAGAGCCTGTCTTATAATAGGTGAAAAATTAGTATTGCTTCCTCTCTCCCGCCCTCCCATGAGGAGGGACACTTTTTTTAGGAGATGAAATGGTTTAAGAAAAACGCTTAGATATTGGAGTAAGACTGGGTACTGATCGCATCTCTTCCATTGCTGTGTATGTAACTAATGTCCCTGACATTCGGGTTTCTCATTCATTAAGTAGGGATAATGCCTATTTCATATAATGTTATGAAATTGAATGCCTGGCATATTGTAAGCACTCAGCATTTGCTCTGTAATTTCTTCCATTTTCTGTATTAGCAATCATTTGAAGCAAAATGAAATTTTACTGATTTTTGCAATTTTAAAATTGCTGAGTCTTAGAGAATAAACACAATGCAATGGAAAATGCCTACCTATAGCTCTCTTTGTACACCTGATTCCAGGAAAAACTACAACTAAAAAGTCCAAATAAGAATATTTGCCCCCCAAGAAAAGACTTCATAAGCAATCTAGATAATATCTCTTAGAATGTCTCTTAGCAATGACCATTATGTCCATTTATATATAATATAGGTAATAATAATAATGATGAGGAGTATAACAATAGCTAATGCCATACTAAATGCTTCACATATTATCTTAAATTCTCAAACCAACCCTATGTATTAGTATCCTGGATTTGAACCTAGATTTGATTGCCATCAAAGACCTTTGTTTTTCTAGAAATCATGCTATTTTTCACTTCTAATATATGAAATACTCTATTTTACTGTGATGAGAGTGAGATGTAATAAAAAAAAATTTAAAGGGAAGTCTAGGGAAGTTGAGAATGCAAAAGAGCAATACTTTAACCAGCTAATCCTTCTGAAATTACTGCTTGCTATTTAGTAGACAATAACATGTACAGATACCTACACACCTCTAGCTGGTCATTTTAGCTAACTTCAGTAGAAATTAAAATAAATCACATGCAACTTCTCTCTTCCTGTCTACAAGTCTTATAATTAATGACCCCACTTTTTTCTACCAGAAGTAATTGAATTTTGTTAGTTAGAAATTGAAACCGAAAGTAATAACTCGAGAATAAAATGCTTATACTGTGGTATAATTTGTGAACATCAGATCAATGGTTACATTCTGCATAAACTAAAAGTTGTGGACATTCTCTGCAGGTGAAAGTTTTGAATAGAATATCAATTTCCTTTCGTAGTTTATGACAAAATTGAGCCTATAATTTTGTCCTTTATATCTGGAAAACTGTTCTCTTCTAGCCTCTGTGCACTTTCTTCCTACACAGTTTGGAAGCACAGCATCATGGACAGCAATGTAGAGGTTGTCTCAAAGCTGAGTTTAGGTCTAGGCTGCACCACTTACTGACTATGCAAACTTAAGAAAGACACTCACCATTTCGATTCTCAGATTTTTCCTCATCTGTCGATCAAGAAGTTTTTCAGCCTCATTTTCAGATGTGTTAGGAGGTCTAAATGAAAACATTTTTGACAATACTATTTGCAAATTGTAAAAGACAAACGAAAAGACTTATAGAGGGTGGTAATGTATGTATGTGTGTGAGTGTGTGTGACTAAACTTCATCTTTGCTGCAAGTCCTTATGATCTGCTCTTTTTCTTAATGTCTTGCTTTCCTGAAAGGCTTGGCTTGGCTTTGCTTTCCTTTCAGTGGTGAATGCTCTCCTCTCTGGAGTTTCTGTCTCCCTCCCTGCCTCAATCTCTATTCCTCCTTCTTTCCTTGTCTTGTTTTCCCTCTGAATACACAAACTTCCACATAACTGTGCCTTTTCTAGTCATAACCATAACAATATTGATGGTAAAGGTAATACCTATTGTTTACCAAATATTTATTATATGTCAGGCATTGTTTATAGCACTTTGCATGCTTTATCTAAATCAATATTTATAGCACCTCTATAAGTAATATTACTATGATACTTGTCATGGAGACTTTCCCCTCCTTTTATCCTATCTACTGCATGTAGATTTTTCTCAGAATAATTCCCTCTCTCTCTCTCTCTCTGTCTTTAGTACTTTCAATACAAATGAGCTAGAAAAAGCTTAGCAATTACTCTAACTACACAATCATCACTTTGTTCTCACCACCATCATGAAACAATAGCTATCACGTAGATGCTGTTTTATAATTTAAATAGTGTTTTCTTGTGTAAGTTTATTTTACTCTGACATAGACAATTTGGAAATCCAGAGACACAGCTTTGTTTCTCATGATATGTTTCACATTTACGTTTTAATTCATATGGACTGTGGATGTTAAGGGGAAATATGATCCTACTTGTGATGTTGAGAGGTTAAAAAAAAGAGAGAAAAAGAAACTAATATTGATTGTGTGTCTGATTTGCTCTAGGAAAGTTGTAGGTACCTCACATATAGCTCAATATCCGAAAGCCATTTTTCAGTGAGGTTCCAAGTCAGTGTTAGTGAGGTTTAGTAACTTGCCCCTGGGTCAAGGGTACAGCCAGAATTGGAATACAGGCCTGTCAGTTTTGAAGGCCAACATGCCTTCTGTTATATTTAGCTGTTTCACTTCCCTGTAGGAAGGAAGGTTATGTTGTGTACATTTAAAGTCAGGTTCATTCACAGGTTATTCCTTGTTTGTTTGTTTGTTTGTGGGTGGGGAGGGTACAATTTTAGACATAGTTCTGACTCTTGAGATATTAGTTCCCTGCCATTTAAAAGACCAGAAAGATAATTTATTAAATTGTGTCTTAGCTGTCCCAAAGTTAATATAACTTTCAAATTTTTTTGAGTTTTAATCAGAGAATGATTTTAGCTCTTGAAAATATCTGATTCAATAATAACAGTCAAAATGGTAATAAAATATGTAATTTTACCATGTTAGATATGAAGGACATTAATGAGACTTTTTGATAAATCTAGGCCTTTTCTCAAAATTTGGGTGCTGTAAAAACATCCCTTAAATCAATTGAGCCATTTATTTCCTGGTGTTTTCATCTTTCCTTTACACTTGATGATTCTGCTTCTCTTGAATAACTGCAGATTGCAAATCATTTTAATGTTTATTTCTCCAATTGACTTTCCTCTTAGATGTGAATAATTCATCTGCACTTCTTTCTGTGAGTCTCAAGTGCCAAATCCTATTGTATGAAATGCTAATGTAATCTTCATGATTTTTGTGACGAAAGAGAGAGAGTAAAGTCAATTTATCTTTTAAAAATATATGGCCTTCATCAAATTTTACATGGTATAGAGAAAAAAATAGTTAAAATGACAACTGATTTTTATTTATTAAATACGACCTATTACACTTCTGTAGCATAATGTTTGGTATTTATGCTATAGTATGAACCATAAATATAAACAAAAATTACTTTTACGTTTCAGACAAAATGGTATCCTTCCTAAATATCAGAATGATTATATCATGATATAAAATACTTGGAGTTAGAAGGCACTTGAAGATATAAGGATAATAATGAAATGTGGCTTGGCTAAATACAAATGGACAGATAATGGATATGTTATTAGCTTCTCCCTTGAATTGGGTCCCCAAATTCTGGTGCTTCTGCATATTTTGAAAAGAATCTGATTTGTAGATATAAACATTTTGGGACTGTCAGCAAGAAAGAATATCACAATTAGAGGACAAGACATTAAGGAAAATAATATATTTTAAATGACTTTATACCGTGATTTACAAAGATGGCAGGATCTTTTTCCCCAGGACGACTCTATTTTTTTTTTTTTTTATAACAGGGAAAGTAGAGGCAGTAGGAAGGGCCACAGAGTAACTGGACATCAGCGAGATCATTGAAGGAGCTTCTTTTGACTACCTCATAGAAGAGATAAAGTAACAGAATCTACAATAATTAGTCTGATTAGGAACTGCTGAATAATTAGATATTTAATGTTTACCTAATAAATGTTCTCTAGAATAAGTTTTCTAGTAATTTAGCTTAGACCTTTGCCCATGGACTCCTTTGTGCCCTTTTAAAAGTTATATATATGGCTTAGTAATTGGAACAAAGAAAAACATACCTAATTGGTTTGTTATGAATTTAGGACAAACCAAGAATGTGTAGAATAGGTATACTAAAAAGAACTAGCATGTGTTGAGGACTATGCTTTGGGCTTTATATCATCTGTCCTAATCTTAACAACCCTACGAAATAGGTGACACTATTAACTTTATTTTACAACTAAGGAAATTGAGCCTTAGATAAAGACACACTTGGTAATTAACACCTAATCAAAAAAAGGAGTGTATAAAGCATTTTATTGAGGATTCAAATCATGGGCCTATATTCCTCCCAGCATACTATTTTTATGCCTGGCATCAGTACTTCCTACATCTTTACCACCATCGGCACAGTAAAAAAGTGTGGGGGGGGGGGGGGGGCAGGGGGGGGGGAACAGGGGACTGACTATAGGCCAAATCTACCAAGTTTCAATTATTAAAAGTAAATATTCCCCACATGTTTAAAATTATTATCTTTATCTAAAATGACCTTTTTTCCATGATCTATCTGTGAAATTTCTACTCATATTCCTAGATCTGGCTCAAATAAGCCTCCTCTTTAAGCCTTCCCTGTAAACCTTCCACATAGATGATCATTTATTTCCCTCTTATTTTCCATAATGACTTGAGTATCCTTTTTTTTTCATGCCTCCCTTGTTTCAATTATTATAATAATTTAAATGTATTTATTTATGAATTTTCTAGTTTATTCTAATAAACCTTGAGCCTCTTGAGGAAAAGTACCAAGTCTGATTTATATTTTAATTTCTACAGACAGTAAAACATAATAGACATTCAACAAATACTTGAATGAAAATATAAAAACATATAAAGAAAACAAAAATGATCAATTTACATAAATATGCAAAATTTATCTATGTAGTTTGAATATCTAATATGTCTAAAGCTACTAGAAGGAAGACTCTCCAGAGAAGCAGATTTCAAAAATTATTTTATATAAATATTAATAATAACATGCATAGTTTTAACTTCTTTTTCTGTGCCTTAATGATATTCTCCATATATAACCCACTTTCAAGTCATATAAGTTTGTCACAATCCTTATTGCCTTCATGACTGACAAATATCCCATCTCTGCCTAAAATGACTCACCCCGTCTTTTTTCTGCTCATGCTACAAGACCCAGTTTAGACTTTACCACTTCCAAGCCTCTTTTCACAATACTCTCAGCCCCCATTCTCTTTTGCCTTTCTGAGTTTTTATTTAATTTTATTTTTTAAGTTTTAATAATTTTTTTAAATTTTTCGGTTGAGTGGAGCAAGTCAGATAAAGAAACAAATGCCATATGATTTCACGTATATATGGAATCTAAAGAACAAAATAAACAAACAAACAAAAAACAAAAACAAACTCATAGATACAGAGACCATTTTCAGGCTTATCAGATGGGAGGCAGTTTGGGGGTTGGTGAAAAAGGGGTGAAGGGATTAAGGAGTACAAATTGGTAGTTGCAAAATAGTCATGGAGGTATAAACTATAGCATAAGGAATATAGTCAATAATATTGTAATAACTATATACGATGTCAGAGGAGCACTAGATTTATTGAGGTGATCATTTTGTGAGTTGTATAGATGTCTAATCACTGTGTTGCATGCCTTTCTGAGTTTAGATGTCAGTTTTTATAGAATTGTTTTGCAAATGATAGCTGCTAAGCATCTGGAGATATGGTAGCTGTGAGAAGCTGAGTTCAGTGCAATTTCTCCTCCTCTGAGAAGTGAGGGAACCCAGGTTCCAGGTACTGCTTGCCCAGAAAACCCAGAGGTTGAGGGACTTGGGATCAATTTTGAGCAGTTGTACTGTTGCTCCACAGTTCCTAAGTGGTTGTGGAGTACATAAATCAATGTATAAATTAGATTCTGAAGGAGTGAGCATTAGGTATATTCTTACAATGAAGAAATATACATCGAGTAAGATATTGTCAATAAAATGTTTTATATAACTGCAATTCAATAATCTTCCTAATACACAAGTTGCAGTGTATGCTCTTCTTAACTCCTCCTAATTGTTCCTTGATTCCTGAATGCTCAGTGCCAAACTCCTTTGCATGGACCTGCCTTAGCTTCAAGATTCACGTTCATAATGTTTCCTGTATGTGTGCTGGGCTTCTATTCATATTAAAGGAAATGCTGGCAATTCCATGAATAAGTCTTGCACCTTTATGGCTCATGCTGTTCCTTTTATACTGAATTTTCTGCTTTGCTCCTCTTCGGTTTGAAGACCCCATGTTCAAGACTCAGTTCAAAGCTCAACATCCTGATGAAGTCTTTACTCCTTCCTCTGCTGAAGTGTCACTGTAGTGATTGTGTTTTTGTTTCTTTTCCTCATGTTAGCTCTGGAGGATGAGACATTTCTCTTAGATTTCAAGGCACACTTAGCTCTTACCGTAGTGTTCAGATTTCAGTAATTCCTTAAGGAGTTGTTAACAACAACATAAAGAAATCTGATAGAATGTAAAAGAAGGAATAGAATTGCTTCTTTATATCAACTATAAAAAAGATAATTTTAATTTTTTAGAATATTTTCAGATATTGAAATACAATGTTGTAGTGTGGAACTTTTCATTTTAAAATGTAATAAATTCATGCCAGGCAGTTTTATTAAGGGTTTATTCTAGATATTAAGCAGAGAATGTCCAACCCAGGAAATGTTGGCATAAATCATAAAAAGCTTACTTCAGAATCTTAATGTACATACATACTAGGGTGCATTTGCTCAGTCACTTGTATTATGACCTGCTGATAATTAAACAGAAATGCTTTCATGTGCCCAGTCATCAAGATAGAAATGATTGTTATGGGAAGCCAAGACAGATTAGAATGATATTCAGTCTTATGGAAACAGGTTTGTACCTTCAGTGCTATCAAGTGGGCTAAGAACAACTCTCTTCAGTCTGATAGAATGACTCATGAAAGGTAATAAGTTCTGCTCTTTTCATGTTATCTGAGCCTTAAATGATTCCTAGCATGCAAAGCATTTTTTGATAAATATCTAAACCTGAAGTTTTCTAAACTGAACTAAAAGCCCAAACGATAGCTCTGAATAAAGACTCATTTTCCCTTTTGTAGTTTAAAAAGAGTATTAGAATTGTCACATTAATCACTTAAAAGCTAAACATTAAAACACAAACCTAATTATGAGGATGAAAAACCTGGGTAAGTGAGAGGAAAGAAAAGAGATAGAAGGAGCTAGAAAGAAAAAAAAGATAAAATTCATGTAATTTATGTAATAAGTATTTACTGCCAAACACTGATTTCAGAAAACTGGACAGTTTGGGGGAGTGAGAAGAGTAGTGGCTTAAATCATGGCTCTCTCCCTTTGTAGCTTTGTGACTTTAAGTGAATTATTTAGTTGTCTTAACCTTCATTTACCCATGCATAAAATTAGATTGATATTATCACTTTGGGGGTTGAGGATTAAATAAAATAATATATGTAAAGTGCTTAGCAAATAGATACTTCAACAAATATCAGTTTTTTTTTAATTACTGCTTTAAAGAAAATTTGATCTAATCATTCACTTGCTAAAATTAAACCCTCTTCTCTTTTCCTAAACCAAATTCAAACACATTCTTGGCTCTGAGGTTTCCTTATGCTTTACCTCTTTTGTGATCTCTCCGGCCTTGCTCTATGTCTTTTTGTTCTTGGCCCACTGTGTTTCACACTGACCCACTTCAGTCCCTCAAACAAGTAAATTCAGAACCTTGTATTTTTTTTTTTTTTTCCTGTCAGGGAAATTTCTCTTCCAGTAAATTCTATACATAGCTAACCTCCCTGATCACCTGACTTAAGTGAGATCTGACCTCTCAAATACACGAGCATTCATAATTCTCTATAATTGCACTGTAATTCCTTGAATCATTGTACTTTAAAAACTAATTATATTTTTTTGTTTACTTGTGTATTATCTGTCTCCTTAGATATAGTTGAATCACCTTGATAATAGACAATGCTTGCCTCCTTAGGTGCCCAAGAAATGTTTTTTGCATGAAATAGGAGAAAGAGACATACATGGAGAGGTGTAGACATATTTTTCTAAACGCTTAATGGAGGAACAGAACATTTTTAGGTAGCCAATTTGTCATACAAGTAGTATATAACTAACTGTTATATGAATTTGGAGCGATTATAGCAAAGACACTTAGAATAATTTTCTCTTACTACAGAGAAGTAAAACATTAAATAAAAATAATGATAAATAATGGACACCAAACAATACTAAGAAAAAATTCTTATGTAAACTTAATAAAACTTCTACAAACTTCATAGGAATGAAATATGCAGCAGAACTCCATTCCATGCCATTTGCAGTTTTGGGTAGTTTAAAGAGACCTACCTAAATTGAGTGGGCACGTAATTACTTTCGGCAGTTTCAGTTGTCTCATGCATTACTGTTGGGAATACAAAGGCTACAGTCTTTTCAAAAACTGTTACTTATTGATAGCCACAAAATGCACATGCCATTTAACCTAACAATTTCACCTCTAGGATTCTGTCCTTAAATACCAATACAAAATATAAAATCGGTTTTATGCGCAGATATTTATAATGTTATTTACAGCAATAAAATAGAATAATTATCTCAAATGCATTCACATAGCAACAATCAATGTAGTAACTAAATTTTGTTTCCAGAGAGTTTGTAATGTTATGGAAAAATGCATATGTTAAAGTTTTAGTGAAAACAGATTAATTTAAATATTTACAATCATAATTTCTAGCTAGCAATTATAATTTTAACTAATATTTTAAAATGAGCAAATATATGAGTTAGAATTTAACCATATAAGTAAAACCAGTAAAAAATATATATATATAAATATATACACACTCACATTCATATATGGAATAAGCCAACTGTATTAAATATATTTAAAGTCCAATATTTAAAACCTAAACTCCTTAGGACAGATAGCAAGAAGGAAAGATCATGAGCAGGCTATAATCTTACAAGCATGAGCTGAAGCTTGTTGTCTGCAGGCAGTCGGGAAGGAGGATCCAGCTGTTGGGTGTCTATCAACTCAGGAAAAGCCTAAGTACTCTTTTAAAGGGCTTCCAGCTGATTAAATCAGGTCCACCCCAAATAAGCTTCCTTTTGATTAACTTAAGTTGTATTGATTAAGGGCTTTAATTATATCTGCAGATCCCTTCACAGCAGTATCTTGGTAGTGTTTGATTGAATAATTGCAGCTATGTGTTTGCCACAAAATGGCTGCTGCCTCCCTTCTATCTTCTGGCTCACCTGAGAGAATATCCCTGTAGCCAACTCTAACTGGTAACATGCTAGAAAAGGGGTTCTAGGGACTGTAGTTCAGAACAGCCAAGTTGAACGTCATAAAGCCACCACATTCCTTTTATAAACAGAAGAAAAATAAACTGATTAAAATCTTAATACTTGTAATGATAATAGAAATAAAAAAGATCCTATTTATTGAGACCTACTATGTGAGTTACTTGACATGTACAATGCCAAAATATTTATAACTATTTTGTCTGATTCATCAATTTGAATAAAAGTTATACAAGAAAGAACTTGATTTTTCTTGCTCACAACTATATTTCCTAAAGAGGATCTGGCACTTAAATACTAGAAAAATAAATAAATAAGCAAACCAACCAAACAGCATCAAATAAATGTTAACATCAAGGCCATGAAGTAAATATTATCTCCATATTACACATAAGAACATAAAAATTTAAATGACTTTCCCTAGTATGAAGCAAATAAATAATAGAAACAGCCTGCCAATCCCTAAAACTTTTGCTTCTGAAGTCTGAGTTATTTGTGTAATATTACTCTCCCCACTAAATATATTTATTATTTCATAAAGGTCCTTTATGAACATACAATGCCATTCAAATTAAGAAATCATCATCACTCATTTTATTGTCTGAGATAAGGAGGATAGGAAAAAAGAGGAAAGAAAGCATGAGTGGGTACATTTGCATCTATGGAGGAAGTCAGTGAAAGCAGAGATCATGGGCTGTGGCCGGTGAGGTCAGTGGAAGGCCATTTGGTCTGGAAAAAGCCCCCACAGAGTGAACCAGGTTTTGAGACAGCCAAGATCAATATGAAAATCAAACACATTATCTTTGCTTACATCCCAGGTACTGGAGTGTGAGAGTCTTTGGCAAGTAGAGGAGCCAGACTTGTTAAGTGATAGATGTCCCACTTACATGACACTTTGCAAAGCCTTCATCATGTACTGGCAGAAGAGTCACAAGAGAATAAATGACTTTCTTTTAAGTTCTAAGAGCAGGACCGAGGAGACAGACAGTGTGAATGTCACAGTCCCCATTCAATTGATTTCTCAGCTGTTGATGCTAAGCAGGAGTCTCCAGACTGAAGAGAAGGCTCACACATACACAGACCCAATGAAATTTGAGTTGTTTGTAAGGAAATTTTAACACTTTATTTTTTCTGTTTATTTTTAAAGAAAATTCCTTACCCATTGTACAGAATGTAACAAAATGACAAAAAATCGACAATAAAGAAAAAATGGTTATTATTTATTCCACCACTTCTACATTTCTTTTCAAGTTTTCCCTTTTAACTTTTAGCAGAAATGAGTTTCAGGCTTAAATTTACACAGTGGCAAACACACTTGCAAATCATTTAGTTAAGCTTTCCATTAATAAAACCAAATGTGTTAAAAGGCAAATTAATAAGCTACCAAATACAGTGAGAAATAATTTGGAATTTATAGGTATTCCTCACTTGCTCATCCTATACCTTCTATAAAAGTATGTTTTGCTTATGCATATGTTTTACTGACTATAAAGTTTAGAGAAATGAAATATAAACTAAAATATAAAAAGTAATTGGTGATTTTTAAACAATCTGAAATTAAAGTAGTGACATCATACATTAGAGAAAACTAGAGTTCAAATTACAAAACAACATTAAAATAAACCTTACCAGGAATGCATCCACTCTATAAAATGATCAATACCTGCCTATGAGAATTGATCACTGGTTACAAAGAGGATAAGTCCCTTGGTAGGGAAAGACAGTTGCCTGAAATAGAATTTTTTTCTGGGTTGTATTTCTCAATTAATGAATTTATCTTTGAAATTATTTCAATAGTTGTTGAAATATTCTGAGTCAGGTATTGTCCCAGGAGTTGGAGATTCATTGATTAGAAGATTAAGGTTTCTGGTTTAAAGTAGTTGGTAGACTGGAGAAGGCATGTAAATAAAGAATCTCAATTCTACGCAAATAACTGGTGTTATGAAATAATTGATGAAGTGGTGCTGTGGACCCAAAGGAGAGACACCTCAACTCTTCTCAAGACTTTATGTTTTTCGGAAGAGGTGCTTCCTAAGGTGAATCCTGCCCAAAAGAGTGGAGTGAGCAAGATAAAGAGGGTAGAGAAGGATATGGCAAAGAGGGAAAACAAATACAAAGACAGAGACGAGAGAGAGCATGGCTCAGCGTGGGAAATCAAAATCGTTTTCTGTGATCAGAGCATATAAGTGAGGAGAAAATTGGTTTTAGGTGAGGCAGAAAAATTAAGCAGGGACTAGGTCATAAAGAAATCTGTAATTGAAGATAAAACATGTTATTTTTACTCCAAGAGAATTATTTTAATCAAAGGAATTATGTCTCTCAATTCCAGAGTTTTATTTTGTTTGTTTTTTTTGTTTGTTTGTTTGGTTGGTTGGTTGGTTTCACAGTATCAGAACATGGGAGGTATGAAATGAGAAGCTTTCCTAAGAAGATCCATTTCTCTCCCTAACCCTGGAGCTTTCCTCTGAGAACCGGCATAAAACGAATATGAACTGATTCACCATTTGGAGAAGGCCACTGTAATGACAGCCAAGAAATCTCCAGAACATACCCTAACATTGAGAGTACACAAATGCAGATCTATCACCAACCTGGCAAAAGAAAATTTTCTCATACATCAGTGCTCTAAGGATTTCAGTGATGCCAATTGCAACAAATTTATCCTTTTGGCTTTGGAATTGTAGTTGAACACACTACAATTTTTTTTAACTTTGTCTAACAGATTACACAAAACTATCAGGACCCTTGTCTGTATTCATACTGTATTAGGAGCCTACTCAGCAGCAGGTGAAATCACATTCTTCTGTTATGTGATTTTTGTATCGAGGTGGATATGTGAGCTCTAGGTAGTCTATAACCACTGATTCCTTGAGCTGTACTTTAGATCAAATGATCTTTAACTACAAATATTCTTATCTATTATAACAGCTAACCTGATCTATTCCTTTCCACAGCTGATACTGCCTAAACCCCCTTTCTTCTTTATACTCAGCCCAGACCTCTACAGGAGATCATTCCACATTGCATTAAAATTGCCACCTCTTTTGATAACTGTCTCCCCCACTGGACCACAGGATACTGGAAGGCAAGAGTTGTTGTTCAGGGTAAAGGTATAGTAAGTGGCAACTGAGTGTCTCATGAAAGAGCAAGAAGAGTGGGAAGTCAGGCTCTCCAATTAAGGTAAGACTAATCACCAAGCAACAGATCCTGTATCGGATTTAGCCCCAGCAATGACCTCCTGCTGAGCACTTCTCATATATCTCCTGCAGAGCACTTCTCATATATCTAGTGCCCCAAACATCTTTATTTCCTATCCATTCCTTTCTGCAGACAACTTATAACACTGCTCTCTACTACCACCACCACCCGCAGGCTGGCCTCTTTCCGTCAGCAGCCCGCCTGCCTCTCTTTCTATTTAGGCTTCATGGTTCAAGATACCAACAAAAATTCTCAGCAGCTTCCAGACATTTTTTTCTGATTCTATAATCTAACAGCTTCAGATGATAAGGACATCAGGCAAGTCATAGGAAGGGAGGAAATATTTGAAAAACAAATATCTGACAATGCAGAGGTTTTTCCCATAATATATAAAAACTACACACAGCTCAATACTAAAAGACAACCCATAAAAAGGAACAGGGGTAAATGACTGAAAAAGTATGACTTCTGGATGCTGGTGATTTTCTACTTCTTTATTTTGGGGCTTGTTATATGGGTCTGTTTCCCTTTTGAAAATTCATTGAGCTCTTCATATGTAATCTGTGTATTTGGAGTTTCTTTGTTTAATTTTGACAGACATGTATTAAATGAAAGTGAACTAAAAATATTTTCAGACAGAATATTTTCTTGTGAATTCCTGGCCTATAGCAGACATTTGAAAAACTACTTTTGGGTGAAAATGGCAGATAATTAATCATTAGTACTTAATAAATCCTCTCCAAAGTTCCAAAGATGTATTCATGGAAGTCATACCCATGTTGCAAAGACTTGCACTCAAGTTACTCTCTTTTCAAGAAATTAATACATAAAAAGGTAAAAGAACATTTATTTCATTTTGGTTCCATAAGCACTATCTCAAATATTATTTTTTTTAAGTTGACACTTGCTTTGTTTGCTGGGTTTACTCTTCAAAATAGCAAACAATTATGAGCACCAATTAATAGACTAAAGATTTTTCTATTTAACTCTTCAATTCTATTTAATTCTAACAGTATATTTTTAAGGCATCATTTATACTTTTTTAAAAAAATTAATTATTTTTTATGGTGATGTTGGTTAACAAAATCTGGTAAATTTCAGCAGTACATTTTAACAGTAAGGCATATATATATTTATGTGTGCTTACCTCCCATAGTTAGATTTCTTTCTGTCATCACATATTTGACCCCTTTTAGCCCATCTACCTTCCTCCTCCTTTCTCCCTGCTACGTCTAAACTTTTTTGAATGAGATAATGGAAGCTAGTGGTATTTGAGTAACTTACTATTAAATTCAGATTCCCCAATTCTATTAACAATAGTCTTATTTCTACTTCAAAAAAATGGTGGTGGTAGTAGAAGATTCCTGTTTATCCTCCCCAGTTAGTTTCTATGTCAATTTGTTGTTCTTTTTTCAAGGCTCCAAAGAAGGGCTTGTGACTAATTACAGTAGGTGAACATGGCAAGTGTGGGCTGATAAAGTCTAAATAAGCTAATTCAAATTTCCAGAAGAGTGTGAGACTTCTTTCAGGTTCAAGAATGGAATTATGAGATTCTCTTAACAACAATCTGGCACTGATCTTCATTGTCCTTTTATTTTGTAAAATTTGCACTCTATAAAATGATGAAGAAGACACTTTAAGATCTTATCTCAATTTTTTTCTTTATTTCTATATCTCACATAAAACACTATTACGGTATCTGTATACGGTAGGTCTGTTTATTGACTTGTAGGAGATTGGTGAAAGGGTACATCAGATTGACTCATAGGAACATAGTTCACTCAAACATTGAGCTTAATGCATTAGGAAGGACATAGACTTAAAAGTATAATTAAAGAAGCATTCTTTAAGGAGTTCTTCCATATGTTAGATAATTTAAATACATGGTCTTATTCTCACAATATGTTGAATATCTCTACCTTGTACTCTGGCTACTAATCTTGAACCAAATGTCTCACCAATTCATGAAATTAAGCCATTTACACCAAGTCAAACTATTTCAGAAAGGTTTTTCTGGCACCTCACCTATAATGTGAAATCTTCCCCAGTAACAAACTTTTTCAATACATTTTTCTTACATATCCCTTCCCTCTCAAGGGACCTTGTAACTAGCTTAAGCCTGGAAAAGACTCAATTACTGAGAAAATTCTGGCTTACATGCAAAGAAGATTCTGTTTTCCTTTACTCTAATACCTCTCCATCTCTTCCTCCTGAACCAGAGCAATTTTTATCCTTTTCCCTCAAATTTGAGTCACAAATTGGATTGCTTAGAGTTCTCTACATTCACCCCTTCTATTTAATCACCAATAAATAGAACACATATCTATACTTTTAGTAAAACTATACTTAACAACAACTAAAAATAGTGAAACTTGATGGAAAACTATAAATTATTTCAACATTTCCTACTTTACATGTATAGTAATTGAATATGGAAAAGTTAAAAAAACTGACTGAAATTACAAGTAGGAGACTCAGAATTCAAAATTATGTCTCTACAGAGTACTCAAATCGTAGGCTTTTATCCCTATCACTTTACTGACAAATAGGCCCTAACATTGTATGTGGACTTGGTCTTCTTATTAGTACTGCTGAGCTTAAAATTCCTAATTTTTAAAATGAAAATCTTAACATTATTTATGATTGTGAAAATTAAAGCTGTAGGTGTTTTATAATAGCATAATAGGTAAAAACAATATCTAAATATTATCTACTATTACTATTATTTTTTAACTTATATTACTATTTTACCATATTTTTCAATTATTGTTTTTGACAAATCTTTTTTTTTTGTAATTTATAACAGAGTTTCTGCTTTAAAATTCTAAAATGTTAGAGAAATTTCCAGTTCAAGAGATATGAAACATTTAAGAGATACGAAAAAGATCTTTAACTGGAATTACTGTCTCCGGGTATTTTATAATTTTTTTTTTCTCCCAAAGGATTTTTCATCAGTTCTGTCATATTAAAAGATGAATGGATGGCTGATTAGTTGATATGCTTTTCTCCTAAAATCTCTTTTAAAAATTATAGCCTGAAAAAAAATCAATGCCTTGAATCATTGTCAGTTATGTATAATATCAAGCAGTAGGTAGCCAGTGTAACTGAAAAAATTATGCATAGCTTTCTGTGTCTGTTAGTAAGCCACGCTGAATGTTGAAAGAGGCCGCATCTAAGATTATCAGCCATGAGCCATTACAAATAAATTTCACTTTCTCTATATTGTGTTTATCATTCTTTCATGCTCATGCCTGGCAGAATAATTCATTATATTTTAATGTCCTGCTGAAGTAAAGAAGCACACAAAAGTATAGGAAATACATAGGAGACCATCAGTTTAGAATGGCATTTGTATTTATTATCTTAAAAAATTTAAGATTACTCTCTGATTTAGTTTTTAAAGTTACTCGATGAACATTATATTCTGAAAAAATAAGAAATATATATGTATATTTGTCTCTGCCCCTTTTTCCTACTAATATTTGGTCTACGACTCCAGTTCCTGACACACATCTTCCAAAACTCATATAAATTTCCTGAGTGATAGGAATGTCTGACACAGAGGTCCTAAATCCCTTGGGATTTCCTACGTGATGGAAGCATGTTTTTTCTAGTAAGAAATGATTCTTGGTAGGCTCTTGGATGGGGCCTGTTCACTTAGAAAGTTGGAAATTTCAGCCTCCTCTCCATTGTTTGGAGAAGGGATAAGGACTGGGAATAGAGTTAATAAGTAATCATTTTTACATGATGAAGCCTCTATAAAAATCCCAAAAGTGTGGAGTTCAGAGAGTTTCCAGATTAGTGAACACCTTCTTGTGCTGGGAGGTTGTCGTACTCAAACCATAGAGACAGAAGCTCTTGGACTTGAGACTCCTCCAGACCTTGCCCTGTGCATCTCTTTATTTGGCTATTTATTTGTATCCTTTAAAATATTCTTTGTATTAAATTGACAGGAGTAAGTGAACTCTTTTTTTATGTTCTCTGAGCCTTCCTCTCCAGCAAATTATTGAACCTGAGGAGGAAGTCATGGAAATCTTCAATTCGTAGCAAGGTTGGACATAAATTGCGGATAACTTGGGACCCACTTTGTGATTGGCATCTGAAATGGGAGAAATCTTATGAGATTGAGCCTTTAACCTACAGAATCTAACTCCAGAAAACCTGTGTCAGAATTACTTGGTTGTGTTGAACTCAGACATCTAGTATTGGAAGTGTTGTGAGTGTGAGTAGAGAAAAATAGTGAGTTATCCCCTGCATACATAAAAAAAGACAAGATATTCTCTCAATGAAATACGTATTTTCTGTACTTCTCTTATTATTCAAATTGTATGTACCCATTAATGTTTAGCATAGGTGTCACTTTATCCAGAAAGTTTCTTAGGTTCTACAAAACAGAAGCAAATAAACTCCTGCAGCATTTTCTCTTTTACTCTCTTTACTTTTACTATCTTTACATGGAGATTAAACAACAGATTTCAAATAACACACACATCAAAAAAAATCAAAAGAATTTTAAAAAGTGAACTAAATAAAAGTGAAAATGAGAACACAACTTATCAAAATATGTAGAATGAAGCTAAAGCAATGTTTAAGAAGGAATCTATAGCATTGAATGCATATGTTCAAAAGAAATAAGATCTAAAATCAACAATCTAAGTTTCCACCTTAGGAAAGTAGAAAAAGAAAATTAAATTCAAAGGAAACAGAAAAAAAAGAAATAATAACAATTACACTAGAAATCAATGCAGTTAAAAGTAAGAAATCGATAGAGAAAATCAACAAAATCAAAAACTCATTCTTTGAAGAGCTGATTTTTTTAAAAAAGATTAATAAAATTTATAAGCCTCTACCTAGATTAACTAAGAAAAACAGAGAGAGGAACACAGAAATAAAAGAGTGGACATCACTACGGATTTTATGGATGTTAAAAGAATAGTAAAGAAATATTATGACTATAAATTTAATAGCCTAGATGAAATGGACCATTTTTTTTGAAAGATACAAGCTACCAAAACTAACACAAGAAAAAATAGACAATCTATATAGGCCTATATCTATTAAAGAAATTCTATCAATAATCAATAACCTCCCAAAACAGTAAGCACCAGGTCCAGATGGTTTCACTGGTGAACTCTAACAAACCTTTAAGAAACAAATTATGTCAACTCTCTACAATTTCTTTCAGAAGACAGAAACAGGGAATATTTTCTAACTCATTCTATAAGGCCAAGATTATCCTAATAAAAAACCAGACAAAGGCATTAGAAGAAAAGTAAACTACAAACCAATATCTCTCATGACCATAGATGCAAACATTTTCAATGAAATATTAGCAAATCAAATCCAACAATGGATAAAATAAATTATACATCATGACCAAGTTAGATTTATCCTAGGTATGCAAGACTGGTTCAACATTTGAAACCAATTAATGTACTCCATTACATCAACAGGCTAAAAAAGAAAAATTACATGATTATATCAATAGATGCAGAAAAACATTTGACAAAAATTCAATACCCATTAATGATAAAACACTCAGTAAACTAGAAATAGAAGGAAACTTCCTCAACTTGATAAAGAATATCTATAAGAAACTTACAGCTAATATCATACCTAATGGTGAAAAACTCAAAACTTCCCCACTAAGATCAGGAACAAGCCAAGAATGACTCCTCTCATTGCTCTTTTTCAACATTGTATTGAAAGTCCTAGCTAAGACAACAAGACAAAAAAAAAAATGGAAATAAGGGAATAAGAGATATAGAGATTAGGAAGGATGATATAAAACTGTCCTTGATCACAGATGACAAAATCTTCTATGTAGAAAATCTGAATGGATTGACCAAATAAATAAGTAAATAAATAAGTTTCTGGAACTAACAAACAATTATATAGCAAGGTTGCAGTTTACAAAGTTAATATACAAAAGACTAAGTAATGTTTTTTATAGAACCCAGATTAGTATGAGCAGAGTTATATCAATGAGCTTATACATAAGTCTGAGTTTGAAGAGAACTGGCTCTTACTGAAACATCATTCTCACTCACACGTATGGAAGTTGGTTTGCTGTCTATTATAGCATTAGTGGTGATTAGACCAAGTGTCTCATCGACTAACAGAAGTCTTGAGCTGTTTCCATAGCAGCAAATTTTAAAGATCAAAAAAAAGCAAAAGCTACAAAGTGTTCTGAGTACAGGGCTCAGAAAGTCACTTCTTTTGCATTCTACTAGGCAAAACATGTCACAAAAACAGTCCAGAATCCAGATGTTCTCAGGATAAAAAAAAAAACAATAAACTACTGTGGCCATTTGCAATCTATATGTTTATTTGCTAAAAAACAAACAAAAAAAAACACATAAGCTTTACTTATATTTGCATTTATTTAACACGTTATTTTACTATTAATATTAACTTACACTGTACTGTACATGCCTTATTTCATTTGAAGAGAATACGATAAATTTTACTTGTTCTAATAATAGAATGAGGTAATTTTTTCTTAAAGGAAAAAATACGATTTTCATGTCTATAGGTTATTTTTTTTTCTTTTTCAAATTCTAGATGGTTATTATAAATGTTCAAAAAGTCTCCCTATTTTAGTTTGCCTCCATCCATAGACTCTACAAAAATATTTCAAATTCCTTCTACCTTCAAATATAAAAAAAGACAATGTAACATTTTTTAACGTGAATTTTCTGATAAATTCTTAGCAAAACAAAATCTTCCCTTTGGCCATCTTAAGTGGGTCTTTACTCCCTAAAAACAAACAAACAAACAAACAAAACCTATGCTAAGACTGATACTTTAATACAATTTGAAAGAGCTGGGAGAATCAAAAACACCCATTGTCGTGAAGGTTAACAAGGTAATTAAAAAATGGCACATGGCATTGCTAAGATTTAATGGACCAGAAAAAAGTTTAAAATCCTGAGACATGATCATATTCAAAATCACAGAATAATAGATCCAATAGAGTGAGAATGTTTTAGACTCTTGATGGTTATAATATAAAAGTTAACTGCTTCAAAATAATATAAGAAGTTTATTTAAAAACAAATAAACAGAAAAGATATATAACTTTCTTGCTTCTTTTTCTAATATAGTTTGATCTAATAGTTCAGGAATGTAGCCATATACTCTGTATTTCAAAATGGCATCCAGGTTATAGTAATGCATAACACATTATAGGAATCTCTAACTTGAATCAATCTCCATTACAGAAGGGGACTATAAAGAAACATGCCTGTTAAGACCTTGACTCTGCAGAGAAAAAAAAATCCTTCAAAATTATAACCATTAATTCATCCTGAAACTAGTTTTTGACTGAAATCTATACTACCTGTGTAGACTGAAGGAAAACAATGAAAAGTTTAATTTAAAAGGATCCCAGAGTGATAATGTCTTCATATATCTGGAAAGAGCAAATACGAATTCTCTAAATATACATTAAACTCCGGACTCAAATTCCTCTCAAACACAGATTTCATGAAATATTAGCTCTGACACTTGGCATCATGAACAGGATCAGCATCTTGCTGACAATTGGTAGGATAAGTTGTGTGTGGTCCCAGCTCTCCAGATAGTTCTCAGGTAGAGGAGACTCGGGTAGAGGATATGTGGCTGTAATCCAGGCCCACAGCTAGGAATAGGACCCCAGACTTAAAAAATATGTAAACATATTTCAGCTTATTGTATCACACATGTGTGGCTGAATGCCACTTTTGTACTCTGCTATATGTGGAACCATGCAATCCCCTGGAGAGCGGAAAGAAGGGGAGAGCAGAAGGGGAGCAAGACTGCGTGCCCCCTGCAACAGACTGCACTACCCAGTAGAACTGCACTCCCCAACAGAAGTGTGCTCTCCACGATAAAGTCGGTGCCTGCCGTTTCTTCCTCATGTCTGCCTCTTGTGGATTTGTCCAACTGGGCCTCACACCACCGAACCTTCTGGGTCAGGTGAGCAATACCCTCAGCTCTGACAACCAGCAATCCTTTGCCTAGGTATATAGATGATCAGATAAAAAAGATGTGGTACATACATACAATGTAATATTACTCTGCCATAAGAAAAGATAAAATACTGCCATTTGCAACAACATGGATGGATCTTGAAATGGATCATGCTAAGCGAAATAGACAGAAAAGTTGAGAACCACATGACTTCACTCATATGTGGGATATAAAACTGAAAACAACAAATGAACAAGACAGAGACTCAAGGACACAGACAATAGTTTAGTGGTTACCAGAGGGAAAGGGGATTGAGGAGAAGTAGATAAGGCTAAAGAGTGTCAAATACATGGTGACAGAAGGAGATTCAACTTTGGGTGGTGAACACACAATGTAGTAAACATGTGACATATTATTGAATTGTACACTTGAAACCTATATAATTGTATTAACCAATGTCGCCCCAATAAATTTAATAAAAAATAAATAAGTAAATAAATAAATAAGAAAGTAATAAAATGCTTTCAAAAATTACTAGGTATATTAAAATATTTAATAGAGCTTAGGGGATATGGACAATAGAGTAAGAAAATTTAATGTATAATTCACAGAAGTTTTAGAAGAACTGAGTAGTGATAATGTGTTCTAAGAAATATCAAGAAATTATTCATTGAATATATTCCATATTTAATAAAACATTATTATTGAATCCAGTAAGATAAGGGATTTCAAGAAGGACAAATTAAAACACATCAATATCTAAGAAAAACTTCAGAACACCAAAGAGAAAAAGAGGATCTGAAGCAGTCAGGTGTCAAGACATCACCTACAAAGGAACTACGAATAGTATGACAACTGAAAATGGAACAGCAACACTGCAACCTAGAATATTATAAAATAAAATCCTCATTGCGCTAAAATAAAATAAATTACAACTTAGAAATCCACATCCAGTAAGAGTACAAAAATAAATAACTAGAAAAAAAATAATACAATGAAACAAAGAATTTATTATCAACAGATTTAACTATTTTCACTAAAGGTATTTCTAAGGGATACTACCTGATAGCAAGCAAAATGGTTCCAGAGGGATGTAGAAGAAGGAGGAGGAGGAGGAGTAATTAAGAAGAATATGTAAGTAAAAAATAACTGAGAGTTTAAGATGATAATAAGAATAATGTCTAAGTGATTTGATAAAAAGTTAGAACAAAAATACTGGTCATATAAGTTAAGAGGGATGTCAATCAAATTGTCATGAAAACACTAAAAGTATTGATTAATTTAAGATATGGATAAATTTTAAAAGCATGTTAAAACATTAAAGGTAACAATTTATTTTAAATAGGTTACATAATTTCTAAACTGGTAGAAGAAAAACGCCAACAACAACAACAACAATCGCAAAAAGAAATGCTAAACTTAACTAAACCAAAACATAGGAAAATAATATAGAAGAATAAAAGGTAAGAGGAGACAAACAAAGGTAGAACAAAAAACATCAAATAAAATGTAATAAATTAGTCCAAATATAACACTAGTCATAATAAATGTAAATGTAGCAAACTCATCAGTGAAGAAGCAAATATATTCAAATATATTTGTTAAAAAATGCAACTCTGGTATTTAAAAGTAACACATGTAAAAACACAAAGACACAGAAGTTTAAATTAATAAATGATTGGAGAATATAATCAAAATAAACATAATGTGATTATATTAATATCAGACAAAACATTTAAAACAAGGAGTATTAGATATGTATTGATGAGTGAATTTACCTGACATATATAAATAACAATGTAAATTTGAATGAATCAATAACATAACATTAAAAATATAAATAAAAATTGACTAAAAATCCAAGTTAAATGAGTAAATCTACTATCATAGCAGAACAATAAAGCATACCTCAGAACTTGAAAGATTAATAATTTTTTTAAAGACATGTGTATATTTTAAGTATATAATTAGTAAGTTTGATCTTCTAGAGTTATATAAAAAGCTACAACTAAAACAGAACACATATTTTTTTTAAATACACAGAACGTTTATAAAAATTATCTCTGTTACCCATTTCTCCATGACATTACACAGAATTTTGTTTCCAGAGACAATGTGCAGTGTGGCTGATAGCTTTTTACTTTGCTTACCAACCCTGTTCCCTTCCCTCACAAAATCTTCCTAAAAGGTCATTTCCATAAAGCTCTTTTCTACTTAGAAATTCTTCCTGGCCACCTTCTTTCAAACAGCTTCTATCCTGCCTTCATACAAATGATGATGACCCCAAAGACAATGATAAGGACTACTACTATCAAAATCACTATTATTTTCATTTAAAATTAATCATTTATAAAATTAAAGTATGCCAAACATTATAGTTAATCCTGGAAGCATAATATGAATAGATATAACGTTTGTCACACAAGAGCTCAGAATAAAGTTGTGCATCTGTGACATTTACATATCTCATTTTACCATTACAAAAGATCTTTTAAGGTAGGCGTTATTCCCATATCTCATTTTTTAAAAAATAGAAAAATAAGGCTCAAGAGATTAAGTCACTTATCCAGGTTCACACAGGGAGAAAGGGCAAGAGCCAAAATTAAAATAAATTAATTTCTTCCTCTCATATTAAAAAAAAAAAAAAAGCTTGTGTTTTAACACTTTACTAAACTTTTTTTCTATATGTCAGGCATTATCCTAAAGGCTTACAGCAGTAGTAAGAGCGTTTAGTGGAACTAGAGCTTGAAGTAAAATAGCACAGCTGGGAAATAAAAAGGGAAAAGGATATTCCAAACAGTAGAAAAAAATCTTACAGAAAGATATGATGTTCTGATATGGCCAGATATATTGTCCCAGGAAAACATTAAATATTTACAGTGATTGAAATACAGGGTCATATTGGACTTGTGACAGAGAGATAAATAAGAAATACATTAGAGGTGTGATTTTTAATGCTAAGCTGAAAAATCTATTGAATGTTTTCAATAGAAGAGAAGCATGTTCTAATTTGTACATAGAAAATTTTTTCTGTCCTTCCTACTAACAATAATAATGGAAAGAAAATTTAGTAGCTTTGTCTTTCAATCTGCAACTAAGCAAAATTTTATGTCCCTATAAACTGGTAGAGTACTGTCAGCATCTGTAAACTTTCCAGCAGAAAAATAAGTGTTAATAAAATTGACTTCTACCTTCTAGCAATACCTAGTTTAATATTTAAGAAACTTGTCATGTTCTAAAATTGGAATGATTTTATCAATATGTTTGCTCTAGGCATTTCATCGTTAGTCGGCATTCCTGACTTTGAATACACATGTCTTCTTAGTATGACCCATAGCCTACAACCATAGCTTATTTTATGGTTACTTCTACTGCAACTATAAATTAATAGAATATTGGTGCCTGCAGCATAGATTCTATTTTCAGAAGAGCAAACAGAAAACAGTGGATGACTTCCATAAGGACAAGGTTTCCCAAAGTTTTTTCTGTTATGAGGGATATTATAAGTTTTAAGTAAATTTTTTTTTACCAAAGAATATCTAAATACCTCTAATATGTTTATATTTCCTATATATCAAGGAGGGGATACCAAAACACATTGGCCAAAGAACACTTACTTTTATCCTCAGCAATGTGGAATCATACATGAAGAGAATTATATTGTAACAATGATAACTTACAAATTATTGAATGACTACTCTGTTACTAATATACTGCCAGCAAATTTACTTATAATTTCATTGACTGCAACTCATAAAATAGTTCTGTACAGGTAACTCCATTTAACAGTGAGAAACTGAAGCTCAAGAAAGTTAAATATGTACAGTTATTAGCAGAACTGGTATTTGGAAGTTAATATGTATAACTCTTAAATCTATGTTCTCATCACTATGCTTCAGAGAAAAGGAGATAGGACCAAAACCTTGAAATACATTAACAATTAAAGGAAGGGGTAATACCAAAGGCACAGGTCCAGAGAAAATCCAATAAAAACAGAATGTCTACCTGTGAGACTAACATAACAGCAATGTCCTACAAGGCAAGATGTCTGAATAGGTGGTATATTTCAAATACTTAAGCTATGTTTGAAGGCAAAAGGCCCATTTCTAAGAGGAAAAGAGAGAGGGAAATGGAACAAGAAACTTTAGGATCTGGGAAGTTAGTTAATAAGGCTGGAGCTGGGAAGAAGAACTTTTAGGATCTGCGAAGTTAAGTGAATAAGGCTTGAGCCTGGGAAGAAATTAGATTCTAGCTACTAGAATGAAAGAAATGAGGCCTGGTGAACATTACTACCTAGAACCATGGTGATACTCAGGTATGGAGGAATAATAGCAAAGAGGGTAAAGTTCCCACTTTGAAGACCTAGATTCAAACATCTGTTATTTACCAGCTTTAGTTAATTATCTTGATATTCAATTTTTGAATCACAAATAATAATAATAATAATAATAATAATAATAATAATAATATATTTCTATTTCCTATGGTTGTTAAGAATGAAGACAGGCTTATAAATGTGTTAATTATAGGACCTGGTAATTAAAAATGAAATGAAATTATAGAAATAGCAGTATATTAAATAATCATATGCATTCATATGACCAAAAATGTTACACAGAGCAAAATCTACCTAGTAGTAACACATTATTCTTTAATTTAGAATTGATCATTTTTCTGTATCCAAATTGTGAGGAATGTGTTTTACCTCACTACAGAACATATAGAGTTGTCATTTACTTTTCACAATTAACATAACTGATTTATTATACTTGCAAAGTGGAATTGTTTATATTTTGTCATATTTCTGATCTATGTAGTTTTTCCTCATCTTTTGGGTGGATTTTTGGAAATGTTGGGGAAGGAACATGTTGAGGAAGTTCTACATGTGTTGGTAGATACATAGCCCAATCTTGCACACTCCATTCTGTTGTTTTTTGTTTTTGCTTTTCCTTAAAATTTCAGTATAGTAAAATCCAGAGAATTTTAAGCACACAATTTTATTAGATTTGACAAACGTATACATCCTTATTATCATGTTGAACACTTCTATCATCCTAAAACGTTTCCTTATATACATTTCTAGGCAGATTTCCTCAGGTGCAATAACTAAATTGCATTTCTTTCACATAGATTAGTTTTCCCTCTTCTACAACTGTATGTAAATGATTATATATACATTATATACTTTTTTCCTGTAAGATATTTTTCGTTCAGAAGGGCAAGTTGGTTGCAGCATTTTTCTCTTCCTCCAGAAATTTTTAGGAGTTCTGAGTGTTCTACATCTTTGTCAAAGTTTAACATTTTTAGTCTTTTTTATGTAAATGTGTTTGCATGTATCTCATTGTGATTTTAATTTCATCTTCCTAATAATGTTAAATATTTTATGTGCTTAATGGTTATTCATATATCTTTCTTTGTGAGGTGTTTTGTTCCAGTATTTTGCCTACATTTTTTAAAATTGGGATGTTTTCTTTTGTAATACTGAGTTGTTGAATACTGAGTTGTTGAAATTTTTCAGATGTTTGTGATATAATTTTCTGTCAGATATATGATTTCTGATTATTCTCTATTATGTGGTTGCATCATGCTTTTTTAAACATAATCTTCCAGTCTCTGACTTTTAATTCTGGATTGTTAGATCATTTGCATTTGATGTGATTTTTTTACATGGTTCAGTTTAAATCTACCATCTTCCTATTTATTTTCTATTTTTTTTCTGTTTGTCTTCTATTTCTTTGTATATATGTTCTTCATTGATTCCCCCTGCTCTCTTCTGCTTTATTTCAGACTAATTAAATTTGTCTTATGATTCATTTTTATCCCCTCTGTTTGCTTATTAGCTATAACTATTTATTTTAGTAATTGCTTTGGGGTTTATTTTATACATCTTTAACTTATCACAATCTGCCTTCAACTAATATAATAGTTCGCATACAAAAGAAGAACCATAAACAGTATGCTTCCATTTTCTTCTTTTTTGGTTTTGAAACTTTTGGCTTTTGATGTAATACATTTTACTTCTATATATGTGTTTTAAAAATCTATCATAGTGCATTAAAATGTCCTCGATAAATATTGGATGATTAGCATTTGGACAGCCCCTGGTCTTTATGAAAGTAAGACATTCTTTATACTAAAGTTGAGGTACCCAGCGCTTCAGTGACTTACTAAATATTTAATTACAGGTGAAGTGTATATTTCACAGCTAACACCAGTAGATAACTTTATATGTACTACCATATTTCCTCTACTGGCTCAGGAAGGTATCTTTTGTTAAAATTGTAGATTAGCAAAGAGAATCAGGAGATCCAGAACTCAGATCTTCTGCCTCCTGATTCTGTGTCCTTCTATCTTGCTAGAGGCACTAGCTTTAGCCATCTAAATTTTGTTCATAATTTCAGTATCACTCTATCGAATGAGAGAATTTTGTCATTTTAGCTCCCAAATACAAGTTTTTTCCAGATATCAGATGACCATCACCCTAGCCAATGTGTATAATTGGTATTATTTTATATCACCTATTAAAATGCATATGAGCAAGAAAGGAAACTTATAAAACTGAGGCTCCCCTACTATGTCTGATTATCATAATGACAGGATGTAAGATATTTTAAGGAAGAGAAATAATGGATTGAAACCAAGTCTGCAAACCATAACTTTCATGACAATAAATTAAGAAACCCTAACTGCCAGGCTATGAAACCCAATTGATGGGTGGTAGCCCTGAAACAAAAAATCACAACAACTCTTAGAAACCATTAAAACTGATGTGATAATAAATCTGTCCCATAAAAACCAGGAAGTTAGATAATACTGTATTCAAAAGGCCAAGTTTGTGGAAGCAACTGCTAAAGATATTTAAAATAAACCCTGGAGGGAAAATAACATATTTCTCTATTATGCCAAAATGAAAAGGCAAACTGAGTTAGCCTTTATCAAACAACACGAATGAACAGGGTTCTTTCTATATAACTTAAAACTGTTTTAGGCTCTACCTGTGAAGCTTTTGTCTATATAGAAATTACAGGGGCAGAATTTCTTGTGTGATGGGAATGAGCCCAAACACCTGTTTCTGTGTTTGAGGGGTGAGTTATTTGGTAGGATTACAGGGGAATGGAGAAAAATATACGACTGTAGACTAGAATGTCAGATTGGCCTCTTCTTTTGGAGGGCGGAGGTAGCTCAGATAAGGTCAAATATAAAGATTTTTATTCTATGCGGTATACTTTATAGAAAATTAAAAAAAAAAACATATCTGAGGTATTAATATCCATGAGTTTTGGCAACCACCCACAGAAGATATAGAACATTGGCCTATATCCTTTCAGTCAATCCTCATTCATAAGCGGACCTGTTCTAATGTTATCAGGTTGATTAGTTTTGTCATCCATAAGTTTGATGAAAACAGAATCTCATAGACTTTTGGTTCTGGTCAAGAAGAAGCAACTAGGATTGGATCTAACCTCCCACTTGAAACAAGTAAAAAGTCAGAGAAAATAAATAAATTAAAAAGTGTTTTTATGACAGTAAGCACCAGTCAATGAAGATCAGTGATTCCTGAGACATAGGAAACAAATGAGGTAAGACTGCGGTTGTCCCAGTTTGCTGTCATAAGTGAAATTCAAGGTGGCTGCTTAGAGCTGAGGAACCCAGGCAGAGCTGGAAAGACTCCCTGAGTAAAAGACATAGTGCTGAGTCCAGGGAGATCAAAGTGGGCAGAGTTTGCAGGGTATAGTACCAGAGACAGAATTTGGGAGATCCACACAGGGCTCTCTTCATCTATCCAGCAGAGTACTAAACAGAGCATGTGTGTGAGTATAAAATGTCAGAGTGAAAGCAAACAACTATTATAAATAATTAGAAGAAAGAATACCTAGCACTCACACAGGATCAGCTAAAGTGACAGGCATTAGCCAGATAGGAAAACTACATAGTTTACAGGGCACTGGAGAGAGTACTCAAAAAGGTTTTCTTCAGTATTAGGGGACAATTATTCCTAGACTAATGAATTCTCCTGTTAAGAGAAAGACCTGAAAGAATCAAACTGTTTCCAAGTAATTTAATTGCAACCCAGAGAAAAAATATTTTTAGAAACACAAAAATAGCAGAGAATAAATAATGTAAAATTCACAATGTCTAGCATCCAATAAAAAAACTAAGCATGCAAAGAAGCAGATAAATGTGATGTAAAATTAAGAGAAAATCAATCAAAATTCACTAAGAACTAACACAGATGTGAGAAAATTTATAAAGGACATTAAAACAGTAACTTATCACTGTATTAGATATGCTTTAAAATGTTGAAAAAGATTTACTATGTAAAGACATGGAATATATAAAAAAGAGAAATGAAAACTACAATGCCTCTAATAAATTCTCATCAATTTAAATAGGTATTATCCACCTTCTTTTCCACTAGATTCCTTAAGATTTTTGCAATAATTTTTTTATTTGTTTATTTCTTTGGTTGGTTGGTTGATTTTATCCTCTAATCATTGCAAAACTTGTGTCATCTTTTTGTTTATTTCTGTGGACTATTTCCTTTCATGACTGTGGGTCACATTTTATTACTTTTTATGGATTATAATTCTCAGTTGAGTCCTAAATATTTTTATAAAAACTCAGTTGTATTGAAGTAAATCATATCTATCTCTGAAAGGTGCTATTTCTCTTCTGACAATTTGCTAGAGTAGGAGCCAAGTTGATATGCGCCAAGATTGAATTGGTTTGAGCTCATTGTACATTTAGTTTGATTTAGTTTCAAAAGTGGGATCAATATTTTTTATGGGAGGGGGTAGGGGATGATGAAAAGGAAAAGGGAGACATAGTCAATAATATTGTGATGTTTAAACAGTGACAGATGATTACTAGAATTAGTGGAGTGATCACATTATAAGGTATAAAAATGTTGAATCACTATATTGTACATCTAAAACTAATGTAACGATATAAGATTATATATCAACTATGCTTAAATAAAAACATAAAAAAGAAATTTATGACTCTTAGCCATACTGAGAAGAATGATTTTTTACTTTCTAACAGGAAATTAAGATGTAATATACATTTTGGCAGAAAGGACCCTATACCTAGATTTAAAGACATGCTCTCTATAAGAAATGAAACCTTAACCTCCTATGTCTCAGTTGCCTAATTTTTAAACTTATAAGGTGGGTATAAAGAATCAATGAGGCAACAGTTTTAAAATGCTTAACAGAGTATCTAGCCCTTAAAAGATGGCAAGTGCAGAAATAGAATTTCAAATCTAGGCTTTCTGACACCATGCCATACTCATACAGTGTTGGAGAATTGTAGAGGTAGACCATGAGATATACGCAGATGCTAAGATACATGGGAGTTGAAGAATTTTATCAACCTCTTTTGGAGAATTCAAGCCTACAAAGCTAATAAGTTCCATATTCAAGTATTTGTATATAGACCTACTTGAAAATAATATAATTATACTGATGGTGAGAAAAAGCTTATGGAAGGCATGTTATTGTGGTGCTCATGAGGGATCCACTTCTTTTGGCTCAGCTTTCTTCATGAATAGAATAAGGAAACTGTACCAGATGGGCAATACTGTAGAACACACTGAAAAACAGTTGAGTAAAAAGAAAAAATAAATGACTAATTCTTTCCACTTTGGGTATTTTGACTTTTGATAAATATTTAATAACTAAAGGAATTGTAGACACTTGAAAGGAATTGTAGACACTAAAGGAATTGTAGGCACTATCTATATATATCTGGCTTTAAAAAGTTATTATATATAAAGTAGGATCAGTCAAAATTAAACTTTTGAAGTCAAACTTTCCTAGATTTCAATCCCCAGCTCCAATACACACTACCTAGATGACACTGGACACGTGTTTTCAATCTCTAAGCCTCAGTTTGGAATAAGTATAATGGTCATAATAACACCTAGGTAAATAGGATAATAGTAAATGAAATAATCCACATAAATGCTATATATGAGAATATCCACTGTAAATGCTTAATAAATGTTAGATTTTATTTTATAAGTAAGGTATGCTATCTCTACCTTGAGAGAAGATACATATCTGAAAAATACGTGTGTGTATGTTACACATACAATTTGATTTAAAAGCTAGATTTTGAACATTAAACATAAAAGATTTTTTTCATCAAGGTGGCAGAGTGGGTAAACACTGTGTTAGCCTCCTCTCACGACCACATCAAAATAACTAAACTACAAACAATCATCATAGAGAATCACCAGAAGTCTAGGTCAACAGGAGTCTATAATTAAGGATATACAGAAGTAGCCATATGGAGAGTGGTAGGAGAGGTGAAGACTCAGAACAGGCCAGTCGACATCCATATGTGGCGGTTAAAAATTGGGAGGAATATTTTGGCTATGGAGGTCCCCTGGCAGGAGTAAGGGGTCCTAGCCCTACACCAGGGTTCCAGTGCTGGGAAGAGAAGTCCCCACGAAATCTGGATATGGAAACTAGCAGAGATGGTGGCTGAGTGAGACAGAGGACTGCAGGAGTACTAGGCACTCCTCTTAAAGAGTAAGTGCATGGACTTACCTACTAACAAACTCACTCTGAGCTCCAGCTTTGAGACACCAGCTCAAAAGGCTTCACAGACATATGAGGAGGAACTGAGTAGTCTGACTTCAGGATGAGAGCTTAGAGGGGCAGCTTTCTCCCAAACAGAAGTGCTGGTGGAGGCCACTGTAATATTGTTGGGCCTTACCTCAACCCAACGTTCAGATGCAGGCAGCTGCCACATCTGAGTCTATATCAACATGGCTAAGAATATTTACCCCACCCTAGTGATTCCCTGAGACCTCATCCCACCAAACTTGCAGGTCCACCCAAGCTGCTTCCAATGACTTTTCCATACAGAAGTCCTGTCTTGGCTCATGCTGCATCCTTCCTAAAATCTCTCAAAGGTTCACAAACCCAAGCAGCTGCATCTGGCCACAGTATGCCCCCATATCTCTTACAGAGTGGCCCCAAGACTGGCATCTAGCAGCAGCCAGCCTCAGTTCCTGGCTTGACCTCTCAAGACAACTCCAAGCCCAGCATGGGTAGTGGCCATCTGCAGATTCCTTGGTAGCTCATGCCAGCTGGCCCTAGGCAGGGAACAGGCTGTGGCTGAATTTGCCTTGCGGTAGGGCCTCTTCCAGGATGTCCAGGGGTTGGAATACCCTTTGGCCAGCTTTGAACTGAGCTGGAACACCACCCAGAACACATCCGAGAATGACACACCCAAAGGGCAGATTGAGCAGGCACCTGAGCCCTGCTAAAGCAAATCTTGCTTCATAGGGTCAGCCCTGCATAACAGCTCCTCCACTGTAGTCATGAACTAGTCTTCATAAACAATCAACCCAAGGGTCAATATTTCCCATTAATGTGCAAGCAGCAACACAACCCATATGAGAGCCATACCTGGAGCACGCAGCTCAGGTGACCAGGGAAATTGTGCCATTGGGCCCTACAAGACACCTACTATATAAGGCCACTCATCTAAGATCAGAAGACATAGCGGCTTGCCTAACACATAAAACAAACACAGAACAAAGCTCCAGAAAAAAGAACGAAACAAAATGAAGATGAGCAATTTATCAGATGCAGAGTTCAAAACACTGGTGATAAGGTTGCTCAATGAACTTAGGGGAAGACTAGATGAACTCAGTGAGAACTTTAATGAAGAGATAGAAAACATAAAAATAGAGACAGAAAATGGAAGAAAGAACCAGTCAGAGATGAAGAATACAATAATTGAAATGAAGAATATTATAAGAGGAACCAACAGCAAATTAGATGAAGCAAAGAATTGAATCAGTAATTTAGAAGATAAGGTAGCAGAAAACACCCAATCATAATAGCAACAAGAAAAAAGAATCCAAAAAAATGAGGATAGTTTAAGGGGCCTCTGGGACAATAACAAGTGTGCCAACATTTGCATCATAAGGGGACCAGAAGAGAGAGAACAGAGAATTGAAAGCCAAGTTGAAGTGATAATGATGTAAAACTTCCCTAACTTGGTAAAGGAAATAGATATACAAGCTTAGGAAGCACAGAGAGTCCCAAACAAGATGAACCCAAACAGGCCCACACCAAGACCTGTTTGGCATCATAATCAAAAAAGCCATTGTTTAAAGAAGGAGAGAATCTTAAAAACAGCAAGAGAAAAGCAGCTAGTTACCTACTAGGGAGCTCTCATAAGACTGTCAGTTGATTTCTTTATAGAAACTGTGCAGGCTATGAGGGATTGGCAAGAAATATTCAAAGTAATGAAAAGTAAGGACCTACAACCAAGATTACATTACCCAATAAAGCTATTATTTAGTATGGAAGAACAGATAAAGGGCTTCCCAGGCAAGAAAAAGCTAAAAGAGTTCATCACCATTAAATCAGTATTACAAAAAATGTTTGGAGGGATTTTTTTAAGAAGAAAAAAGATACAAAATATGAACAATAAAATGGCAAAAGCTACATATCTATCAATAATTACTTTAAATGTAAATGGAATAAATGCTCCAATCAAAAGATATAGTGGCTGAATGAATAAGGTGCCCATAAGAGTCATTTCAGATTGAAAGATATACCCAGACAAAAAGCAGATGGAAAAAGATATTTCATGAAAATAAAAACAAACAAAAAGCTAGGAGAGCGATATCTATACAAGAGAAAATAGACTTTAAAACAAAGGCTTTAGCAGGAAACAAAGGAAGACCTAGTAATCCTACTTCTGGGTATTCATCTGAAGAAACTCAAAACACTCTTTCAAAGGAACATGTGAATCCATATGTTCACTGCAGCATATTTACAATAGCCAAAATATGCAGACAACCTGGATGCCCATCAATGGATGAATGGATAAGGAAAAGGTGGTGCATATGTACAGTGGAATATTATTCAGCCATAAAAAAAAATGAAATCTTCCCACCTGTAGCAACATGGATAGACATAGAGGGTATTGTGCTGACCGTAGTAAATCAGACAAAAAAAGACAATTGCCACATGATTTCACTTACATGTTGAATCTAAAGAACAAATTAAACAAATGAAAAAATTAAAAACAGAAACAAATTCATAAATACAGAGAACATTCTGATGGTTGACAAATTGAAGGGGGTTTGGAGGACTGGGTGAAAATGGAAAAGTGATTAAGAAGGACACATTGATATTTACAAAATAGTCATGGAGATGTAAAGTATAGCATAAGAAATATAGTCAATGATATTGTAATAAGGATGTATGGTATCAGATGGGTACTAGATTTACTGGGGTGATACTTTTGTAAATTATATAACTAACCACTATGTTGTACACCTGAAGCTAATAAAACATTGAATGCCAACTATAATTGAAAAAAATTTTTAAATATCAAAAAATATTAGAAATGTTATTGAATATCTTCGTGTTTATGGGTCAACTTAATATTAAATGATTAAATGATTTAATTTACATGGCAGTTTTCAGATGAGTTAGCTATTTATCTTAATTTGGCATTGTCCTCTTATACATATGTAAACATAGCCATAACCTAAATCTACATTTTGGCAATGGTTATTTATCAATCATAATTATTATAATAAATGTACATTCTTTTCACATAACTTATCTAAAATTATATTTATATTCTTGTTTGCCTAAGTTTCCTAGACTCTAAAAGTACATAGTGATTGTGCAAGAGTGGAATCCAATCATCCTCAATTCTAACTTAGAGGCTATAGAGAAACCAAATTCTGAGAAAAACGAACATTTGACATTTTTATATTTCCATGGACTTAAAGAATTGCTTCACAAAAATCAAATCTACACTATCAATTAACTCAAAAAGTAAAAGATTATATAAAATAATTACATGAACAGATCAGCACAGAGTACATTTGGTAAGTTCATATTTAATATTGGCTTTCATTTTTAAGTTAATTTAAGGTTTCATTTTAAGTACATTTTTGGACTTCTTGTAATCAACAGAAAGGAGAATTTCAAGTAATGTAGAAAATATCTACCTGAGAAAGCTATCAAACCATGTGAGTGGAATGTGTGCCCTATTCTATCTCCATGCTCATGGATTGAGTTTTATCTTTGATTTTCCAGGAAAAGTAAACTAAACTACAAGAGTAGATAGCAAATGCTGTTATCAACAGTAACAGTTGCCTTGCTAGGAAAGTTGTCTTGCTAGAAAAGTAGATGTGGGAGTCAGAGACATAAATTTAGATAAAAATTATATATAAGTATATATATGTTTATATATGTATAATATATATTATATATAAATTGTATATAACATATACACAATATTATACATATAAATCATATCATGAAAATTTATATATACCAGCTCCAGCATTTGATGGGAAGATTTTTCAAAACTCAGTTATTACATAAACGGTTTTAATTTAATCTTGCCATGTTTCAGTTTTTAAAAGTTTTTCTTCATTTGAAAGTGTCTCTTTGGCTATTTGATGTCCAGAACCTCAAGCATATTTTTATTAAGAAGGAAAAATTTGACAACTATTGGCTAATTTTACATGATTATATAAAAGGCCTGAATGCCCAATCTCTTATTTATTATTTTTTTCTATTATCCAATAGCAAAGACATACTAGGTATGTAATTTAGTCTTACATGAAGAATTATAAGATACGAATATTTTGAAAAGCTACCTAGGTTGAAAGATTCTTCATATATAATTTTAATTCTGTGATTATCAATTGGTCATAATATTGTACCAAGTATTGAGAAAGAAATCTCACATTTTAGATTTGGAAAGCACTGTAATAACTGAATGCATTTTACAAATGAGATCCTGAAGTTCATAGGATTTGTACAACTTGTCTCAGGTCAAACGACAATTTAGTGTTAGAACCAGATCTAAAACCATAAAAAACTTGTTTTCTACTATATTTTTGGAACATAGTAAGAGATACAATTGGAAAAAGAGAATAGAAATTTAAGAAGTTGAAACTTGTCTGACACTGTTTAAAAACTGACATTTAATGAACAACGTATTTCAATTAATTAACAACATATTACATTTCAAAATGTACTTAACTATCTTAGGACAGGGTGCATGCTCAAGTTCTCATGGTTTTCACTACTTCCCCTACTGACCTCTACATGAACCACTTTATGTAACTGCCACATTATTGGAAATATTTAAATAAAAAAAATAAAGTTTCTTTTTTGTTTTAAGAAATAAAATGAAGTAATCAAAGGCAACTTGGGGAACTATTCCATAAGCCCACATTTTAGCTTTCAAAATTTTATCCATTTATGGAGACACATCTAAATTTATCTGATTCTCCTAGTTGAATGGCATCATTTCAGCCAACACATGCCTGTATAAGTTTTGCTTTTAATTTAAAGATATAAAGATAATGTAATACAGGTCAAAATATTTTTTAAACTATAAAACACTATATTATTAGGCAATGTCATTATGATTATCTTCTACTCTGTTTTCTCCCTGAAGTACAAATTTTAATTTTTCTTGTAGTATTATTCCATTACCATTTTTCTCAATGTTTTCTTCTCTGCTCACCCAATCACCATTATTTATTATCATAGATAACTATTATCTATGTATTTATATTATTAGATTTTCTTCCTCACATATAATAATCAAATGATACTAAACATCAGTTGAATATGATTTTATGAGTGTTCAATCTAAAGTCATTTTCAAAACCAAAATAAAAAAAAGGAAAAGAAAATGAAGCAGCAGCAGCAGCTGTTGTAAGAAATATATGTGAATAATGAGTTCCTGCATTTTCCAAATAAAGCATCTAAATCAGGTCCTTACTGCGGTGAAATCAACAAAAACTGAGGATGTTTTTTGAGGTGGCATGACACAGTGGAAAGGGTATTCACTGGATCTGTAGTTAGAAAATTGGTTTTTAGTCCTTATTTATGCTTAGTTCAATTAGTACAATATTGTTCTTAATTTGATATCAGTGACATACCCTTACTGACCCAATTATCATACTGGCTCTCTGAACCTTAGTTGTTTTATGTATTTTTTATATTTATTGACTAGTATCTCCCTATTAAGACCTTTTATTGTTGCTAACAAAAAGTCATTTATTAGTAAAACTTCTGTTCTACTGTAAATAGTCTCTTTTCTCCTAATTGCCTTCTGTATTCTGTACTTTCACTATGATTGTGTAGATGTCAGTTTCTTTTTATTTATCATCCTTAGGCTTTATTGAGATTCCTAAGTCTTTGGACTACAAAACTTTTACAAAATGTTTTACAAAATTTTGGAAACTTTTTGCCTGTTCTTCTTAAATACTTCCTCAGATCCATTTATTCTTCTTTCCCATTTTAATTCAAATTAAATATATTTTAGCTCTTTTACTCTCTCTTCTGTCTTAACATTTACTCATTTCTTAGCATCTTGGTTCATTAATTCTCTCTTTAGCTTAGTCTACTCTATTGCTTAGCTCATCTGTTACTTCAGTCATATAGTTATACATACATCTGTATATGCATGTGCATATGCATAAGATTCATGCTTTTTAAGTATTTTGTTTTCTATTAATCTGCTGGTTCCTTATTATTTCCAGACTTTTATTGATCTAAACATGTTAAATATAATTATTTTTATTTTATAACTTATAAAGTCTTTGCAGATCAGATTCTGTTTTGTTTTGTCCCACTCCTCATTTTTTCTGTTTTGTGATCTTAGATGTCTTAGAAATGTATTTGTGAGATAATTTTAAACTCTGGATTGAAGGTGCTTTTTCCAGAGAGAATGGTGTTTGGTTCTGCATTACGTTTGGGGCATTAGCAATTTAAAGCCACTTTAAATCGAGTCCTTACCAAAAGTTTTTTGTACTATACAGAATGCTCTTAAATTTATCTGCAAATCTTCATGAAAACTAGATGGAGGTTATAAAGTCTCAGAAGAGATTTTTTTTCTTTGCCTAGCATCAAAAATAACATATGGAAATTTCTTTGATTTGTTCTTCTGCATGATGGGTCCATTTCTTGTTTGCCATTATTCTGATGGTAGAATCCCATAATGATGGGTTCTGGCTTTACAGAGGTCACTTAATAAGATACTCAATCTTGGTTAGGCACTTTAGCTATAAAAAAATATATTTATGATGAATATAAAATAGTACTAAATTAAAAAATAATTTTTTCAATTATTATATTGGAGATAGAACATTACTGGATCCAGAGCAATATGTATCAAAGTACATTCTGATTCTAAATTTTTATTTTGTAGAATTTATCACATAGATATAATTCCACATATACAAAATAACTATTGTAAACTGCTATTCTTTGTAAAAGTTTGTTAAAATAGAAAGTAGTAAAATAGTAAAAGATTGCAGGACAGTTTAATAATCTATGATATGTAATAAAAAATATGCAGCTGGAAAAAGAATGGAGAAAATTTTATGTGGTAATATGGAAAGATTCCAGAGTTTATTAAAAAGAAAATAAAGTTCAGAGCAAAGTATATATTTTGTGTAAAATAACAGGAAAAATAAAAATGTAAATTTCAATGTATTTACATTTACATAAAGAAATAACTAGAAGGATACATAAGAAAATAGTCTAAAAATTATGTATGAGGAGAGGGTGAAAATTATGTCAATGCAGTTAAAGGTGGTGGTGGTGAGAGATTTTAAGGTTCACACTTTGATAAAATTTAGAGATCATCAAACAAGTTAATTCATAATTTAAATAATTTAAAATAGACATATTTTAGACTTCATGTATTTTTTTACCTACTTTCTGTGAGCAGCTAATGTACTAGATTGCTAGAAATAGAAATCACCCTATAGAATGTTTAAAGTAATAACTACTCATTATAAAAGTAGAAACTTATAGTCATCCATCTGTGGAAAATATATATAGAGAGAGAGTTAAATTTGCTTTTATTTACATATAGAAATAACTAGAAGAATAACCAATCAATAAAGTAATTAAGTATGGGGGTGACAGTTATGTCAAAGGCCGCTGCCTGAATCATAAATGTCAACCAGGAAAATAGCATTGCTATTTCTTTCATATATACATATGTACACACATGTGTGCATGTCTATATGCATATATATGTATGCATACACACATATTAGAGAGGCATTATGCATATACATACACAATCTAATGATTACATGTATACTATTTTTCTGAAATGGATTTCTATTAGCTATATTATTTTCCTCTTAAATACACTATGGAAATATTTCCATGACATTGCAGAGAATTCTAATGTCTGGATGTACCTTTTTGTCATTTATATAAAATAATTATTTTTGCCAGGCATTTAAATTGCTAGATATTTTTAATTACTGAAAAGTTGTAATTTAAAAAATTGCATTTTTGTTCCATTTTCAAATCACGTTATCTTTTTAAAAAATTTTTGGTTCCCTTAAAGTCTATCTAGAACAATGTGAGATATAAATAAAATACTTGATATTATAGTGTTCATTACAGAAAGCATATGACAATTGATTATTTGATTCCATATACATTTTATTGGTCTGTAAGCTCATCGGGAAAAGAGGTAAAATAACTTCATTTCTGTCCTGATGTTCCCAGAATAGTGTCTTCTGTATAAAGATGTTCAGTAAAGGTTTAATAAAATACATGGCCACATTCTAACTTCTAAACTTCTATAAGTAAAATGAGCACTCTGTGCACTCTGCTCTAGTAATACATACACATACACACACACACACACACACACACACACAACTCTTACTGTGGCATAGAATAGGTATAATTTTATTTACTGTTTCTTTGGATTGTATTAAGATTTGACTCATTAACCTATGCTTTCAGCTTTTGGAGTATAAAGTCAAACTCTAACATAAGTGCTAATTATTGATATATAATATAGCATTATAGCATGTTCAACTCCCAAAAAAAGTTTTTTCCTTAAAATATTTTTACTCAAAATATTTTTACTCATAATAAAAATTGCATTAGTTTTCTATTTATACATTTTAATACCTCTTTTCTTCAGTCATCTTTGCTTAACTTCCAAAGAATTATATTAATAAATTTTTTTCAGTACAACTACAAAGCCTAAGTAGTCTACTCCAGCTAGGATTACATGGCTAATGATCAATATCTGAGCAGATACAACCAGTCACCTTTAAATGTCTAGAATTAGGCCTTCTTAGGACAAAAGGAGAATTTATTTTTACCTCGAATCAAATTATTGTTTGTCAGGAGTTTATTGAATTTTGAAGTACCATAAGATAAAAATAATTCTGATATAGGCTGCAATTTCTTTTTTGCTAACCGGTATTTATTTAAGACTATTTTATTTTTGCTGTGCATATTTCTGGCTTTTCCCTCCCAAGCTGTTTGCTCTTTTATAGCAAACTAAAATGTTTGCGGAAATTGCATATAAAACTGTTTATTGAGACTTAAATCTTCTGTGGCTGTTTTGTTCTTCAAGCTTCACAGTTACAGTTTTCTTTCTTTCTCCCTCCCTCCCTCCCTTCCTTTCTCTCTCTCCCTCCCTCTCTCTCTCCGCTCTCTTTTCTCCCTTCTCTTTACCCCTCCCCTTCCCTCTCCTCCCCTCCTCTTTTCTCTCCTCTCCTCTCCTCTCTTCACACCTCAAGTTCTCATTCTCTCTCCAAAGAGTCTTAGTATAATTAAAACCCTATATCATATACAGCCTTGGTCTTCATTCAATCCAATAGTTTGGCTAGGACACTGTGAGATAATGTTTAGCTATTTAATGCTGTGAACAGATGAGTAAAGAAACAACAGTTGCATGCCCAGGATCCACAAACATTTATATTTTACATATAAATATAAGAGGATAAATTCTGCATATTATATTGTTTAGAATTTAAGTTTGGCTGCATATAGAGACTCAATAGTATCTTAACCAAAATAGTAGTATAATTATTGTCTGTAGCTAAGTCCAAATGTAAGCAGGTTAGAACTAGTACTGCAGTGCCATAGTGGTTCATAAGTGGGCTGCTTCCAGTTGGCTGCTATACTATTCCTAAAATATAGTCCAGGAGCTGAATATAGAAAAAGGAAGAGCCTTGTCTCCACTATTTAAACAATAGCTCCAAAGATGCACTCATCTCTCTTCTTTCTGACATTAATTTGACTGGAATTAGTTAAAGAAGTTTACCTGGCTTCAAGGGAGTCATGAAAAGGTGAAATCTATATTAGATGGTCACAAGCCTACCTAAAATTTAGATTCCATTGCTGAAGAGGAAAGGACATAGATTATAAGTCTCTGGAAATTCATTAGGTTATTTTTAAAAGAGAATAGAAAGACAGTTTATATAAAGAGCAGAAGAAAAAGGTAGTAACAAAAAAATGTGAAGTAAAAAAATGTGTTTTTAATTAGGGCTAACAGTTAATATTTTTATGCTGATGGGATTGATTTATTAGAAAGGGAAAAATCTGTTGATATCAGATAGAAAGATAATCACAGCAGTAGAGTCTTTAAATATGTGATATGAAATGGAGTGAAATAAGAAAGACAAATCCTGTATAATCTCACTTATATGGAATCTATCAAAACTGAACTCATAGAAATAGAGAATAGATTAGTGATGCCAGTGGGTGGTTGTGGGAGGGGTCAGAGAAATGAATGAAAGTTATCAAAGGATATAAACTTCTAATTATAAGATAAATAAGTCCTGGGGAAGTAATGTACTGCATGGGGACTATAGTTAACAATATTGTACTGTACATTTAAAAATTGCTAAGAGAGTGGATCTTAAAAGTTTTTACCACACACAAAAATATGTGAGATGTAAGATAATGGCTGTGTTAACTAACCTTACTGTGGTAATCATTTTGCAATATAGACATATATTAAATCATTATGGTAAATACCTTAAACTTATACAATGTTATATGTCAATTATATATCAATAAATCTGGAAAAAAATGGTGTGGATCTTAAATAAGAATAGAACTAATTCACTATTTATAATAGAAGGGAAGGAGGCTATGAAAACTTTGTCCATTTGGTGACTGAGGGACATGGCAGTTCTCTTAATGCTGCTTCTATTTTCTTAGTCAAATAAGAAGCTAGAGCATTAGATAAAATGGAAAAAAAGTGAGAGGATGTTGGGTGTTTGAAGTTCGAAATGGGAGGGAAAGATATCAATGTAGTTTTTCAGTCAATTGGTAGGACAAACTTACCGAGGAACTATAGGATAACCGTTAAAATACCCAAGCAATATAAGGTCATAAATTTAACATAGTATGCCAATGGTAACATATTTCCTTGAAACATACTCAACTGCTCTGAGGTAGACATGGAATAGCCAGACTTGAAAATTATGACAGATGGAGTTTTGCCATACAAGTTCTTCAAAGGGAGGAAAGGAACAATAAGAGGATAGCAATGTTTATCATCAAAATTATGTGATGCTTACTGGGTATAAAAGTAAAAATGTGAGGGGAGTGATAGATAGGAAAAGCAGTCAAGTCAATACATTAAATTTATAACAAAGTTGAACAAACCATTGGAGTGAGGATATAGCTAGTGTGGATAGAAAGTTAGAGGGTGGTGATCAAAATGAGATGTGGACCTTAAGCACGGCAATGGAAATACATTGCTTAAATGGGTAAAATCATTGAAAACAAGGAGATCAAGCCTTTTACAAATCAGATATTCATAAATAATCTATTTGATTGTTAAATTTACCATAGATGATAACAGGAGTAACGGGAGAACAAGCAAGGTGACATCATGTGCTAAAATCTTTGATGACCATGAGGAGGTGACCAAATAGGAGGAGGTGACCAGATGGCAGTAGATGACTGCAACAAGGAAGGGATGAAATTAGTATAATTTGATGGCAAAACCATCATGGAGTGACAGTGAGAATCAAGGAGTGCACTCAACCTCCAGGGGCTATGACATTTGAAAAGGCTGCATGGGAAATTATCTCCTTGGAGAACAAGTGGCTTTTCTATTACAGCAATATCTTGAAAAGATACTCAGAAAAATAGAATATTTCTGCTGACAGACCATTAGTTACAGAAAGCAGGGTAGACGCAGTTGGTGCCTAGGATATCTGAGTTAGGTTAACATATATATAAAGACTTGAAAGATTTAGATTCTTTGTGGTAACAGAACCAATGGGATTGTAGGTTTAGGAAATCAGTCCTAATGGTCACTCAAGGCAAGATAGTAATAAGTTCTAATTACAGTCATTGGGAGGATAGGAGGTTGAACTCCTAAAAAGTTTGCTGTGATGCAACAGGGAGCACTTATATAAAACTGTGGCAATCTCAACAGAAGCAAATATAATTCTGTAGATACCTGTTCAAATTTCTTGATACAAAGTAAAGGCTAGATAAGGGATGGGCTTATCAGGAGAACATAGATGACCTGACACTTTTAAGATGTGAAGATATATACTACATGTTAAGACTTTGGTCGGTGGTCCTGGAAATACAGATAAATTCCAAAGATCCTCATAAGATATACACTCTTAGAGCTCTGTGTCATTTTGCTCACTATATACTCACTGCCCAGTGCAGGGTTTCTCACTTTATGGATACTAACTTTATACATTGCTGGAAGCTACCACTTACTCTTCATAGGTCAATTCTCATTTAATTCTCATTTAATTCTCACAATAAGTTAATGAGGAATTAATGTAATTAACTTCATCCATATTTTAAATATGTAGAAACTGATATTTAAAAAGACAAAGGAAATTCTTCTCGCGTCATATAGCTGATTAGTGGCAAACCTCGGATTCAAACTCAGAATGCCCAAAGTTGTATTCTTATAATAAAAAGATTAAAATGATACAGATAACATTATGAAGAACCTCAGATTATATCTTATATCTGGAAGAAAGGGAGATTAACTTACAAACATGGCACAGTGTGATACACGAATAGGCAAGTAAAGAATTACAGAAGAGATCATTCGAAATGAATCTTTTAAGAAAAATCAAAATTTTTTTCAGATGAGAAGTTGATTAAGAGATCATTCCAATTAAGGATATTAACATAAGGAAAGCTTAAAGGCATGAATGAACACAGTGAGGTTTTGGAACAATGAGCATATTTTAGAACAAGTGATTAAAATGTAGGTGTGTGTGAGTGTTCTAGAGGGTTAGAAAGGATGGATGTAAATAGTAACTAGTTTTGTATTTAATTCTAAGTACTTTGGACTTCATCCTGAAGACATTAAAGAAGTATTAAATACTTTTTTTAAAAGATGGGAGACATTTTTGAATTTGTATTTTACAATTATTCCACTGGAAAGAGTGTGGATGATAGATTGAAAAGAGTTAAAGCTGAAGGCAGGGGACTATTGGCAATATGCAAAATTGCCTGTTTTGTATGTTATTGCTCAGTAAATATTACGTCTGGACCCAATACAACTATTGTTTTCCTTTCCTGTGCAACTGATTTGATTAACACATTTTTCCCTCTCAACCTACCAGCTAAAATGTATTGGTTGTAAGGTATCAAAGTAACATGATCATATATAGTTAAAAGTAATCTAAAATTAAGACTCGATAGGACACAAATGGCATCATAATAAGATTTTAGAAATGCTGCATAATGCAACTGGCATTTAGCATATGTGTGCACATGTGTGCATGTGTGTGCATGTGTGCATATTAGTGTGAAAAAGAGGTGTGAAAGGGCTCAACAGAATGAGCAAGGGGCATACGCCATTCTGAGGAAAGGAAGGTTTATGCCACACTGCAGATCTGCAGCTAATCTGTGAGGCTGCTGGGAAACCAGCCTGTGATTTTCCTGTCACTTCAGTAGGAAACATATGCCATATATCACCAAATATTACACCCCAAATGGCAAGACACATGAAACAATGACTCTTATTTTTTTTTCTTAACTTACATAGCAGTTCATGTGAAAGAGCTATAGTGATTTGAAATGCAAAAGAATTCAATATTGCATGAAGAAGGATACAAAATCTAGGGGAATAAAAAGTATCTTCTTATGTTGCTCTGAGGTGACTATATAACAGCTAGTACCAGAAGTGACATCTTTAATTATGTTCTTTTATTCAACAAATAGTATAGGCATGCTATATGTCAGGCAATGTGGATACAGAGATGAATAATGTAGAGCTCTGCATTTAAAATTCTCTTATAACACATACAAAGATCTATGTAAAAGAAAATAATTATTGTAATACTATGTTATAATGTCTCTAATAGAGATAAGAAAAAAGAACCATGAGGACTTGATTTAAAAAAAAGTGTCTAGTTGTACTTTGGGACAAAATGAAATATTATAGTGACCATGTTCCAGATACCAAAGTAAATAACGTTTACTTTGGTATCTGGAACATGGTCAGATCTAAAGCACAATATTTAACATATGTTAAATATTGTGCTTTAGATCAAAAGCTAGTATTAAATTTGGATTTCAAACACAGCTGCAAAATCTGTGCTACTTCATTTTACCACATTGCTCTCAATACCTATAGTGTACTGAGTTACAGGATCCCACGCGACAAGAGATTAACAATGGATAAGCAAGAGCCCAGATGGACATGACTTCCAAGTTCTCCTAGTCTTTAAAGAGCCTTCACGTATGTAAAGTAGGTATAGGACCAATGGTTGGAATTATACTTGGCTCCCAAAGAGAAAATATTTTCTAATAGTCAGAACTATCAGCAAATTGAAACATATTTTTTCCTATGAGAATAAGTATCCCTGCTACTGAAAACATTCAAAGATATGACAACTAGCAAGTCAAAGATACAAATAGCTTCTAAACAGCCTTCAAATTCCATTGTTGTTACTTATACTGTTATTCCATAAAAATGAAAAGATATATGTGAGAACATTAAGACAAGTTCCAAAGTAGTATTATAGCAGCATAGCAATGTCTAAGTGAAAGAAACCTTAGAAATCACCAAGTTCAAATCCATCTTTCATTGTACAGATAAAAGAGCAAGAAGTAAATAGGCTAAAAGATGTGCAAGTGGCCAACTCTACTCTATTAGCACTATCACAAGCAAGGTCTGGATTTATGGGATGTAAAGCTATTAGGAATTCAAATCTAAATCGATCAACCAATCAATCAGTCAATCAGCCTAGTACTAGAGGTATCTGTTGTAGGAAGGCCTGGGGTGGGATGTGGGTTTCACAGTAACAGTGAGGAAATTGGGACAGTTATAGTGAGAAGGCTTGAGAATTAATTAAAGAAAAGAAGGAAAGGACAATCAAAGGAATATTACATACTAACTTCAATATCTTTAAAAATTAGCTAATCCTCACCAATTTATCCTGACCAAGTAGTTTTTGCATTTAGAATTCAGTGTACTAGTGTGAAAGTGAACAAAAGTGATGCCTTAATTTATGTGCCATGCAATGTTCTCTATTTAAGTGGCCATGGGGTATTCATATATTAAACAAGTGCATGAGCAACTCTGCCAAAGACTAATAAATTTATGGATTTTCCTTAATGTGAAAATGTTTCTGGTCCAAAGCCAGGGATATCCATAGATATAATAGATCATGTGTAACATTTTATGTAAACTCAAGATGCCAAACTAAGGACTAGAACATTTCCATATATTTTTATTTCATTTACTAACTGGATTGTGCATTGATTAGGAGGATGTTACTATAAGTAGAAAAACATACCAAATCAAAACAATTTAAACAATATCTTAGCACAGGATTTATTGGATTGATTTAATATAATACATACTTTATCATTGACTGCTAGCTCCTTAATCTTGAGCACACAGTTTAATCTCTGTGAATTTTGGTTCCTTCTCAGTAACATAGATATTTTACTTGCCTAATATTGTTGCTAAAATCAATCAATAAGACATATTTTTATTATTCTTTAATATATTTGGATGTAATTTATAGAGCAGATGAATAAGTACCACAGTCTGAAATAGAAATTTGGTACATAAAAATGAATAATATACATGTTGCCTGAATAAATAAAAATAAATAACCCCAGCATAGTGCCAAAGAGCTGTTGAGTCCTCAAAACATTTTACCTATATGGTTCATAAATAGTTTTTGTGTAAATATCTGCTAGTTGAATTTTGAATTTACAATGACAATCATAGAATGATTCTTCAATTATAAAATATTAGAAATCAAGAGAGTGAAATGTCAATAATTGATGATTAAATTTTATTATTTTACCATTCATTGAGTACCGTCACTTTTATTATTACATTTGCTACTCAGAGCTGTCATATGAGGTTAATGATTGTGTATTATTATATATTCTCTTATTTAGACAAAGAAACTTAAGCTCAGAGAAGTTAAGTAGGTATTTCAATACCACTTAGCAAATAAGATATAGACTTTAGGTTATCTGAATTTAAAATCCAATTGCTCTTTGCTAACCCAGGATGTATCCATGTAAGCTGTGCTATACTCAAAGATGGCTTCATGTACAAAGTGGAACTTAAGTGCTCTCTGAGACTTGGCAAGGGATGCAGGAGAGAATGACATTATTATGGTTTATATAATAACTAGAAGTAATAACTAAATAGTAATTATTTCTGATTTGATGTTATTTTGGTTATCCATTTGCCTTGAGAACAAAGTAAAATTTTGCCATTAGTGTCTTCTACCCATTTGTCTTAATTATGCTCAAGAGAGTAACTGTGTAATTGGAGATGATAAAATGTTTGCTTTAATTTTACTCATTTGAGGTAATCAAATCTGGCACCAAATGAATTTGCATGTTTGTCTTTAATTATTCTCACCACAGAAGATCTCCATTTCATTTCATCTCTTTTTGTTAAGACCATTAAGGTGTTAAGTGCGAAGTTAATGCTTGATGGAACAAGGCTCCAGACAGTCTGAGTTGAGAAAACCAGCACTGTGACTTAGTTGTCACAAGATACTGTTGATCAAACATTAGGGAACTTGGGACACTATTAGAAAAAGGAAAAAAGTCGATAAAGGAAAAATACTGTGTACTTCAGAAAGGATATTTCTGTACAAAGTTTTAAAGTTCTTGATAATTTCTTCAAGGTCTCAGAATGCCATAATTTTGAAAAACATTATAGTTTATAAGAAAAAGAAAAAGGAGAAAAAAATTATTCTTAGGTCATATGATTAAAGCAGTTTGTTATTCCTGTTTCCTTACAGATGTCTCACTTAAATGTGAGCATGTAAAATGAAAAGTGTGCACAAAAGGTTAATGAAAAAAATCTGTTAAAAGCAGTATATAACATTAAATATAAATTTATATTAGTTTTTAAAAGTCTTTATTTAATAAATTTTATTTTCTGTAGTTCTTTTGAAATTCAGAGGTCTTCATGTTTTCAGTAGAAAACCTCTTTTACATAATTTGTAAATTTTTTAGAAAAAAAATAGGTTTAATCTGTAATTCAGAGGAAACACTTCATTATACCTGGAAAGTTGTTTGAAAACTATTTGGGGGCTTTTCTTGGGCAGAAATAAAGTTTGGGGTTTTTCACACATTTACACTTTCCACCCAAGAGAAAAATCATCCTAGACAAGAGCTCTGGAGAGAATTTTGACATGAGCTAGACAGAGAAACTTTTAAATTCCTCCCAAAGGCTTTGTTTTCATAACAAAATCCTGTAATTTGAAAAGACAAGCCTTTTACACTTAGCTCCTTGTGATGGAAACAATATTAGTACCAAGAACTTATTATAAAAAGGCTAAATAAATCATTTGGGGATAAATCAACTGTTGTGATGAAGTTCAGTCTTCTTCTGTAGGCTCAGATCTAAAAGCTGAATTGAAAAAAAAATGAAGATAAGTGTAACCTAGATCTAGGGTCACTAAGATTGAACTTCCAATTCCACAATCTATAAAACTCCAAAACTCTATAAATTTTTTAAATTGTTCATATTTACTTTCTCATGGCCCTTCTTCTTCAGAACTCTCTTTACAACTGTTAATTATGCTCCTTCACAACAATCCTGACAGAGAATTAAGACTATTACTCAATTTATACCACATATTCTTTCAGACTATGTGTATCATGAGAATTATACTTCACAGAATCTTGAAAGGATCATAGAAAGACACCAAATCAATACTGTACAGTCTCTATTATCTTGCTGGCTTCCTCCTCTCTTACCATAGTTCATGTCTTTCCTTGGTTTGTTTCCTCAATAAACAAAAACAAACAAACAAAAACAAATAAACAAAAAAACTTCCTCTTTCTAATTAATCAAAGAATTCAGGTTCGTGCCAGTTTAGGGCCCAAATCAGCAATGCATCCTGAAGGACAAAGGACTTTCAATTAAATAGGGATTACTAGTGCTTCCCAATTGTCTTCCATTTGGACCACATAGAAAATCATGATAGTTATTCAGTATTATGGAAGTCTAATTTGAATGAAGGGAAGTCACCTGAGCCCTGAGAGGACCAGAGTTCCAGCATAACTGTAAGCCTTTTGAGGTTCAGCAGTGAACTCAGGCACGTTTCCTCTTCAGAAGACTGGTAAGATTATTAAATAAGAAAGAGAAGAGCAATGGCCTCATCTCTGTGGTGGGAGAACATAGAAATTATTAGGGCATATTTGCAGATATCACTTATCCAGAAAAAAGTTGATTATAGAATTTGGAAGCTAAAATAAGAACATATTACAAATATTCTAATTAATTTAAATTTGCATCTCCAATTCAGCCTTCTCTCCTGGAACTCTGACTTTCTACTAAATGGCTCCACTTGGATTTTCCTCATATTTTTCAGACTCGACCTATACTAAACTGATATGATCTTCCTCACAAAAGTACTTTTCCTATAGTGTTTTCAACCCCAGAGAATGATGACATCGACCGTACAGGTGCACAGACCAGGAATAAGAACTGCTCTTTCTCTCTCATCACTCTACAACACCAGTAAGTATTAAGCTTGTTCTGTTTTTTATAGGTTTCTTAAATTCCTCCTTTTCCAGAAACCAGTAATAAGTTATAATTGGCTCTCACTGCAGCTACTACCACAGACCTTCTTTGGTCTCTCCATCTACTCTCTTTATACCATTTTCCACAATATAGTCAGAGTTGTCTTTAAATGTGACCATGTCATCTACAGATTAAACATTTTCAGTGACTTTCACTTGGACTAAGATAAAGTCTAAAATTATTTTCATGGCTTACACAGCTCTCCACAATCCTGTTCTGACTAATCTTTCAGCCAATTTTCCCTACATATACTACCATCAAGCTCTGCTGGACTTTTATCCATTTCCTCAAATATGCCACATGCTTTTACTTCTGACAAAGGATGGTAGGCCAATATTCAATATCTAGGAGAATAAAAAAATTGTGTTTTACTTTCTCTAGTAAGGGAGAGCTATGCTAATAAGGCATTGTGTCTCTGAACACAGCAGGTCACAGATTATATAGGATAATAGGATGTGTGTAGAGTTCAGGGATTGGTGGATTTTCAGAGATCTGTATTGGAGCTAATTGGCTGATTGCATTTTCAAGGACATATTTGTAAATCTTAAAATACTTTGGTGGAAGTATTTTTCATTGGTTGTCACTTAGAAGAGTTTTTATTGGAGTATTTTTATTCCTGTTTTGCTATTAAATGCAAAGAACTGTCACTGATTCAGTAGCTTGTAAGAATATGTTCACTGAGATAAGTTGTCATTACTCATTGAAAAAATTCAAAATATGTTTCTGGTGGCTACTTGTTACCATGGCTATAGAAATTGAGTGTTTTGTTTCTAGGAGGGTGGGGACTTGTTTTATTCTCACTTGCCCACTACTTATCCTTATTTGCTTAGCAACTGTTTATCTTTAGGACTTAGCTTTCTTGTCACTTTCTCAGGGATGGCTTTCCTGACATACTGATTAAGTCTCCCTGCTAAACATCACCATTTCATTCTGTCCTTCCTGTTCCTAAAACGCATCAGATTGTTAACTACCAGTTCTCTTTCTAGATTGCCTGTTACATTATAATCTCCATAAAGAAATGACCCATATCTTCCTTACTTACCAATGTATATTTCTTCTTGCCTATAGAAAATCGAGGTTAGTAAAAAACTATAATTACCTTACAATGAATGATATGCCAGGTCACACAGACTGTAAGAGACAGAACCCTCTTTCAATCCCATATTTTCTGACCATAAAACCAGTCTTCTTCTTTCAACACTCCAGGCAACACCCACAAGCAATATTAAGAAGGAAATGACAGGAGTCTCTGAAAGGTTCTTTAAAAATCATCCTTATTTTCTGCTGAAGCTTGGATAATTTTTCTTAATACTGTAACAAACCTCATTTATAACAGAAGAAAAGCACTCCTTGTAAAACTTTCAGCAGGGAGTAGCCACTATATCTCTCTAATACATTGTGCCATTAAATTGTTATCACATTATTATAGCAACAATGAGATATGCCAGGGAATGATGGAATGCCAACCGGCTTCTACAAACAAGAAATATATACTTTTATTCTGTGAAATAAGTCCAGCAGAGACTTTTCAAATAACTGGCAGTGTACCAACTCTCACTGAAAACTGACTGATAGCCTTATGATAATTTAGAGGGTACTCTATATATTTTTGAGTTTATTTAATTTCCATTTTTTGTAAGGGAATTTTGATCTAAAAGATATAAACCCATTGTGGGCTACATGAACATTTAGTAAGCATCTCCACTACTGATAAATAAGTAAAGGCTCTGTCCAGGGTGGACTTTTTCTTTATCAAATATACTTTTTTACCTTTTTTTTTTTTTTAATACAGAGCGTCATTTGATTTAATGTATAGCAATGGCTAAATACTTCATCCAAAACTGCTCGAAAACACCTTATCTGCATACTTGTAGTCTCAGGATGCAAGCTTCAGCTCCTACACTGTAATACACATTTTGACATATTAAAGTTCAAGTTGAAGTATATAGACATAAACTTGCGAAATAGCCCAAGGAGTTTCATCAAAAGAAATTAATCTGCAGAACAGAGAACCAAGAAGATATGCTGAGAATAAAAGCAAGTTTTGCTATTGAAGAGGAAACAGATCCTTTTTAGATGGCTTTTTGGTGACAATGTGTAAAAACTAAAAAATTGTATGATAAAAATTGTTTGTGTTTCCAAAGCCTCAATTTCATCCAATGATAGAAAACTTTGAGAAAATTATTTTTATATTAAAACAACATAAATGTGTTGAAGAGTGTGCAATATCTTAAATATTTGCTTAAATATTTGCTTTTACACTTCTCTGCTATACTATTTGGCCAAAGGGCTTTGAGAAGCACTGGAATATGGCTTGGTGCTTGCTTTTTTTTTTTCCTCCAGCCCATCTTCTCCATGATTTTGAATATTAAGTAGAAAGATTTGTATTTCTGAAGTTTTGAAGAGACAGGGACACAGGAAAATATTTTGTTGGAATGGGCAGAATTTTTGCTGTCAAGAATTGTTTGAATCTGTTGGAACATGTTTTAAAAATATTTGGTACTGAGCAATAAAAAGATACTACTACCAACAAGGGAAATGAAAGAAAGCAGCTCGCCGATGGTTGCTAAAAGAATAACAAGTGTCAAATAATAGCCTGATACACTTCTGTCCACAGTGAATTTAGACACCCCATAAGGATTTCCTAAACTGATTATGGAGAGATGTTGAGCTTCCCAAGATCTACAGTTGAGAGTAAAGCTAGAGCAAACTATTTCCCCCCTGCTTTATTGAAGTAAAACAGACATATAAAATTATACAATATTTAATGTATACATTGTGGTAATTTGAGATATATACATTTTGAAGGGATTCCTCCATCTAGTTAATTGACATATCCATCACCTTGTATATTTATCTTTTTTTTTTGAGGGGGTGACAATATTTAAGTTCTACTCTCTTAGCAAACTTCTACTACACAAACTTCTACTAGTGCAATAGTAATTATAGTCACTCTGCTTTACATTAGATTCCTGGAATATATTCATCTTGTAACTAAGAGTTTGCACACTTTAACAAACCTCTCCCTGTTTCCCTCACCTTCTAGGCCTTGGCAATCACTTTTCTACCTTTTTTTTTTTTTTCTGAGTTTGACTTTATTTTTAGAGCAAAATTTCTTTATTAAAGTTTCCTGACAATGTGTATAGAAGTGTGTATGGAAGTGTGAGAAGGGTGTTATACACATAGATTGAAAAAATATGAAACATTTATTTTATAGAAAACTGTGAACCCAACAGTGTGATTAGTACTAAGTTAGATATAGGCACCTAGTTCTATGGAAACACAAATGATGATGGGTGTCTGATTCAGACTGGTAAGATCATGGAATTCTCAAAAAAAAAAATTCTCTTTCAGAGTTTGAAAGAGAGAATATGTGTCAGATATTTAAAAGAGGAAATATGGTTCATGTCAAAAAAATAACATTTAAGATATTATGGAGGCCTAAAAGAATAGGAAGTATTTGGGAGATTACATATATTTTATATGATAAGTATTGCTTGTGAAACATTAGTAAAGAATAAAAATATTAAGGAAGGTATTTTAGCTATTTATGATTGCCTAACAAATTACCCCCAAACCTAGTTTCAAATTAATAGATGCTTATTATCCCATGGTTTCTGAAGATCAGGAATTTGAGAGCAGATTATTTGGGTGATTCTCATTCAAGGTCTTTCATAAAGTTGAAATGAAGCTGCATCATTTGCAACTTGAAATGAGGTTGGAGCAGTCACTTTCAAGAAGACTCACATGGCTGTTATCTAGGGTCCTCCTTTCTTTACTAGCTGTAGTCTGGGTGTCTGTTTCTTACCATGTGGTCTTTTCCAGAGAGCTAAGAATAAGAGAAAGAGATCAAGATGGAAGAATAGAAGGCTCAGTCTTTTATACCCTAATCTCAGAAGTGGTTTTCATCACTTCTGCCATATTTACACAGACCAACCCTATGACTATGTGGAAAGAGACAAAACAAGGGTATGAATTGCAGTAATTGGGAGTCACTGGAAATCATCCTGAGGCTGACTACCATAGAAGGTAACAGACAATAAAAAGAAAGCAATAAAAGACAATTTCAAAATAAAATACATATAAAATACTAGTTTGAAAATAAACAGCTTCACCAAATGTGCAATTTGCCTTCCCATTTTTAGCTTACTCAAAATACATAGCCCTGAGTTTCACATCTCAAATTCATATCTAGAATCATTTTATAATAAGAATAGTAATTTCATGATAAGAACTGATGAAAAATGGGGAAAATAAGTCATTTTCTTCAGTGCTATATTATTTAGTTGAACTGTGACAAATCACCTTTATTTCCATAGAAACATGAAGCTTAAATGGCCAATCCCTTCATGCTAAGACACCAAAGTCCATGTGTGAACTAGTGTCACCAAGATCACAACTTATTAAGCAGTTATGTCAAGAATAAAATTCCATCTTGTCTCCACCCTATTCTTCCTCTGCTGCTTCTCACTGCCTTATTGATAGCTATACATTGCAGTCCAACTGAATCTGAATATTTCTCATTGTCCATAGTCGTACTCTCTAATATGGTAGCCACTAGCTATATGCAATTATTTAAATTTATATTTAAATTAATTACTAATAAATAAAAATTTAAATATTAAAAATTCAATTCCTTAGTTGTACCAGGTACATTTCAAGTGCCAAATAGCACTTGGCTAGATGCGACCATATTAGAAAGCAACTAGACAGAACATTTTATCAATGCCAAAAGTTTTATTGAAGAGTACTGGTCGTACTATATATCAGATTGCCCTTTGTTTTCCTTATGAGATATGAATAGAGGCTAGATACTATGATTCACCCACATCCAAATATTATTTGTCCCTCTTATACATAAATATCTGTGATATAGGTTAGTCTGTGGCATTTAATGGTTAATTAATTTTGAAAGGCCACGATGAAAATTTTAATTGGCTGTTCCACATCCTTTACAAAGACACCTACAAATACTTAATTAAATATCTTTCAGAGAACAATTAATTAATTAGGAAACACCTCATTAGTCAGAGCTCTGTTCCTTTCTGTGTGTGTGTGTGTGTGTGTGTGTGTGTGTGTGTGTGTTGGTAAAAACCCATTACTAGGAGAAATTAAATGCTACATTCTCTTTAATCCAGAATCTTATACCTGTTACCTAAGTTTTTATAAAAGCTATCTATTTGGTTTCCCTGCTTTCATTATACTGCATTACCAGTTCACCCTTACCATTTATCGGATTCTTCTTTCTAAGCACTAATCTAACCAAGTTCCTCTCCTTCTTAAAGACTTTTTTAAATTTTCATCAATTCCAACTTCTTAACATACTACACTAAAGCCTACATAATTCAGAACCAACTCATCTTTCTTTGTCTACTACCACAATTTCACACTCATTATCTTTAGTTTTTCTGCATTTTCTAAACTCATAATTGGCTCTTATCAATAAATTTGGATCTGAAATTAAGAGATTTCATCCTTGGTCTGGATGGGTTTTTGTTTGTTTGTTTGTTTGTTTTGAAAAAAGAAGATAGATTCATAATCAAATGAAGCCAGAAATTATTTTTCATCACAAGTAATCAAAATTGTCCCAAATAATACAGCATCCATTTAAATAGATCCATTTCAAGAGAAAGCACTACCATAAAAAGCTTCTGCTAGTATTTTAATTAAAGGACCCCCAAGAACAGTCTATAATACACCTTCTGTATAATTTTACATCAGCAATCTGAAATTCGATCTATCTTACATTTTCTCCTTTTAAAGCTACATTATTTTTGTCTAATTATTTTTCTACATTATTTCTGTCCAGTCTCCCATTTCTTGGTATATTCCTTATATCCAGACTTCTCTGTAAGAAGTCTATAACTCCACTCAAGAAACTTATCTATTCATTGCTAAATTGTTTTAATGTAACAATTCATTCTCTTTATGTATATTTCTGCATGTATCTGGCATACCATTGTATTAATCACCCCAAAGTGCCAAATTATTATGTCATGTATTTAACAATAATCATATAACATATCATTTAACATCTGTAAGCATTCATTTTCCCACCTGTAAAATAGGGATAAAATACCTATTTTATGGAATTTTATGGAAGCATGCTTTAACATGCTTTGCAACTAATATTCCTTCAACCTGCTACTACATGGGTCAAAATTCAGTTTATGAAGTAATATTGATTGGAATTTTTTGTGAGCTTATCTCGGCCTGTCACCCCTCCCCAATATCAGTATAGTTCATTTTAATGTGCATTTATTGAGGGATTAGTATATTCTAGGTCCTCCATTAGTTGTTTTTTCTCAAGTAAGTCCAAATTTAGATAAAGAGATGTATATACAAATAGGCAATTGCAAGAAAGTCTGTCACAGAGGTACATATTTTAGACAGATCAATCAGCATGAACAAAAACATCAAGCTATCCAATGATTTCATTAATAGGAATTATAATCATTCTCTATAATTTGAGAATATGTAGAAAGATAAATAATGGCAGGAAAATGCTAGATAGATAGGCAAGTATACAATTTATGAAAGTCCTGGGCTTTATCCTGTAGGTAATAAATATTAATTAAAGGATTGTCAATAGTACTACAGAAAAAATGTTAGTGTCCTCCTGAAAGTCATGTGTTAAATCCTAACATTCAATATATGGTATTTAGATATGGGGAATTTTGGAGGTGAATAGGTCCTGAAGGGGAAGCCTTCATGAATGAGATTATTGTCCTTATAAAAGAGACCCTGGAGAGATCCTTTATTTCTTCCATCAAGTAAGGACACAATAAAAAGACAGCTGTCTATGAATCAGAAAGGAAGGCCTCACCAGACACTAAATCTGTCAGCACCATGATATTGGACTTCCAAACTCCAAAATGTGAGAAATAAATTTCTGTGGTTCGTTAGCCACCCAATGCATGGTATTTTGTTATAGCAGCCTGCATAGACTATGCCACATAGAAATACTATATTGTCAGATGTATATTTGTTGACAATTTTGCTATGTAATATTTTTCAAAAATTTACAAAAAACTGATACTTAGAAAGTAAAATGTTTTATAATCCCACTCTTTAGAAATAACTATTGGTTAATAGTTTACTATCAGTATTCAACATTTCCCTATATAATTAATATATAGTGAAAATATTGAATATTGATGCATATATACTTTTTCAATTTGTTTTTGTCAGTTAACACCCGTATAGAATGTCTGTTCTGCATTCTTTTGTAACAACTGCAGAGTATGCATTTTATCGTTTGTATACAACTCCATTTATTTAAGCAATTCTCTTTTAGTAAACATTTAAATTGTTCCTGTTTATTTATTCAAATGATTATATATATGTGTGTGTGTGTGTGTGTGTTCTTTTGCACTTTTTTTGGGGGGGGAGGATAAATTCTTAGAAATCTGAGTCAAAAGCAGTGCTACCACATTGAATGATTCCAGAAGACACAATTTTCATCTTGCTCTATGGGAAGAATGTCCCGGAAATTGCGTAGTGCATAGCCTCCAACTTTACAACCCACACTCTTAAATGCCAGATTATACTGCCATTTGGTATGTGCCATATACCATCCTAAGTGCTTCACATGCAAAATCTCATTTATTCTAACAATTCCATTAAATAGGTATTTTATCCACATTTTACAGATGGGAAAATGAATGCTTCCAGAATTTAAATGATATATAGATGGTCATATCAACCTTCAGCTAATAACATATGAACTTGGGTAGATAAAGTGAAATGTCAAATTTGGAAAATTAGGGACTTGAAAGTTTTCTTCAAAAGCTTCAGTTAGAGCACTTCTCTAAAGGCAAAGAAGTTAACATTGAGTCTGCAAAAATTTATTGTAAAGAAAAAAAAAAAGCCTCTGATGAAATTCCCTTTTGCAATTCCCCTGAATTCTCTGTATCAAATAAGTGGAATGGAACTCTCAGGCCAACAGTGGAAGCTGTAAATCTGGGGCTTGTGTCATGACATTAAATTATAGTGTCAGAAATAAGGATCTAAAGCCCGTCAGTGGTATAAATAACTGAAAAGAGATTACAGTCTAAAATGGGCAGCATACATATTTAAAAAGTGCTGTGTATACCGCTTGGGAAAATATATGATGCTCAATCTAATAGCCCCATCTTGCTTCCTAGTTCTCGAACAGTAATTTAAAGCTCTAGTATTTTGTAAGAGGAAGGAAAGGACTATGACTATCATGAACACATGTAAAGTTAAAATGCACTAATGACTACTATGATATAAATAAAAGGTCATCTCTTTGAGCCATATTATTCTTTATTCTGTAATAAATAATATTTTGTTAAATTAAATAAACACAATGGTCCTGCAGTTTTCAAGTTTTAAGGATGATGTTGTACTTGTGTGTATTTCTATTCCTTTCTTATTTTTTGGGGGGGCGGTGGGCGAAGAGGGAAGTGTGGGATTAAAGAAACTATGAAAGTTTATTTCAGACTCAAATGGATTATATAAATACCTAACTAATAGAATTTTAAAAATTTACAGTATACAACAGTAGATTAATCTCACTGGTGGGATATTTGTCCACAATATCATTATGTTTTATTATGAAGAAAACATACAAGTTCGAATTCATTGTTTTGGCATAAAAATGATAAAGATGCCCTTTTCGATGTCTGAAAAAAAATTCTCAATATCATGAAGTATTAACTTCATCTTATTGGTATTCACTAAAGATCTCTGAAAGTATATTTCTAAGAGAAATTGACAGAAACTTGATCAGTAAAGATTTGTTTTAAAGTTACTTTATTTCTCATGTGAAATATGACATTTTTATCAGCAGTTAGGTTGTAAATGTTTTTAGCTGATGACTTACAAGCTTCTAAATGTCACCTTTAAACATTCAAAAATTAGTTATTTTTATCATAAATAAGTTCATTTCTGAGTACTTTGGGGAAACTTACATTAGGTAGGACAACTCTAAATTTTTCTAAAAATCACTCCCTTAGTATCTTTTCTTTGTTAAGAATTTAAAATGGTTCCCTTGTGTTTATCAGACTATACTCAGGATCCTCGCTGCATTATTGGAAGACTCTCAAATAAATACGTAAACCTTATCAAGAGGCTGGAAGAAATTGAAATGTGAGCATATGTTGGATTTTAGCAAGTAGAGAGAAGTGAATAATTATGTCAGTTAAGCCAAAAGATAAATATATGTGTAGAATTCTATTCACTTAAATGTAGTATAAATGGTTAAAAGCAGATAATATGTTGAGAAGCAAAATTTTAACCCAGGTATCTTCTTTCACTATACCATGCTTGCCTTCTCTATTTCTGGTACTTATAATATAATTCTTATACTATAATTCTTATATTATAATGATGGTTCTTTTCTCAGTATTTCTCTAAAAGTAGACCCCCTACTGAATTAGAATCCTGGAAAGAAACATATGGTACACTCGAAAATTTAGTTGAAAAGGTTTAAGCATAGAACTATTTACAAAGATGTGGAGAGAAATAAAGAAGTCAACAGGGGATGCTTAAGATCTAGGAATTAGCTTCATTAGGGAGCCATTGTCACCCAGTTGGATGAACAAATGGACAGTGAAAAGGAACAGAGTTTCTGCAATCTGACAGCTATGGACATGACAGGTTAAGCATCTGATAGGAACTGTGGTCATAGGTAGAAGAAAACAGCAACTCTTCTTGTTTCTCCTGATTCAAATCAAAGTAAGAGCAGTCTTTAGATAGTGAAGAATGCATAATGAGATATCACCTCAAACCTGTTAGAATGGCTATCAACAAAAAGACAAGCAAGGACAAGTTCTTATTAGGATGTGAAGATAAAGTAACCTTCTTGTGTTCTTGTTGGTGGGGACGTTAATTGAAACAGCCACTATGGAAAACAGTAGGGAGGTTTCCCAAAACATTAGAAATACAACTATCATATAATCCAGCAATTCCACTTTCTGCTATATAGCTAAAGGAAATTGAAGGACTATGATGAAGAGAGAACTGCATCTCTATTTTCACTGCAGCATTACTTACAATAGACAAGACATGTAAATAAGCTAAGTGTTCATCGACAGGTGAATAGATATGTATATAATACTATTCGGCCATAAAAAAGGAAGTCTTACTATTTGCGACAACATTGATAGACCTTGAGGACCTTATGATAAGTGAAATAAGTCAGTTAAAAAGAGAAAGTGCCTGATCTCACTTATATGTAGAACCTAAATAAATAAGTAAATAAAAAACCTCATAGAAATAAAGATCAGATTGGTGTTTGCCAGAGGCAGAGGTGGGGTGAATGTGGTCAAAACAAACTTGCAGTTATGTGATAAGTTCTGGGGATGTAATGTACAGCATGATAACTATAGTTAATAATAGTGTATATTTGAAAGTATCTAAGAGAGTAATTCTTAAAAGTTGTCATCACAAGGAAAAAAATAATTTGTAATCATGTGAGGTGATAGATGTTATCTAAATTTATTAATCATTTTGCAATACATAGCAGCCCCCCACTCACCTTATCTTTAGTTTTACTTTTTGTGGTTTCAGTAGCCTGTGCTTAACCATGGTCTTAAAATATTAAATGGAAAAATTCAAAAAATAAATAATTCATAAGTTTTAAAGTGTGTGCCATTTTGAGTACCATGATGAAATCTTGTTCAGCTCTGTCCAACTCAGGACATGAATCATCCCTTTGTCCAGCGTATCTACAAACTACTGTAAACTTACACAATATTATATGTCAATTATATCTCAATACAATTGGGCGGGGGGAAAGAATGGTGAAGAATGAATCTGGAGCAGCAGATCTATTTTGCTATTCATTATTCTTGACATTCTTTTAGATAGGGAAAAAACAAACAAACAAAAACCCCATGCCGCCACCAAAGGGAAACAGAGAGTCCTATCAGCTAGCATATTATTGTAGAGGAATCAGTTCAATTATATTATTATTGGATTTCCCATTCAAAAACTAGCCACTATCTCTGTGTTCTACTAAGGAAGCGGGAGAGATTATGTCGGAGATGGAGTGGGAGTTGCTTCTGTAGCTGGTTACAAAAATTAGGCTGGTAATCATAAGTCCTTATTCCACTTACTGTTCTCTGTCCCTCTTATGTTTTGCTGGAACTTAGCTTGTAGTGATATTTAGCCTGATGGGATAACCTTTATTTCCTCAGGTTCGAAGCCCTTTGTGGTGTTCTCTTTATTGAATTACAGTTTTTCATGCACTATTATTTTGGGATCTGGGAGTACTGAGATGTGCACTAATGATCCTATGGATTCCAGGTATAGCTCTCATTACTCCATTGTGAAATAGCCATCAATTTTCTCTTAGGCAGTAGGATTCCTCCGTTACACTAGAAACTACAGGGTCACCAAGTCCAAGTCCAAGATTTTAAAAATTAGAAGCAAAACTTTCATAAGTGAGTCTTCAAAAAATACTATTACACATGTTGTTGAAAGGTCTCTGGGTCTCAATGGTTCTAGGTTAAATCACAGTGCTGGCCCTGTCTCCCTCGGATGGCATGAGAAAGTTGCAATGCATCTCTGGACCTCAGCTCTTCCATCTATAAACCAAAAGATAATTTTGAAGATCCTTTCTATCTCTAAGGTTCTTTCATTCTGCAATTAAAATACTAATTAATTTTAATCAGTCATCTAAATTTATTAGGCCCTTCAAGAAGAAAGGTAAGAAAGCATGAAATAGTAATAACGAGATCAGCTAATATTCATAGAATATTTATTTCGTGCACATCACCATGCTAAATCTTTTACATGTGTTTCCTAATCCTCGAACAACCCCTTTGCATAAGTACTATTTTATCATATTTCACTTGTATAAACCAGCCTAAGGAACTCAGTTAATAATTTAAATTTAGACAATGGAATCTAGTAATCAACCACAACTGTTTTGGAACTAAAATGAATTGCCTGCTCTAGGCCAGAAAGACTTGATGACTCAGCAATCTTTGTGCTCTTAAGGCATTCAAAATGTTATTACAAATAGAAGACTGTTTGACCACATGTAAAAAGTGAGTCTGGATTTTTTTGGAACTGATCTGAGCTCCTCTTTTGTAACTATCTATTAAAAAGCAAATAATATATGCTAGAAAATTTCTCCATAGCATATTTCATATCACATATATAATTCTATAGAAGAATAATCATAATAGCTCCATTTTATATGAAACAACTGAGACTTAAAGAAGATTAATAACTAGCCCCAGTTTCTACATCTAGTGAATGCTGGATTTAGAGTTCTCCTCAAAGCTTATATTCATCCTCCCTTCTGGGACAATATCTACAATTGATCTATCATTGAAGGAAGGTAAGCTATGCCTTTGTAAATTCGGGACTTACTCTCAAGCAACATTATAGTTACTCCTGCAAACAACTTTATCCTGGACTTATACTGTCAGATCTTGTCCTTATCTACATCTAGGTTTAAGTATTCCACACAGTTGTGGTGGTGATTTGACTATTACCTCTAAAATATTCCCAAATGTCTTTATTGTCCAGTTATCTAAAAAGATGACAGTCCAGACTGAAGGTTGCACAAATGTTCTTTATAAAGTTGGTACCTACCCAAAGAAACATTCTCAAGCTTTTGAAATAAACATGGCTACTGTCTTTTCAATGGAATGCCATTTAAGAATTTTGTAAATTTTGGCATAATACTTTAATAATTATGTCTAAGGTCTGGGGCTAAAGGCTTTCCTAATTGATGATTACATATTAGTCAAGGTACTTAAACTCTCTGAACTTCATTTTCCTCTCTTCATCTCTATAAGACACAGGCAATGACTATATCTTCCTGATAAGATATTTTAATATCAAATATATCAACTTATGTTAATTGCATGTAGTAAATGCTATATAAGTTATTACTCTTGGTAAAGGTAAGTCGTTTGTCTTACCTTTGGAGAAAAATTTGTTCTTTTCTTGGCAAGGTTAATATGTAATACCTCATTTAAATCTAAACAGCCCAGTGAAGTTTCTCATCTTTCATATGCAGAAACTGAGGTACAAAGAGACTAACTTCTTCAAGGTCATAGCTCTTAATGTTAATGCTCAACAAGACACCAGCTCTTCTATCGGTGGAGTGCAATATTATCCTCATCCCCCTGCCACCAATTTCTATTACCTTTCAGGAATTCTATGCAGACTTGGCTTCAGAGTGAAAACATAATTAATATTTTACTCAGAAAAGAGCATCTTGTAGATTTACCCAATCACAGAACTCACAGGTTACACAAATACTTCTCAGACTTCAGCATGTAAAAGGAACTTCAAATAATGAGCAGTCTGCATATCTTTGTTTCCTAGTTAAGATATATTTCCTATCCTCAAACCTTTTGATATGGTAATACAACAGGGTAAATTTCCTAATGAATTTTCATAAATATAATTATCTGCAAACACAGTTGACATACTTTTCACTTTCCTACCTGATTTACAAATCAAAGCTTCAGTTCAACTTGGACATCAAAGTTATAATTTAACCTTTCAGATATTATGTTTTATTCTTAAAGAGAAAGCCTCACAAAAATCAGTTTTCAAATTACCTTATTATTAAATTTCATTAAGCTTTTGCAACAGAATTTTTTTAATGCAGTCACTCAGCTGAGCAGTTTAATGAGCATGCACTGCCTGCATATGTTTGGGAAATTAGTTAGAACACAATATTATGTAAAGCAGTTTAAAAATCCTGAGAGGTCTTCTGAATGAGATGACACATTGACCTACTCATCTAACTGATCCATCCCCTCCCTGATTTACATGGAAATGACCAAAAGATTCTAAGAACCAAGGACAATTTGAATTCACTTGGGAAATATGGTTTTTTCAATAAATGGTGTTATGACAGTTGATTAACCATTATTCAAATTAAAAAAATGTTTAATTCCTATCTCATACCATAAAGCAATAAATTCCATATGAACTCAAAATGAAATCATTTAAAAGAACAATAAAGAATAAAAGCAAATGTGAATATTATTGAGCTTAAAAAGAAAATAATATATCATAAAGAAAATTTAAAAAATAAATTACCAAATAAAGTGTAAAAATTCTATGAGCCAACAAAACACTATAAGTAAAATTTAAAGATAAAAACAATATAAACATATACACACAAGTATTTCTAAATATATGACAAAATTCAATATCGTTTAAAACAAAACAAAACAAAATGCCCTCAACAAAACATTTAAAGACAGCGATAAAAAGTGGTCGAAGGAAGAAAAGAAATACAAGTGATCAATAAGCATATGAAAAATGTTCATCTTCATTAATATCAAATGAATACAATGTAAAGTAATACTGAGAAATAGTTTTACTTATCTTTTTAAGTAGAATAAAGGCAGCTTAAACAAGAAACTATATTATTATATTTGGAAAATAATAAGAGTGTGATATCAAAGTAGTGATAAAACTGGTGATTTTAATTTTGAATACAAGTTTGTATTTTAAAATAATGAACAAGTATTTAAAAAATTAAAAAGCATCTTATTACAAATATTATTACAAATTTCCATACAGAAAATACTTTGAGTGTTTATATTAAGGCCAAAAGCATGTTTTCTTGGTGATCTTGCTGATTAACAAGATTCATATCCATTTCAAATTAACAATTTGCTGAGCCATTGTCAAGCATATACTTTGTGTCAGGCGCTCAGGTAGAAAAACTTTTAGTCCATGTGTATATGGAGCTGACATTTTCTGTCCAGAACTTTGATGCATTTTACATATCATGGGCAATTTGGATATATTATCTAATTTAATTCTTGCAACAGCTCTGCTGCAAGATCTTATCAACAGCATCATACAGAAGAGAACAAGAAATGGAAAATGCTTTGCCTAAGGCAATCTAAGGAGAAAGGAACAGAAATGGGCTTCAAGGTTATCTCCAGCTACCTCCAGAAGAAATGCTTTATTGTGGCTTTTAAAAGCTTATTTACTACACTTGAGATCTCTGGGAGTATTTAGCTCTAGAATTTACATTTGACCAGGTGCTTTTATACAAGACATATTAGCATAGGATATATGAGTTCAGAACTAGCTCAAGCCATACCTCTTTCAGGAAACTCCCCTAGCCATCCCATCTCTCTGATGCTTTAGGTGATCCTCCTATAGACTCACAGGGCATGCTGTTTCTCCCTCCACCCTAGTACACATGACATCACCTTGTTAATCATTTATTTATTTTTCTCCTAGGAAATAATCACTTCATGTACAAGGTTATGTTTCATTATCTTATTTATCTTTATATACTTAACATATATAAGAGTATGAGGTCGGTAATAGTTGAATTATTGTTTATTTTTCCAAGAATCAGTCTACAACATTAAAGAAAGATCAAAAACTTTTGTCTAGAATTTGAAGCTGCTTTAATAGGGCATAATACATATTTGAGTAAACATACAGCCAGAAATCTCTTTTCAGGGTTCTCGATTTTTTCTTGTGTTGTTTAAATCTATATTTTTGAATGAAGTTTAAAGTCTCAAAGACTATACTTCAGATTTATTGATTATGATTAATAAATTATGAGATAGTGTAATGCATTATGCACAGAGAAAGCTTGTAATTGTGTGTATAAGGGGTTTGAGAAAACTGAGATAAAAATGTTAACAAATTAACAAGTTGTGCTATATTAAGTGGGAATATATACTGGGAGAAAAATAAGGCCAGGAAAGAAGACAGCAATGTAAAAAGTGGAAGATAGTTTGTTTATTTAGGTTTACTAGGTTTTTATTAGATTTATTTGTATGAGGTGTATTGGGAAAAGCCCTACTGATACATTGGCATTTGAACAGAGGACTGAGGATGTGAAAGAGTAGTCACAGGGAATTATGCAGACATTCCAGAATGATATCATATATACTTGAAAAGTCTTCTGTTTAAAAAGGCTTCTTGGAGTGAAAGGTTATTTTTGCTCATTTCATCAAGGCCTAGATCCACCATAGACCTTGTGTCAGTAACAAGCCTCAACCCTTAGCACATGCATGGTCTTAGTCACTTATTTTGGCTCTGAGCGCATGTACTATCTTCCTAGTGTACCAGTCAGTCCTAAGCATCATCTTTCGGAGAACTTGCAGGGCAAAGGCCACAGTATTTTACCCTTAGAACCACCTGAGGGTCTTCTGTTAGGAAACAGCACCTCAAATTCTGGTTTGTAATCCAACTTATGGCCTGAACTTGGCCGAACCAGGTGGCCTATTTCTGGACTTGCCTCTGGAGGCAGCTTTGTCAGAGTGGGAAAAAAATATGAATTGTGGAGTCATGCAGGTCTGAGCCTCGATCCCATTTGCATTATTAGTTGTGTATGATTTGGGGCAGTGACTAAAATCCTCTGGACCTTGATTTTCTTCAGCAGATAATAATGATTATAATATTTACTTTAGAGCTTCAGAATCATCTGGAAGATTGGTTAAAATGCAGATTGCTTCACCCATTTCCTGGAGTTTCTGATTCAGTAGGTCTAGGGGTAGAGCTCAGTAACTCGCATTTATAACAATTTGAGGACCACACTTTGAAAATCAATAACGAAAGATTGTGAATGTTAAATTTGTAATACATTTATTTTTACTACGTGCCATTCATGGTTCTACAGACCTTATACAAGCAAAATGCCTATTAAAATGTCTTTTCACCTACTACCAGCACTAGGCTGTGAAGCTTCATCATCCAAGCCTTTGACCTGAGCTTGGACGCTGTGTCTAGCTCTCTTACATCTTGGTTAGTGCTCGCAGCTCAGAAGGACCCCTCAAACACTAAATTGGGAGGTGGTCTGGTTATGTGAGCCTCTGAGCTTTAACAGTTTGGCTTCTAGGGTTCTTGTTAATAATTTTGAATTCTCTAGCCTTCAGTTGTCATATTTGTTTTTGTTTTATTATAGATGTTTTTAAAAATAGACTTGGCTCTTAAAGAAATTACATTTCTTAAAAGACAGCATGCCACACACCTATGCACACTTATCTATTGTTTTCAAGCAGTTGGCATCACTTTATATTAAATTGCTAATTGTTATTAATTACCTTGGCATTTCTGGGAAGAGCATTAATCTTAGCAGAGTCATTTTGTGTTTTAAGAGGAACATCATTTGCCTCCAATCAGAAGAAATTTCTTTCTTGAGGGCTATTCATAAATGTGTCATTTATTGTAAATCATCATTTATGGGAATGAAATCCAACATATGGAGGAACATTGGTAAGGTTAAAGATGTCAGGGCTAATTTCAGCCCCCTTAAATTTAGATCAATCATTCTGTTCCAATGAAATCAATGAAATACCACTATATGAAGGAGTTGTTTGAAAAAGGGAGTAAAGTATTCCAGTATTAGAGAAATAAATAGGCATCAATGCTATCAATAATAGTAATAATTGTTAAAAACAGTCTCTTAATATATGTCTGACAATATGATTAGTGCTTTACATGCACAATCACTTTTAATTCTTACACTATCATAATGAACTGGGTATTAGTATTAATCCCATTTTATAGATGAAGAAATTGAGGTTTGGAGTAACTTGTTCAAGATGAATGAACTGCTAAATAAAAAGGCTGGGACTTGAAAGCAGATCAGCTTGATGACAAATTTGAGTTACTAACTACAAAGAAGACATAGTCTCTGCCTTTGAAAAAACTTGAGTTTCTATAAAGGAAGTGATGGACACATATGGTAAAGTGCAGAGCTGATTATGAAATTGATCTAGTATTCAAAAAATAAGAAAATTGAAATCAGGAGAGAGAAAAGAATTGATTACATGGAAAAATCTGGGAAAAAAACTAGGATTTGAGCAGAGGTGGTTGGGTGTAGTTGATCAGAGACAGTTGGATGTTTCTGCAGTACATGCTTTGTCAAAACACTGTTTAGTTCTCACTTGCTAATAGCTGTAAAAATGGTACTTAACTGTGCTTTGATTTCTTTGTCTAAAAATGAGCATAGATAATATATTTTATATACTGTGTGGTGAGAATTAGATTATATCAGGTAAAATGATGTTTTTAGAACAGTGGTTGACATATTATGAGAGCTGTGTAAATGGTGTCTGTTACTTGAACAATATTACAAATAATTGGAAAAATTCCAGGAGAGTATAGCTATAACAGCATGATCATGGTGAAGGACTGCCCAGAGTGAATGCAGCCTAGAGTGCACTAAGGCATATAATAGGAGGAAGTATGTGGAATGAAACATAGTGACCAGCATGGAAGGTACCTATATGACAGATAAGACAACTTGGATTTTATTCTATATTTAAAAGTGAATGATTAAAAATTTCCTCAGAATGATGTGTCATGATTAGAGCTTTACTATCAGAATGTGGGGCCAAATGTGATACATAAATTGGTGCAAAGAAATTAGTTAGGGATAGAAGTTAGTTAGGCTACTGCTCCAGTAATATACAGAAGAGAAGAAACAAAAGCATCAATGAAATTGAAATGAAGACAGCGATAGTAGAAAGCCTGGAAGATATGTTAGAATATTTGGTGAACTGATTAGATGTAAAACGCTGGGAACAGGAAAGCATAAAATATGACTGAGATTTGGCATCTGGTTACCGAGCTGTGATTAGAGAAAAACATATTCCTTTAGAATGGAACTGTGTCACATGGCTTTTTTTAAAGGAATAGTGATAGCATTTTAGAAATATTCTGTTGAATGCTTACAATGTACCAGTTCTTCATACACTTTATCATATTTTCTCCTTACAAAAACCTGACAAAAGTATATTACTCTTCTCATTTTAGATATTAGAAAATGGATTACTGTAATAATTTTCTCAAGAAGACACAATAGCAAAGTCTGATTATAGTCTAGAATTACTTGATTTTAGAGTCCACTGCTCTTCTTATTACTCCATTGCACATCTCGAAGAATAAGATATAGCATTTAACATGTAAGTGAGTCCTTATAGGTCTGAGTGAATGTATCAAGAAAATAATCCTGAGTCGGGGCGGGCGGCGGTGGGGGAGAGATAGAGAGAGACAGAGAGACAGAGGAAGTGAGTGATTGATATTTTTTTATGATCTTTCAAGTTTCAGGTTTCCAAAAACATAATTGACATAATCATAATAATAACTCCTATACTAATATAATACTTTACAATTAAAAAGATTGATTACATTTATAATCTCAATGCATTCTTATACTAGTTCTATAAGGTGAGCAAGGCAGGTGCTGTTATCAACATTTAATCGGTGATGACAATGGGGCTTGTAGACAGATGACAAATGACATTCTAGGTCATGCATTTGGAAAGTGATAGTGCTGGATCCAGACACCAGTCTCCAAAACGCTCCCATTGCTCTTTCCTATACTTCAAATAGTTGTAAGTGAAAGATAGCAACTTATCCTGCCATAAAAAAATTGGCTATAAAAGTTAGAATTCATGTCAGAAAGCATAGATATATTTGAAAATAGCATTTTAACAGTAGGTTGAAGGAGGGGGTATACTTTGAGACATTTTTCCTTTCTGTGTTCCAGTAGTCAGACTCTCACACAAAATGTTCTTGGTACCTTGGAGAGATTTCTGCTTTCAGTCAAGATGGAGTAACCAGATTAGATTTATACTCCTGTTCTAAACAACCAAAATATTTTCAAAACATTGGACATTAGAGAAAGAAGAGTGGTGATATCTGAGAAACTGAAACAAATATAATTGTCCCAGCTTAAAGGCTTGAGATAATTTTCAGGTTGCAGAGAAGGGAATGGACATTCAAGTACAGCCCAGAAGTCTCCCTGAGTTGAGGAGATGGGAATTGGAGTATAACAAGATAGAATATAAAAGAGAAAAAAGCTTCACGGAGAGGGAAATCTAGCTTTCTTAGAGGTTAACTCTCAAGAATTCAGTTGCATACTGATTAGTAATAAGTTATAAGAAACATATACACAAATCTGGCAGTAATTATCCAAAAGATTAACAAGAGCAGTAACTGGCACTGACAGAGGGACAGGAATAATGCAGTTTCCAACAAATTCACTGGGCTTTGGACAGAGTACATAAAAGGGACTTGGCTCAGTAGCAGGGAATAATTAGACATAGGATTAGCACTGTCGAGGCCTACCTAAAAAATTGTAACAGCAATATATAAAAGAATAAAACTGCAGATGCTCCTTGACTTATGATACAGTTACATCCCAATAAACCCAATTGTAAGTTGAAAATATTACAAATCCAAAATGTATTTAACACTAAACTGCAGAGTATTAGTTGCCTTCCCTCATGACTGCATGACTGACTACGAGCTGTGGCTCTCTGCTGCTACCCAGCATCATGACAAAGTATCATACCACATATTGCTAAACAAGGAAACAATCAAAATTCAAATTTCAAAGTACAGTTTCTGTTGAATGTGTATCACTTTCACACATCATAAAGTCAAAAAATTCTAAGTCCAACCATCATAAGTCAGAGACTGTCTGTACTTACAAATTAATCAATTGTGTTCCAGAACAAACCTCAAGAATATTTATGTATAATAAAAAATATATCAAGCACCAAAAAGATAAAATGTTTGATACTCAATTAAAAATTACCAGTTATGCCAAAAAGCAGAAAAATACAATTCATGAGTAATTAAGTCAATCAGAACTGACATAGCTATTAGAATTGAGATGAGGGCATTCAAGCAATTATAATTATATTCCATATGTTCAAAAAGCTAGAGACATGAAAGATAAAAATGAGCAAAACTAAATTTCTGGTGATAGAAACTACTGTCTAATATGTAAAATTTATGTATAGAATGAATAATAGATTAAATATTACAGAAAATATTAGTGAATGTGAAGATATAACAATAAACTATCCAAAATAAAACACAAAGTAAAGGGAATAATAAAAGCAAATGAGAAAACTATTAGTTAGCTGTGTGACAAGTAGCCTAATGTATGTATAATCAGAGTCCTTATGGGGAATGAGAAGAGATCTTTGAAGATATTATAGCTAATAATGATAAACCCATAATTGCAAAAAGCTCAATGAACCTCTAGCACAAGAAATATTGAGAAAAATGACACCAATCTACATTACAATCAAATTGATCAAAACCATGAAAAAAATCTTTAAAATATCTAGGTAAAAGGAAAACACAGAGAGAGAGAAAGACAGACAGACAGAGAGAGAAAGAGAGAGAGAGAGAGAGAGGAACCTAGATAAGAATGACAGAGTATTTTCTTTCAGAAACAATAGAAGTGAGAGACAAGAGAGTAACATCTTTATAAGTACTGAAAGGGAAAAGAAACATGTAAAAGTAAAATGTGTGACAATAATAAAGCAAAGATCAGAAGTGAGAAATCAAAGACTACTAGAATAAAGTGGTAAAATTTCATTTTAAAGTAGATTGATAAGCTAAAGATATATGCTATAAACCCTGAAACAATAACCCATTATAGCTAATAAGCCATCATCTTAAAGATCCTAAATGCACTTAATAACAACTTAAAAATGGAAAGCAATACAAAAAGTCCACAATTTTAGATAGAAATTTTAAAAACTCTCTCTTAATAGAACAAGTAGAAAATCAGTAAGGGTATTAAAGATTGAAACACTATCAACTAAATTATCTAATTGACATTTTCAGAAGATTACACTCAATGACAACAGAAAACACATTCTTTTAGGTATAAGGAGACATGTAGAACATTTATCAAGATAGATCATATTTCAGGCCATAACATAGTCTCAGTAAATTTTAAATGATTTGTGTCAGAAATTAAAAATCATGTTATTTGGCCACAATGCAATTAAGTTAGTACTCAATAATGGACAGATCTTTGAAAAATCTTCTAGTACTTAGAAATTAAATAACACTTGTTTATGTAACCCACAGATTAAAGAAGAAATAAGAAGTAAAATAGGAAAATTTTCTAAACTAAATGTAAATTACAACATTCATACAACAATTTGTGGAAGGTGCTAAATGCTGAACTGAGAGCAGTAGACACATATATCAGAAACCAAAAAAAGAAAAGATCTCAAAAAAATGACCTCAACCTCAAGGAACTAAAAATAAAGACCAATTATACCCAAAGTAAGTAGTGGAGAAAAAAATAATGATCAGAGCAAAAATCAATGACATAGAAAACAAAATTTTAATTAAATCCAAAAATGATTATTTTAGGAAATTTATAAAATCGTTTAAACTCTAGTCAGACCAATAAAGGAAATGAACAGAGATGAAACAAATTACTAAAATTATGAAAGAAAGAAGATTTTATATATATATATATATATATACACTGAGAAAATTATATGCAACTTTATGTCAATAATTTAACCAGGTTAGGTTTAATGGACAAACTCCTTGAAAGATACAAACTATGAAACTCACTCAAGAAGTATGTAACATGAAAAGTCCAATATTCATTAACGAATTGCATGTATAGTTAAAATCCTTTCTACAAAAATAACTCCAAATCCAGAATGCTTCACTAGTGAATTGAACTAAAGATTTAAGAAAGACTACACAAACTGTTACCAAAAAGAAAAAAAAAAAATGGAGTAGAGTAAAATCTCAAAAGATTCTGTGCCATCTGCATTCCCATATTACTAAAACCAAACAAACACTTTACAAGAAAGGAAAACTACAGATTCTGAACAATATTTTAGTAAACTGATTCTAATAATATATGGGGGAAAAAATGTTACACCTTGACAAGATGGATCTAGCCTTGGAATTCAGGGTTGGTTTAACATTTAAAAATCAAATAATTTAATTCATCATGTTAATATAAAAAAGAAAAATTATTATTTCAACGTAATAGATGTATAAACATCATTTGACAGGATCCAACCTCCATTCCTGTTAAAAGTTTTTTCTAACTAGAAATCAAAGGGCAACACCTCAGTCTGATAAAAGTCAACTTCAAAAACCTATGGTAAACAAAATACTTAATAAACTGAGTGCTTTTCTCTTAAGGTCAGGGACAAGACAAGGGTATCTTCTCTCACCATTTCTACTCAATATTTTACTAGAAATTCTAGCCATTATAATAAGGACCTTTTTTAAAGGCATCCAAATTGAACGGAAAGAAGTAAAAACTGTTTTGATTCATAGATGACATGATTGTCTATGTAAACAATCCAATATAATCTATAAAAATCTCCTACACCTAAAAAGTGAGTTTAGCAAGGTTGCAAGATATAAGATCAATATTAAAGCTTCAGGTATATTTCTATATGGTAGCAACAAACAATCAGAAACTGAAAACTTTTTAAATACCATTTTAAATGGCATTGAAAATATAAAAAGTTTGTAGATAAATGTGACCCAAAATATGAAAAACTGGTATTTTGAACTCTATGCAACATTATTAAAAGAAGCTGAATAAGATATAAGTTAATGAAGAGCTATATCATTTTATGGGTTTAAAATCTTAATATTAAGATGTCAATTTCACAATTGATCTAAAGATTCTATGCAATGCCATCCAAAATTCTAATTTTTTTAGATATACAATATCGAAATAACTAAATAATAACTAAATAGTTATTGTTTAGCTATTAGGTAAACTAATTCTAAATTCATGTGGTGATACATAGTACTTACAATAATTTGAAACAACTTTTAAAAAAATAAATAACTACACAATTTTAATACTTATTAAGCTACAGTATTCAAGACATTCATGGTATTGGTGTAAAGATAGACACATAGAACAGAATAGAGAGTCCAGAAATAAACCTTCACCTTTATGGATAACATTGTCAAGGAAATTTTTGGTGGTGGTGATAAGCTCATTATAATGATTGTGATGATAGTTTTTAGGTGTCAAATATATCAAATTATACACATTAGTTATGTGGAACTGACTTTATGTTAATTATATCTTAATAAAACTGTTAAAAGTATATCTCCTTTCATACATAGGGAGCTAATATATATGTTAGTTTCATTTCTGCACCTTTACTTTTTTCTTTGCTTCTCCCTCCGTGCCTACTTCCTTGTCCTCTTCAATTCTTCACCCTCCACATATTATTTCCTTTGTTCCTGAAACTTCTTTTCTTAATTTTATAAAATGGCTTCTGAAAAGTTATGGAAAGTAAAATTTTCATTTAACTTTTGCCTGTTGTTACTGCAGGTAGTTGTACCCAAGAGCCAAGATGAACAAATGTAAAAAGCTCAGGCTTTGGGGTTAGATGGCATTAAGTTCAAGTCCCTGCTTTGTTTCTTTTAATCTATGTGATTTGAAGTAAGTCACTTACTCTCAATTAACCAATTTCCTCATCTACAAAACAAAAATAATTATAGCTATTCTGTAAGAAAAATATATGGATTAAACTTAGATAATATATCATTTGAAACAAGACTGTCTTTTTGAGTCTCAATTTCCAAATTTGGAAAAAAAAAAGGAAAATTGTAACTATTCTCTTAAGAGTAACATAGGGATTTAATTTAAATAATGCATTCTAACATTTCTGGGCCTTCTAAACATGATAATTTCTCTTCCTCTTTTTAAGAAAGAGTCTGCCCATTGCCTACCTTCAAGAAAATTAAGCATTAGTGTTCGTCATTGTACAAAAGTTAGAATTAAACTTCAAATAATGTTACAGTTGAAAGACACTTTAGAGATAATTTGGTTTCCTTTTTATTTATTTTGTTTTATTTATTTATTTATTTTTTAGGCGAGACAACTCTTGGTTGATCTCACAGATTGCAAGGAACTTGTCAGCTTACAATCCCTTATTTTTTATTTTTTATGCCTACAGCACCTGGTCTTCCTAGGTGTTCTCCCATCCAAGTACTAACCAGGCCCAATCCTGTTTAGCTTTTGAGATCAGATGGGATCGCACTTGTTCAGGGTGGCATGGCTGTAGATGAGATAATTTGGTTTCAAAGCTCTTATTTCCATGATGGTAGAATGTCGAGGTCCAAAAACCCAAAAAGGAAATTGGATAATTCAAGCCTGCCTAGAAATTTGTGAGTCTCTCAAACCATGTTTTCATGCCATGAATTGTATAAGATTGAGTAGAAACCTTCGTAGGCCTCCAACAGTTCAACTGTCCTGATTCTTTGGCTGATCACTAATTCTAGGCTCAGGTCATTAGTATTGCTTACTTTGAGAAGCCAATTCTGTCTCCCCCCTGCTACTTTTTTCCAGTAGCAGTCATTACTCTGACTGCTCAGAGTAATGAGGTCTAACTGGAAGGCCCAAGTTTTTCCTCAGTCACTATAACTTTTTATTTATGTCTTTGCCTGAGCTGCTTTCTGTCAATAGAAATCAAGTTGAGAGCCATCTTCTTTAAGCAGCCCACTCAGGTTCTGCATTTTTAACATCATTTCACCAGACATTGAACAGGTCTCTGATTGGGCTGAATAAATTGTCAGAATAGAGTTGGATATGTCATAAGCTGATGAAAGCAGCTGGGGCACTCACAGGGAGAGAATGGTGAATTTACTTCCTACAAGGATCAGGGTAGGTCTACAAAAGGGCAGACATTGGCCTTCCTTTTCCTTGGAGTAGAATTTGCACAATCCACTGGGACTCCTCACCAATTAGAGTCACTCAGGCATCTTCAAATTTGCACAGCCCAAAGGAAGCACATTGTCTTCCCTTTCAAATTTGTTCTTTCAGGACATCTCATCACTACTATCTGAAGTCCTATAACATGGAAAGGAGAGATGTCAAAGACTGACTGTAATAATGTGAAGAGAAGAAACTATGAAGAGAAAAGTTAAAAAAAAAAAAGTGTCTTCTCTGAATTAAGACTCGTCTATTATGATTTTTTTTAACCAAACAGTCCTTTGAGATATCATTATTTCTATTCCACAGATAATGAAACTGAGGCTTAGAGAACTATGGTAAATTGCTGAAGAAAAACTAGGTAAAAATGTAAATAACTAACTTTTCATTTCATGAATGGCAACATAAATACATACATTAAGAAAAAGTGCTAAATACTGTGAAGGACAAATATTAGCATAAGTTATTTTATATTTAAATTGTCTTTCTAGATAAGATCATTGGAGTGTATTTCACATTACCAGCATGACTAACTGATTTTTACCAACTTAACATTCCACCAACTCTGTTTAAGGGTTTTAATGTCCCTTTGCTCTCTCAGGTTTAGATTTCTGGTTGCTTAAAAAGGTCAAAACAGTATCAAATAAATCTGGGCAAAGGAACTAGCAAGGAGGAGCATAATGTGTGATTCAGAATGAAAATTTCTATTAATTGAATTAGCTAACATTTATGTAGTACTTTAAAGATTATCCAGCCTATCTTTCTAAATGACTTCATTCATCCTTATGAAAAAATGCTATGAAAGAACACATTTAGTCTTTTTATAGCTGAAATTGAAGCATAAGGAAAAGGCCTTTGTAATTGTACTAACTTTTACTTTTAACAAATTGAGAATGGAGGCTTAAGTAATCTCAGTCACTGAGCTACCTGGCTTTGTCTGTCTATTCCTATCCTTTCTGCTGAGACAGTTTGCCTTTCTCAAGCCAATAAATTGACTTTCCATCATTGTGGTTCTCTAAGCTCTCTAAGAAAATATGTCCTACATTCAATTTGGATTCTTTTTGTCATTGGAATTATTCTTCCCTCTTAAACTTAGATAATATCAATAGCTGATGAATTTTAGTTAAGATCAACATTTGTGATGATGATATAATAAGACTGTGGTAATGGCCACATTACTCTCCGTAGCCTTCGTAAATGCCCATTTACACTAACACTGGTGTGGTCCTGTGACCAGCTTTGTCTAGTGGAACATTATTAATAAAGTGAGCAAACAAAGGCTTAAAAAATACTTATATGTGAGGATTTGCTGCTGTTAGGACTCCTGCCACTGCCACATATGAAGAAGCCTGGCTAGCCTAGTGAATTATGAAACAAGATGTATCCCAACAGCCTCGTTCATCCTGGCTGAATTTCCAAATGTCAGACTTGGTTGAGGTCTTCTTGATCATCTAGCCACCAGCCAACTGCCAGGAGACTTTAAATAGATAAACAAGTCCAGAAGAGATCTGCCAAGTCAGACCAGACCAGAACTGCCCACATGTATCACAGATCATGAGTTGTTTAAGTGAAAGTAGTTTAAAGCCACTAAATTTTAGTGAGTCTGTTATACATAAAATGTTAAATAATTCAAAAGGTCTCTACTTACATCCCAGCAGATATTAGCTACTAAAAGACAACTGCATACTGAAGTCTTTTCAAGCTTGAAGTACAAGCTAAATGGGCTTGCCTGCCTCCTCCCTCTAACAGATTCTTCTAGAACTCCTCAAATAGAATATAAAGTTGCTGATGCCAACCCTCATTTATTTTCAGTATCATAGGAATCTAGATTACTCTAATTGAGTTAAATCTTGCCATAGTGCATTTGTATAATATGTCATCTTAAAGCCTTTGACTTCAAAGTAGCTTATAAATAATGTATATTCATACATACATAGAAATAAATTGTTCTTTATATAACACATGAAAATATATGTACCTATTTTGTGAGCTTTGTTTGAGATGTTGTCTAAAGTATCTAGTTCTATCATCTAGTTCATTTGCATGGGCACTGAGGAGTACCTCAAACAATAAGAACGCAACTCTTGGAAAAGTTGTTATTAAGCTACTTCTTACTTAGGTGACTATATAGCTTGCTCCCATGAGGGTTAGAAGTTATTTATGTTTTCCTCAGCTACATGAACCAGGTTATCTAATTCGTTCTGCATCTACATTCAACTCCACACTAAGGTCTTCATTCTCAAAACTCCAAAAGTTTGGCATGAGATGTGCCACTGACAGCATGGCACTGAGGTTTAAAATGTGAGGCTTTTCAGTCTGCCTGGGATCAAGCTAGTACCACCTCCTCCTCAGAGATTTACTTAATATATGTAACTACTTCACAGGTTGTCATGAGTATTAAAAAAGACAATAATTATAAGGTACAAGTATGTACCTCGCACAGAGTATATTCTCAGTGACATGTTAGTGGAATTCATTTATTTATTCTAGTTGAAGATAGTGGATGGAAGAAAGTAAATCAGTAGAAATAATTATCTGAAACCCTTGTTCACCAGTGATCTCAATTCCCTTTCACCTTACGTATCAGACAAAACTCCGGTTTGAGCTCATTTTTAGTTTGTGGTCTTTGCCTAATATCTAGCCCTTGATGTTTATTGGGACTGATCATTATTGGGTAAAAATTAACACCCTAGGTTCTGAAGTCAGACAGCTTGGGTTCAAAGACTGACTCAAGTATTTATCCATTATATAACTCTGGGAATATTAATTAAAATATCTGTGACATACTTTTTTATCCATAAAATGAAGGTGATAATAGTATGCTCTTCATGCTATTATTGTGAAAATTAAATAAAAATATAAATGTTAAGTGCTAAAATTAGTGCTTAATGCATAGTAAGCACTGATGAGAGAAACTACTATGACTGCCCTCAGGTTACTGAGTGCTGATAAAACCAGCTAAAATATATATTAAAACTACTGCAAAACCATGCCTTCCAAATTCAGCTGGATTACAAGATTATTTTAATTTTACTTTACTCTCCCTCTACTTTTCCAAAGATTAATGCAAATAGCATTATGAAAAAATACATATTTGATCATATATATATTCATTCACGTCTCAGCTCTCTCATTTGCTATATGTATAAATTTGAACAAAGTAACTTCCTTATGTTTTAGTTTATTTGTCTATAAAACTGAGAAATAAAATCTAACTCAAAATTGTCATTAGGATTAAATGAAAAAGTATATATAAAGTGTCTGGCAACAAATATGATGTGTCCAATTTAACTATATCTTTTTTGATATTCAACAATTTTAAAAAATTAAGAAAGTAATAAAAAACAGATAAAGCTTAATTTTGATAATGAGACTTCATAAGTTTGTGGAGGATGGCTTCCTACTAAGGGGAATCAAATTGGTAATATACTAATACTACCAATTGTCATAGTAAACATAACTTAGCTCCAAGAAAAAGATGAAAATACTTGTTGTGCCATCATGATGCTGATACACTTACAATTTCACCCAATAATATTTCAAGATCTCTACTTACTGACTAGGTACAAGTGATGGTTAGAATTAAGATAATACTGCTTGCTAGTCATATTGAATTGTCCTATTAATTACAACCCTCTGCTGTCCCTGACTTTATTTTAGTAACAGCTGTGCTATAGTACTTCTACAGTATTATGGCTAAACAGCCTTTTTTACAGAAATAACTAAATATCCTATATCACATTAAGATTGCTGACCTCTGAGGACAAATAGCAAGTTCTTTTAATGTAAATATCAGAAGAGTGAAGGCCAAATGTAACTGAAAATTCTCGAGGTCTTTTGATCATCAAGTAAAGAAGAGGATGTTATTATCTAAAGATTTTAAAGAGACATAAAAGACACTTTCCAGGTTGAAATATATTCATTTTCATCCTTGTCACCTTTAGTTACATGAGCTCCAGTATCGCACAGTCTTTCATCTCAGATTCATTCTACCCAGAATCTATTGTTTTGCAGGCACTTAGCTTGACTTCTGTTAAATAGGGATTGACAAAAATATTTGTTTTAATTATTTTTAATGTCAAGTTTTAATGTCATTCCTCCAAAACTTACTTACATAATCAAGAAACTATGAAAAATATTTTTTCAGTCATAAAAGTGGCACATATCACTATGAGGGTTTTTAAGATTTAAACAAATATTTATTAAGTGTGCTTATTTAAGCATCTCACAAATTAACTCATTAATTTTCCTAAAAATATTATAACATGGTGCTAATTATTCCCACTTTATAGAATAATTAGTATTATAACTATCCTCATTTTATAAGTGAGAAAATCACAAGATAGGTTAGATAACTTGTCTAGAGTCACATATTTAGTAAAGTACTAAAAATGGGGTAGTAACCCAGGTGGTTTGACCACAGGGCTCATAGGCGTCTTGATAGTCAATGAAGTATATAATATTGAGCCCATAGCATAGGAGATATTTAATGAGCAGCCTGCCCTCTACTGGTTCAGTGCCCAATGAACCACTGCTGATTACCTGAAGTCACACAGGAGCATTTGATTTTCAAAGTGGAAAAAGCCCAGAGAGCACCTAGTCTTACCTTCTTATTTTACACATGAAGCAACTGAGACACCGATAAATGTGGTTTGTTCAAAGTCACAACATGGTGGCAAAGCTATAAGTCAAATTCCGGTCTACAGAACTCCAGACTGTATTGTTTCTATTACATGATGCCCCACTGCTACATTCAATCATACAGGTTGATTTCTTATATAAAATTCAGCAAAAGTCATGAGCCCTGAAGAGGGGATAACATATTAGCTTTCTTATTTTCAACATATATTTATCCACACAAATGCATCAAATAATACGTCTCATCTGTCAAGTACATTGGTTTTGAGTGGTGGCAATTTCAATCTGAATCAAATTTTACTGGCATTATTGTCAATCCAAGAAAATGAATTATATAGAAAGGAATGACCACTGTATCCTTAAATGACACACAGCCTTCTAAGCCCCCTGCACAACATCCTTCTGAGCACACCCTGAATTTAATTTATCAGTGGAGAGCAAATTGGTCACAAATGTTTTCCAAAGGCTCTTTACTACACCATTATTTGTTTGTTTGCTTGTTTGTTTCTGGCTTTTTTTTTTCATTTTCATTTGACAGGGTGCTTTATTCTTTCCTCTCATTCTGCCTCATAAGATCTTCATTTTCTCTGTGGCCAGCTCACAACTGGAAATCCCAATAGTCTATTTGTCCTTCCTCTTAGGCTACCAATAGAATCTCCATCTGTGTTAAAAAAATTAATATTGGTATATGGGTTGAATATAAAAATATTCTTAGGCAAGTTTCAAATAAGTCTTGGTGATTCTATTAAATCTTTTAAAACAGCTCCTGTCAAGCCAAACACCAGGTTCTCAGAGGAAGTTACTTGCAGTATTTCTTCCAAATAAATATTTACCTTTTTTTTTTTTTCAGGAAACAGCTTAAAGCTAAAACAATAGACAATTAGCTTGCTTAAGACCAAATTAATTATAACTCACTAAGTTTCTTTGTGTAGCATTTAATAGATGTGAATGTTTTAACACAGAACAAGAAATCTAATTTTGGAGATTTGTTCTGCAAATCTTACTGGACCACAAAAGAATTCTGTGTTTTCTGGCTCCAGTGATTTTAAAAGTTGTAAATATCAAAAGAAGTGACAATCTGGAGTTAGAACTCTGCCGTTTTATGACTGTAATAAAATTCTTCTAACAAAACTGTTGATAATCTATAGATATCTAGAAGGCTAACAATGTTCATGAATTACTTATGGTTTTCCCACAATGAGTGCATCCACTCAATAGATGACTTTGACCTTCCTTACCCAGGTTTTATTGTGTGAAATATTTTCAATATATGCTTGTGAAAAAGTTATCAATACTAATTCACCCCAATAAGGTTAGGTAGTAAGTCTCAAGCTGGTTTTGTACAGTAGATATTCTAGACTGGAATGTGAAGATGGACTAAAACAGAAGATATGATCATTGAAAGAAGATTTCAAATTCACTCTGTTTCTGGGTTTCCTTCCATGAGGATACAAAAGATTTTTAAAAAGTAGAAGCAAAATTATTGAAATGGTACATGTTAAAGATAGAAGTAAAGATGAGGAAATGAACTAAAAATAGAGACTGAAGTGGAGAAGATTGAGTATAGAGTAGTTCAAAAAATGTATGTGACATTTACTTTATATAAGGCACAATATTCTGCTACATATAGAAAGTATGCAGGTAGCAAGGACAACAGATATGTGAATAATTACTTATGATCCAGTGTGTTTTATTACTACAATAAAAAAGATTTATATAAGGTGCTGAGGGAACACATAAAGAAAGGAACTCACTTTGCCTCATCAGGGCTCATGAGAAAAGGTGGTATTTTAGCTCCTCTTTAAAGATATAGTTTTACTGTTATGAAAGTCCCTCAGTTACTATCCCTATTTTGAAGTCCTATTTCCTAGGGGCTTTCAAATCTTTCAGTCGTTTCCTTTTTTACTGACTTAATGCTCCTAAATTCTGTTAATACTGTTTTTGTGCATTTTTGATTTTCCACATTATCAGTTGAAGGCTTCCTGTAAACATCTCTTTCCCTATGTTATTTTTCGCAATAAAGTTAAACCACTTTTTTGTGACTGTAAATGTCTGAAAAATACTGATGAACCAAGCTAAACTGTTATTATGTTTATTTTGGAGGATTATTTTCCATCAACAAATGTTATTCTAGATTTTACATTTTTCTTTTGTTTCTTTTGCTTTATCGACTCATTGTTAAATTCTTTGAAATGCCTCATAAGAACTATAAAATATCTACTAATATTATTTTCTAAATGCTCAGATTTTTCAGATATACTATCAGTTTATTTTTGGTTGTTATTTTTGTTAGGTTGTGTTTAACTGTTTACTTGTTGCCAAGAGCTAATTCTCTCAGAATTCTCCATCCTCCTGTTCCAATGTAGACTTCTTTCCATGTAGGTCTACTCACAGCCATCCTTCTAATTTTTTTTTTGTTTTGTTTTGCCTTCACCCTACGATTTATCTTCTCTGCTTTCTAATATTAGTTCCCACGTGTGGTGGACTTTTGTGATTCTATTCGGTGCCTAGTTTTTAAACCCATCCTGTGTAGGTGAAGTCTTTATGAGCCAAACTCCCATTATAGAAGCTAAAATTGTCAGATAAAAGATTTTCTAATCTCTCTTGCAACAAGGATATAAACGTGGCCTGGTTTCCATGAATCATATTTATTTACTTTGGACTTTGAGTCAGAAATTTTTGACACAAGTAAACAGAAACAAGCAGCTTAATCCAGTCGTGGCAGAGGCAGCAGTGGCAGGAGTTACAGCTATAGCAAACCATGTTTGTTTCTGATGATCTTGCCAGTGCAATCTGTAGTTTTTGTCCAACTAGTAGTAGCATCTTCACAGATTGGATTGCAAGACTGACCATAGGTGTTAGTTTGGGCTTATGCTTATCTTTCTGGAACTTTTTTAGCATAATGGTGAATCACCTAATTTTTTTTTCTTCCTCTCTTAATTTTTAACTTCTTTTTTAATTATGGATTTGAGGAGTAGTGTTTTTATTTTCAGAGAGATTCTCTGAAATTCATCTCTCAACCCATCTATGAGTTCCTCTTTAAATTTCACTATTTATAGCTTCATTTCTAAACAATACTTTCTTGGTCTCCAATTGCTCCTTTATTACCTTGGTATTGGTACCATAATATTGTTTTATGAATATGACATCTTAATTCTCTAAATATCTCATTTATAGTTTTTTCCAATAATATTATTTTCTGCCTCCCCCAATTGTTTTTGTTTCCTCTTAGTGTCTATTCTCTGTGTTTCTTCCTTTTTTTGTATTCTCCTCCATAATTGAGACTGAGGTATTGATTTAGAGTAAGCATGTATAGACAGGAGAGTTAACTGATATGATCGTTATAGAGTGACTGAGTGATAAATCACATTTCATTTTTTTCACTGATTGAACCTAAATATTATATCTGAAGGTCTTTTTAGAGTTGTTCAGTACTCCAAAAGTAATCTTCCCATAATTCTACCTAGAGAAATATTCCTGACCGCTAATGTTTCAGGTCTAGAAATGAGATGGAGCTATAGAGCCTAACATTGTGTGACCTTTTTCTCTGTTTTGGTCCCCTGACTCTCCCTGACTTATGCTGTGCCTTTTGCTTGAAGGTGAAAAATTGTATGATTTAATTGCTAAAGAATAAATCTTGCACCTAATGTTGTCAAGAGAAAGAGAGATAACATGGGGCCCCTTTCCCTGTAGGAAGGGCACTGCCAAATTATTTCTTAACGGGGTTTTTAACCAATCCCCTCTTTTAACCCCAAATATCTTGCAGCTTTTAATACTACCCAGTCTCTTGGAGTCCTGAATGTGAATTGGTTGCTTCTCACTCTGCAGGCACTTTCATTGCAATTTCCTCTGCTCCTCTAGGTACTACTTCTTTATACAAACTCCATTTTCAAATATGTCTTGAAATATCTTTTACTGTTTTTTCCTCTGTCATTCTTTTAGTTTTTGTGCTTATACCTTTTCTTCACTTTGCTGTTATTTTATACCTAGTCTTGAGAATGAGCTCAGACAAATGTGTGTGAATAATCTGTCATATTTAATAGGATCATTTATCTGAATCTTAAAATATGGGTAGATTTCATTACACGGGCAAGAATGAGAGTATAAAGAAAAAGACATTCCATATTGTTAAAAGAATAGACAGAGTGAACAGCCACAAGAAGTTAAATATAGTTAGAATGGAATATACCTATCTAACATCATATCGAAAAAGCAAATTAAAGACTTGAACATAACACCCGGCCATAAAACTTCTAGATGAAAACATCGGGTAAGCAACTCAACATTAGTCTTGCAATAATTTTTTTGGATTTGAAACCAAAAGCAAAGGCAACAAAAGCAAAGATAAACAAATGGAACTACACGAAACTGAAAAAAAACACTTCTGCATACTAAAGGAAACTATCAACAAAATGAAAAGGCAACTTAATGAATAGGAGAAAATATTTGCAAAGTACATATCTGATAAAGGGTTAATATCCAAAATGTGTAAAGAACTTATATAACTTATTTAAAAAAATAGAAATAATACAATTAAAGAATGGCCAGAAGAAGTGAATAGATATGTTTTCCAAAGAAGACATACTAATGGCCACCCAGTACCTGGCAAGGTGCTCAAAGTCACTAATTGTCAGAAAAATGCAAATCAAAGCCCAGTGAGATACTGCCACACTTATTAGAATGGCTGTCATAAAAAAGGCAAGTGATAAGTGTTGATGAGGATGTGGAGAAAAGGGAATCTTTGTGCACTGTTGCTAGGAATGTTGATTGGTGCAGCCACTATGGAAACCAGTATGGAGGTTCCTCAAAAATTAAAAATAGAATTACCATATGATACAGCAATTCCACTTCTACATATATATTTCAAGGAAACAAAAGCACTATGTCAAAGAGATATCTGCACCCCCAACTTTATTATTTATAATAGGCAAGACATGGAAACAACCTAAGTATCTGTCAACAGATAAATGAATAAAGAAATACATACACGATGAAATATTATTTAGTCATAAAAATATTCTGATATTTGTGACATAAATGAATCATGAGGGCATTATGTTAAGTGAAATAAGTCAGACGGAGAAAGACAAATACTGTGCAATCTCAGATATATGTTGAAACTGAAAAAAACGAACTCATAGAAACAAGGAACAGATTGGTGGTTGCCAGAGGCAGGAGTTGAGGGTAAGGGAAATAAGTTAGGTGGACAAAAGGCACAAACTTTCAGTTATAAAATAAATAAGTTCTGGGGACATAATGTACAGCATGGTACTATAGTTAACAATATTGTATTGTATATCTGAAGTTGCTAAAAGAGTAAATCTTTAAAGTTCTCATCAGAAGAAAAAATGTAACTATGAGAGATTATGGATGTTAACTAAACTTATTGTAGTAATCATTTCACAATATATACATATATCAAATCATTATGTTGTATATTTTAAACTTATACAATGTTATATAATTATATCATAATAAAACTGTGAAAAAAAGCTGTATATAATTAATATTTACAACTTAACAAGTTTGGAGCTAAAAATACACCCATGAAATCATCACCACAATTTCTATCAGAAACCAATCCATAACCTTCAAAAGTATTCTCCTGCGTGTTTATTCATTATTAATATTTTTGTGATAATAACATTTAATAATATATTTACTCTTAGGAAATTTTCAATATAAAACATGGTATTGTTAATTACAGGCACTATACAGTACATCTCCAGGATTTATCGTCTTGTACAAATTAAACTTTTTACACTTTGACTCATATCTCCCCACTTTTGCTTTCTCAAATATCTCCTGCATTTTTGCTTGCCTAAAAACCTCTCTACTCACTGAATCTATGAGTTTAACAATTTTAGATTCATCATATAATCGAATTTGTGGAGTCCTTCTGTCTGGCTTATCACTTAACATAGTGTCCTGCAGGTTCACCCATGTTACAAATGGCAGGATTTTCTTCTTTTAGAAGGCTGAATAACATGACATTTTATGTGTATCCCCCAACATATACTTTTCTCTGACCACCTTGTTTCTTGTTCTCCTTCTATTAAATATTTCCAAGTGAATTTTACTAATGTGAGAATGAAACAGATATTAAAAACTATCTAGGATTTTGTTTCTATTTTTAATTTTGTGATTCCTTGTCTTCCTCCTCCCATGCACAAAATGTTTTCTCTAACCTTTATTAAAATGGATATAAAAATCATCCACCAGAACCATGGTATCAGAAAAATAAATATTGTTTCTTACTACAGAAATAAATAAATAAATGATCGTACAAGTGTTTCTTTTAATCTCTACTCCCTTGCCAACATTATTATTATTGTCGTCGTTATTGTTGTTGTTATTTATTATTATTTATTTTTTATTTATTTATTTTTTTTTTTGGTAATACCCATCCTAATAGGAGAAGAGTGATATCTCATTGTGGCTTTAACTTACATTTCCCCAAGAATGAGTTATATTTATCTACCGGCTTTGGTTCTGTCATGTTTTCTTGTTTCATTGTAGCCTTGAATTGGTATTTACAAACTAGGTTTACCAGGGAAAAGTCCTTCAATAGTCAGCCCATCCAGAGATTCTGGGCAAACTGGTTGTCAGGGTGCACAGGCAGCCAGGGTCTGTGGGCAAGTGGGCCTGGTATTAGGGTCCACAGGTAAGCTCTATGCTAGGGTCCTTGAGCTAACAGGCTGGGAGCATGCGTGCATGGAGCCTGGGACTGTGGGGACAGGCATGAAGCCTGCAGTGAAGACTACGAGTCACTTGGCTCTTTTCCTCTACAGGAGAACTCCTAGGCTGAGGGGATCTCCGTTTGTGCTGCATTGCACAGGCCTAGAAGAGGGGTGAGGAAAGTTAAGTAAAACTGTCCTTCCTACTCTCTTTAATATGTCTTTTCTAATTTCTGTGCTCCCCTCAGATGCTGTCATCTCTCACCTGGATTCTAGTGCTCTTGTGAAGGTATTTTCCTCTACAGATGATTGTTAAATTAATGTTTCTCTGGGGCGATGAGGGATAGAAAGTCCTATTCTGCCATCTTGCTGACATCACTAACTAATACATTTCAATACTGCTATTTTAAGTAAACACTTTATACCTTTTCTTCAAATATTATTCCCACCTTTCTCATTTTCAGATATCTCACATAATTATTTATGTAGGAAAACTAAATAAACAAAACAAATATATGTGTGTGTGTATATATATACACACATATATATGTGTGTGTGTGTGTGTGTATATATATATACTGTGTGTATAGTCATCCTTTCTCTAGTATAAATCTTCTTAATATCAACATATTAAAAGCTAATACTGCTCCCTTTTTTCTTTCTTACATTATCTGGATTTCCTCTGTTCATTATGATAGTCATTAGCACAAGCAATTATTTAAATCATAATATTAAAAAGTTAATGATTAAGTCCCTTGGTCACATTAGGTATATTTCAAGGGCTCAAACATTACATGTGGCCAGTAGCTATTGTATTAAATAGCACAGACATAGTACAATTTAACCACTGAAAAGTGTTATATTCAAAAGCACTTACGTAGATTAATGGATCTCATTTATTCTCTTAACACTAAATATCATACACTGAAGTCTGCCAAATCTATTTCTTCTGTTATGACAGATACTACAGGTATGTTCACTCAAATTAAGTTCCCGTTTACTTTCTGTTTTGCCAATCTCTATTTTAGAGGCTATAAAAGCAAATACTTACTTCCCAACCTCCCATATAACTAGATTATTGGGAAGGCATCACGTCATGGTTTGGGCTGATTAAGAAAAAAATCTAACAATGTACTTCTCCTTTCCTTTTTTTTCTTACTACTCTGTCAGTATGTCATGGCTATATCTAGGACTGCCAACTTGTTTCATGAAGAAAGACAATAAATCATATAGATGCAGACCCTGAGCGAAAGCCAAGACTTACCCACCTGCAGATTTTTGTTATAGGAAAAATAAATCACTTCTTAAGCCTGTTATTTTCTTATTCCACTGTTTGAAACCAAAGAACTTTTTCAATGAATACTTCATCAAACCTGCTGTTGAATAATAGATTTTTCCGCAAAAATACATTGTCTTCCTGAATCCTACTACCAAAAGATATTTTCCCATGCTGCCTCAGTGATTGCCAAAAACAGAACTTGTTCGCTGTCTCTGTCCTCTCTGGAACATAAGCTCCATGAGGTCACAAACCTGACCTTTTTTCTCTATCACTATATATGTAATGTCTAGAACAATGTTTGCCATGTAGCCAGTACTCCATAAATATACATTTAATACAAACTAAAAAACTACTTAGGTGACATAATGAATATAGACATGAAGACCCTTAATAACACAGAGTGTGAGATAAACTCAGTTGATGAGTCACTCAGCTACAAACATTTTAAGGAAAATAGAAATGTCCATCTCTTTTAAGCAGTGCCTATGGAGAATAATGAGACAAAGACTTCTTCAATATCTTTTTAAATTCCAAGAGATGTGTTTTTTAAGAGAAATTTATTTTACTTAACTATGTAGTGAAAATAATAGAGACTATTCTGATAATGATAATGTCTAATAAAATTCCTACATATAAAGCTCCAACTCTACCTGCCATAACATTTTGACTATAATTAAAACATTAACATTTTCCATTTATAAACAAACTGAAAAATTGGGAATTTACACTATTTATGTAATATTTACAGCCCTTTAGTGGCTGTGCCAATCCTGAGACAAATTATTACCCATAGGATGGAGTTCTATTAGCCTCATGACATCAAAATATGCCTCACAAATCATTCTTCAAATGCCAGAATTTTCTAAAGATCAGTGTCAGAGAGATACGTGGTTAAAAATGTTCATCCTGTTTGGCTCTGATTTATAGAATTTTATTACAGTTTGCTAGATAGTCATAATTTTGCAATTTGTATGTACAGTAAAACTATTTAGTTCTCTGTGATAAAGAGCTGATACACTGCTAAATATTAGCTGTCACCCAAGTTTCCCAGTTTATCAGTCATTATTAGTTATCCTCTTTGTGTTGTCACATGGCTCAAAATGATCTAGTACATACAAAAATTCAAAATATTTCTTAGACAGTAATCTTATCATGTATTTCATCTGAATATATTATGTGTAGCTTTCTATCTATCTACCTGTCTATCAAGATAAAAGAAATATAATTCAATGTAAACTCAATTAATTCAGCACTTGCCATGTGCAAGACACTCTACTAATTGTTGTAATGAGAAATAAAGATGAACAAGGTGCTCCCTATTCTCAAAAGCCTCTTATTCCAGTAGGAGCAATTAGATATGTAACAACAAATAAAAATATGCTACAATATAGAATTCTGTACCCAAATAAATATAATAATTCATTTCAGTGTTATTATGGTAATATATATGGTTTCTCTTTCATGAACCTTTTCCTCTTCCAGAAAACCTTTTGATGGTTTCTTTTTCATTAAATGCAGGTGAAGATATAAATAGATAGATAAATAGATATAGATATAGATAGATAGATAATATAGATAGATATAAATATAGGTGTAGATAGGGATAGATATAGATATGTAGATATAGATGATATAAAGATAGATGTAGATTTATAGATATATAGAATCTACATGTAGATATATATATCCCATATGTATATGTTATGTATTTATAGATATAATACATATGTTCCCCCAGATAAAAATTATATATATAAATTAAATATATGTATTTCCATCTGGGAAGCAGGTTTCAAAAGTTTCATTCAAGAGAAAACATAAAAAATAGGCATTAATATATATGGTATCAAATTGTGACAGGTAGAAAAAACAGATTGGGGAAGAGCCCTTGTAGGTAAACATCTCTGGATTTAAATATAAATTCTACCTCTTACTGCTTGAGTGATCTTGGTTACAATATAGTCAGCTCTCCATGTCCATTGATCCTGCATTTGAAGATTCAAACAACCACAGATCAAAAATATTTGAAAAAAATGTTACATTGTTGCTGCCTTATACTATGTAGTTAGGCCTACAATGATTATAACTGTACTGAACATATGCAGACTTTTTTTATGTCATTATTCCCTAAATGATACAGTATAACTATTTATATAGTATTTGCATTATATTAGGTATTTTAAGTAATCTAGAGATTATTTAAGCATTCAGGAATAGTGCATAGTTTATATGCAAATTCTACACTATTTTATATAAAGACTTGAGCATCTGTTGATTTTGGTATCCACAGGAAGTCCTGGACCCAATACCCTGTGGATACCGAGAGACAACTATGATCCCTATGATGCTCTTTTTCTTTACCTTGCAAAATGAGAGATAGCATTTATAAGTCAGAGCAGCAAATATGTTAAATTATGACAAATATATAATATATCTTATAGTACTATTTAGATTTTCAGTAATGTTAAAAGGCTATTTACAGAGGAAATTTAGGTAGAGCTACAGAAATTAGCAAGACATGGAATGTTATTTTATTCGAATTTGTTGAATCTAAAAGTATGTATATTAGATAAGAAAGGTGAACACCAGTAGTTACTGTCCTTGAGAAGTAGAAAAAAGGATTAATACATATTTTGGTGAGCAATGGGAAGTCTTTAAAATTACAGCAACAGAATTAAAATGGAGAAAGAGAGTTTTTGGAATAGGCACTGAGGGAGGCAAGGTGAAACCTGTGAAGAACATTACACCATTTCGTACATGAAAAGAGGGTACATATAATTTAGGTGATGACAGCAAGACTGAGGAAGGAAGTAGATAGGATAGGCACAGATGTATTCAAAGCCTAAGGACTTAAAAGGGGTCAAATGTAGACTGGGGGTATGGAGAGGGAGAGAGATGAGTCAGTGAATGGAGTTTTGATGAGCATATCAGCAAAAATAGGAGATAATACATTTAGTTTAAGAAACAAAAAACAATAAAAAAGAAAAAAGAAAAAAGAAACATATACACATTTAACTATTTTTAATTTACAAATAAAGCACAGGTAAATTGGAAGTAATATAAATACAATTTAAGCCACCCAGTCGGTGATATTTTGTTAAGCAGTCCAAACAGATTAAAACATATCTATCACAAATTTTTAACTAGAAATTAAACTCTACGAGGACAAAAATTTTCTTTATTTTATTCACTGATACATCCCCAGCTCTTAGCCTGGCACAGAGTGCTCAATAAAAAATTGTTCAATTAATACACAGATTTTTTACATTCTATATATCCCTTTATGGGTTGCACATTTGAAATCTTGTAATGAGGTCTTTTATTAGCCTGAGGTCATATAAATATTTCTCTAAATTCTCTTCTAAAATGTTTAGTCCTCTTTACATGAAGTTATTTTTTTTCTTTAACTGCCTAGAATTGAATCTTGTATATGATGTGAAACCTAATTGTTCAAGCATCATTAATTCATAAGCCTATCTTTCTCCAGTGATTGGCAAAACACTTTTTTATATATCCCGTTTTGATATAACAGTGAAAATATAACTGTGTTCTCTACTATTTTGTCTTTCTGTTTCCAAGCCAATTATTTTTAATTACTAAGTAAATGTTTTGGTTACTGTGCTTTATAAATAATTCTTGATACCATGCAGGATATATCCTACCACTTTTCATTTTTTTCAGAAGTGGTTGGGTGTTTCTTCTTGATATCATAGAAATTAAAAATGGCTCAAGGTTTGTTTGTTTTTTTTTTTAAGAAAATATTGGGGTTTTAATGGAATTTTTATTGACACTAATGATCCTAAATGTAAAAAAAAAAATGTTGAAAGTATTGGGATTTTTTTTAATCCTAATAAAGTACATTTCCTCACCTATTTTGGTTTTCATAAATATCCTTCAATATTTGTTTTTCAATTTTGCAGTAATATCTTGTATTTCCTTTGTTAGTTATAGTGCCATGGATCTTAAATTTTGTTCCTATGATGTAAATCGTATTCATTTACAAACTACAATTTGCAATTGTGGCTGCTGTGGAAAATTTCTACAATTTTTATATATTGATTGTATATATTGTCTCCTTGATAAACACTCTACTTCATTCTAATAAACCTGTAGATTCTTTGAAGTATTCCTTATTTTAGACAATTTTATATACAAATATTGGTGTGTTTGTTTTTCGCTTCATGAGTTGTAAATATTTATTTAAGTTTTTTTTCCCTCTGTGTTCACTTCAATAACATGAATTTCTGGTAAACTGTCAAACAGAAACAGTTTGTGAGTATTTTAATTTTTTTTTATTTTATTTTAGCAACCAACTCTGTTGTTGGTTTTTGGTATGTAATCGGTATAAGAATACTAAGGAAGTTCTTTTTATTTTGCATGAATACATTTTACTTCTATTCTGTTTGTGTAGTTTCTAGTCTGTGAATTTATTCTCCAGTGGCCAAGATAGTATATGAACAATATTAGGCAATGAATATTTGTGGATTTTAATAAATGTCTGAACAAATGTGTATATGATCAAATGTGACCATATCACTCACATGTAGTCTTGGAGAAGCTCAGGATAAAGCCGAGACAGTTAACATTGGATTAAACTATACAAATTCAGAGAGACATCAAGTACCTAGTGACCTGATAACATCAGTAGCTGAACATCAGATGTGGTTTGAGTAACAGTAGGAAATAACCTATATTCAGGAGTTCTAAGGAGAAGTCTCAAAGGTTGAGGTAGGAACTGGTATCAGGAGAGTAATCACAGAAAGAAGCTAATGTAATACAATAACAGAGCCATATGTAGCAAATATTTATTGGTTTAGCAATTTTGGTGGAGACAATTTATCTGACTAAGTGGTACTTTTCAAGGGCTATGCTTTTTTAGTTCAAGTTGCATTTCACTGTAAGGGTTTCACATAGTGGCTGACATAGCCTTATTGACAAAGTGTCCCCTGTGGTAAAATAAAAACTTAACTTCTCCCAAAGGATAAATAATTTAATTAATATTAAGTTTATGCTCTCCAAATGTTGTTATATTAAATACTTGCACAGCCAACATTAATGAATGGATGAATCCAAATTGTAAGAGTATTTAAAAAATGAAAAGTATCTCCTTTATTGCTCATATGAGTCACTATAATGCTCATGCAGCATAACATATAGTTGAACAAAAGTAAAGCACACTGTTTAACTTACTAACAGATCAAAGTGTATTGAGAGATGCTGTTACCCTGTACAGTACTGTCTTGGGAAACATATCTAACATAGGTTCAATTCTCAACACAACACTACAAGATAGTTATTATTAAACTTTTTTTTTCTACTTGAAAATAAGTCTCAGACAGTTTAGGTAACATGTCCAAGGACATGCAGTTTGCAAATGCCTTGAATAAGAATCAATTCTATGTCTTTTTTCCAAAGCCCATGATCATTCCTGCAGCTGTCTTAAGAGTCAGTCACTGGTAAGAAATAAAAATGAGAACTAAAAAAAGAAATCAATGCATTTAGTGATTAGAAGTCCTCTAGTCACCTTTGAGGGCCTAGTGACACTAAGGAAGAAAGGCTAGTGAAACATATTTCAACAAAGTATAAACAAATTGTCTTTGGCCCAAATATATAATAATGATGAGTCAATTCTTCCAGCATTTGAATTCTTCATTTTTTTATGAAAATATGTCATTGTTTTTAGAACTACTGGAGTACTAACTTGAGACCAAGTGTTCCTTTTTACAATCCTAAACATCTAGCAAAAACATGGAGATTTAAAGTGTGTCCAGTGAGGGGCTACTAACCCAGAAATCTGGTCTTGGGCCTAAGGTTTGACTCCGAAGGCATTAAGCATGAAACAAATGAGCCTGATGAATGTTAAGACAAGCTGTGTGGGTTCTGAGGACAGCATGAATATTGAAAGGCTTGTAGACCAAGAATAGGTGAAGGAGTAAAGGGATACTGTCTACAAAAGGAGCAAGCCATCAAATTATAAAAACAACCATAGACCAAGTGCATTAAAGATGGTAGCCCTAGAGACCACACGAGAAAAGATGAATACATCTTCCCTGCAGAATCAGGTGAAGTTGGACAAGTGGAAGTTAGTAGATGTCTTAAACTTTATTCAGACATAGATATCTGAGATTTACTTCTGTCTTCTAAACCAGAGCTGTCGCCTAATCCCTAGATCTCTCGTGTAGCATTAAAAGACTACTTTTTTACCTGTTCAGATTACAGTTGGAAGCTGTCGTTTCAGAATGTTTTATTAATCTTATTTCTGCCATAGCTAGCCAGAATTACTGGAATTTGAAAATATTATTGTTAGGATCTGCAAGTTATGTGACCTATGACAAGCTCCTTTATGTCATCCATCAGATAAGGATCATGGCACATACTGTGCCCAAAATGTAATAAATCCTTAACGAATATTTTTAAATAGATAATTTTGTAAATAATTTAATGATACTCTATGTAAAGTGAATACATAATGTCTTATGTTTATTAAGTGTTCAAAAGTGAGAGTTGTTAGGGTTAATATTTTAAATACCATAATGAAGTAAGAGAAATGGCATTATGACAACAGTTATAAAAGCAAGCATGCTTCATTCAGCAGTTTTTACAATTTAAAAAATGAAGAAATACTTATGTATATAGGAAAGTAGAAAAAATATCCATTTACTTCTTCTGTAATTTATACAGATCTGACAGTAGATTAATACTCTTCTCTAACTCTCTCGTGAATAAGAAAAACACAGCTCAAAGAAAACTAGGAGATGGATAATCAGATATAATTCCTTTATGTTACCCAAGAAAAAACTGAGCACCAAAGACATTGAAAAACTTTCATCATGTTACATAGCAAGTTAGAGTTTTCTTCTAAATATTCCACTTAACACTTGCTCCCTGACCTTGCACAGACAATATCTTTCAGCTTTCAAATATTACAATTCAATGAAACTGCCATTAAATCAGTGGTCCTAAAATCAACTGAAAATATTTCTGGCCTGTGCTTTGATGAATACAGCATACAGCATTTTCAAAGCGATTCTTCTCCTTGATTATATTCTTGGCGATTATTTTGGATTTTAAATCCATTCTCTTAGAGAGAGGGAAATTGTATTGTTCATTTGGATGACAATAAATGCTTATAAATTGTTTTATAACAAGCAATTTAAAAGGAGTATTTTGAATCCAAAAGCTTTTCAATAAGAGTTCAGTGATATGTGACTAAAAGAAAAACTGTGATTAGGTTACATATAAGATAAAGAAAAATCAGGTACAAAAAATATACTTGAGGTTCTTGAAAAAATAATCTTGTTTAAAAAATTATCACTATTTTGTTGATATTGTTAATGTAAAAATCACTCAAATATCTTTCATTTTAGTGGTCTACGTAAACAACTCCAAGGAGCACCTTGCTAATATTTTTACTCCAGTCACTCCCAAAAAACCCACCACTAAATCTGTAATATGCATTTCCCTGGATTTCTTAACAAAATGCAATATAACTCAATGGCTGGAATCTTGTATGTAATAAATATATAAAAAAATCATTGATTATAAATTGACATCATCTGAGTTTGTGCCCCAGTATCATATATTTTTTAGTCAGCCAAATTCTAGCCAGCTTTCTCCCACAGATAACTCTTTGGGTTCTCAATACTCAAGGAAAAATTACCATAGTGAAATTTTTCTACACTCCTATATATTCTATAAATCAGACTGACTGAAGACTTTAGAGAACGGCACATATTAGTTTATCTTGAAATTGCAGTTTATAGTTTCAAATTTGGAGAAAGACTCGCATCAAAATAACAGGAAAAAAAAAGAATGTAGGAAGGAGAAAGAAGAGTTACAACCAAAAATTACTGAGAACTAAGGAAAGAAGTAAAGAATAAAACCTACACTTTAAAAGAGACATGGAAAATGTACGATGAGCCTATAATTTTTAAAACTTTTATAAAACTGAAGCTTCAGAGTATAGCAAATGAAAATCAAATACATTAAATATCTCACCTATACAATTCTAAAACTGAAATTTGTAGAAATAAATTGAATGATACTACTTAGATTTCCTATACAATATCTCCTATTAAAACATCCAGTTTGACTGTCCAAAATGGATGTTTTTCAACCAGTATTTATGAATTTATGTATAGGTTTCTTGTTATCAGAAGCAAATCTCCTGAGATGTGATAGTCAAAAAAAAAAAAAAACATTCTAAAGTAATGAAAGAAGATGAGAATGATTTCTGAAAGGCCATCTTTGGAAAAACAACTGATTTATTTCTAAGCATGAAAGAAAATGGAAAACCCAACAGTAATTTCCCAAATGCTGATTGCAATTTAAAAACTGAAGAAGTTATTTTATCGAACTGATATAGATTCTTGTTTCTTTGCAGACCTAACTAATCGAAGCAGTGATTAATATCACATTTATAATTAATCTGAAAGTAATAAAAAAGTTTATTTATTTGAAGGAAATATTTTATGACAGAAGAGTTAATTTAGAGCCTGCAGATGCTACATATATAATTCTACTTAATTTTAACAAAAATAAATAAATCATGTTATCAATTAAATCATAATAATTATAAGATATTACTAAAAGCCTTTTCTGAATTTTAAATGAGAAAATTATGCTTTTTCTTACATCTTAATTCATATAGTGTTAAATTTTGTTAGTAAGTATTGGTTTGAAAGTATGTTAATTTATTTAAATTGAAGGCAACTTTTGAACCTCATATTTTTACCCAAAGAGAAAAAATTTAAAGAAGATAGTGCAGATTAATCCAATGTAAAAATCATCTTTGATTTCAAAAAGCTCTGGAATTTATTTTAAAAACCATAAAACTTTTAATATTTGACATAGCTTTTCACGATAAATTTATCTTAAAATGTAAAGAATTATTTTAATTGTAAGAGATGATAATCATCATATGTTAATTTGTGAAAAGCTTTAAGACTTCTCAGAGGACTTAAGAACATTTTTCATAGGACTCAGGAATGTTATTTATTTCGAACTGTTATCAGATCCTGCAGGAGTTCTTACATTTTGAGTGAAGAAATAGTTCATACTGGTTAGATAACAAACAAAGGATGCTGACAAGTTCTGTGACTCTGAATTAGCATTCCTTCTATTGTATGTTAAAGTTCTGCTATGCCATATATTTATATTTTTTTGTTTGATCTAAATTATATTTCTACTAAAGATATAATTAACTCTTTGTTATTTCTGAAAATCTCATTTTAAAAATATTGCAAAATATGCCCAGTCTCAAAAACCTCTATTATCTCCCACCAAAATCTGTGTATTCTTCTTGTGGCCACTGTCAAACTGGATTATAGTTGGATTTTTACATACAATCTCCCTAAAAAGTAAGATATAAAATTTTTTTTTTTCTCAACAGAAAGATACCCAATCATGAAAAATACTTTCAAAAGTCTGATACCAAAACAAAAACAACAAAAATGAGTAATGAGTATATAATATTTTTGAGTATTCAATGTGTCAACATATACACCAAAAGGGTTATATAAATTATCTCAGTTTACCCTGACAAAAAAAGCCCAATATAGTAATTACTATAATTATTTCCAATTTAAAAAGAATGAGAATCTTATATTTTTATTCCCATCATTCTGGAGTAGTTTGAATAGGTTAATCTTCCTGCATGTAACAATTATAAAATTCAAACCATGATTAAAAAAAAATGCATAGTCACTGAAATGTGATCAAAATTAGACAGAAGATATAAGAGAGATGCCTTGAAAGACAAAGTGCAGCCTGTGTGATTTCTGATTTTGTAGTCTTTATATTCCTCAAAATTTGGGTGGCAGAAAGACATAATTTTTCTGACTTGAGATGTCAGATAACAGAAATGGAGGCAGGTGATACTGGAAAGAGGTAAGCAACATTTGTGTATGAAATGCACCCAAACATCTGGCTGGTCACTTTACAATGCACATTTAAATCTGATCTCAAATGTCCCAGAAAGAATGTATCAACTGGAAGCTAAGAAAAATAGATAACTCAGATCCTGTCTTCTTCAAGGAAGACAGAGTTCAGAGTTTTACTATAGCCATTAAAATGGAGACAACTCTTTTTAGAAACCATGGGAGATTCTACATCTTCTGCAACATATTACTCATAGTACTCAGTTTCCCATCATAATCACTAGATATGTAGAAAATAGGAAAATGTGATTTACACTCAAGACAAAAAAAATCAGCCAATAGTAATCAAACCCAAATAGTAATCAAGATGACTCAGATATTAAAATAATAGAGATTTATAGCAGATATCATAAATATGTGCATAAACTTAAAGAAAAAATACACATAATGAGTGAACTGATAGGGAATGTTGGAATGGAAACAGAAACTATAAAGAGGACAAATGGAAAATCTAAAACTAAGTGGTACAACAACTAAAAAATAAATCATTGGATAACAGTCAATAGAAGATAGAAGACAGAAGCAAGAGTTCATATACTTAAAGATAAACCCATAGAAATTAATATGTCCGAGGAACACATGGAGAGAAAAAAACTAAAGAAACAATTAACAGAATTGTATAAACCTGAGGGATTACACCAAATAGCTTAACATAAATATAATTAGAGTCCTAAAAGAAGAGGAGAAAAAGAATAGGGAAGAAAAAATAGAAAAATAAAGTCCCTAAAATTCCTAGATGTTGAGAAGGGCATCAACTTTCAGATGTAAAAAATTTGATGAAACTGAAGTAGGAGGAATAGAGAAACAAAGGAAAAAACCATATTCAGGCACATTATATTCAATGGTGGTTTAAATGGACTATTGTAATCTGATATCTAGGTGAGAGCATTATAGAACTTTAATATAATACAATGGTACTTAAAAATCTGCTATTAGCCCATGTAAAGTTAACATAAATTCAGTAGTAGAATCTGGATGTAAGTATATCAAAAAGAGAGAAGACAGAACAGAATATATCAGAAATCACTATCTTAAGAAAGAAAGAATGTAACTCAGGAAATTAGGCCCTTAAAAATCATTCAAAAGCATGTAGGAGCAGACACAAGAAAAATCCAGTAGATGCTGAAAAGTATCCAAAGAGCTAACATAGTGGAAATCATCTTCTCCTTGGGTCAGCTCTAAAGAGAACCCGGGTTATATATTAAATAAGCTTAACAAACGGTAGTCAAATATTCCCTATGTTAGGAAACTAATTCACTTTTAGAATATATTATCTGACATTCTCACTACCATGATGAATAAATAAATTCACTTTATTAATTAGTATGCTAATTGCTATCTATAAGAACAAGCTGATTTAGGAGGCAATATAGTATTGAGTTAAAGGACAATTTTTGGTCACAGACATAGATTTACACTTACAACATCACTTTTCAGCCCAGTGATGTAGAACAAAAAAACACAGCATAGTATTAGAGAAAATAATAATTATTTATTGATTAAGGCTGCTCTAAATATTCACATGTATTAGTTTATCTCAAAAACTCTATGAGATTTTATTTTAAGTGTATTCTTAAAATATTATTCCTATCTTTCTGTTGGAAAACATAAGATGATTTAAAATCAACTCTACTAAATTTAGGGCCCCTTCTCTATCATTTCCACAACAAAGATAATATTAAGGAAATATGAGTCATTATTACCAATGTACCAACATTGCTACCACCACCCTATTTCCTCTACTAATACTCCTCTGCTACTATTTTTTTTTTTATTACCACCACTTTAACAACTTCTACAATTAATATGCTTGCTATGTACTAGGCACTGCAATACATACTTTTATAACATATTTAAAATTTAATCTTTATAAAACTTTGAGATAAGTTCCATTGTTATTCCCATTTTATAATTGAGGACCTGCTTTTGTAACTCATTAAGGTAATGCAGATAAGAGGTAGAGTCAGGGTTAAAATCTAGACATAAATTCACCTAGAAACTTTGTTAATGAAGAGTATCTCTGGGGATGATGATGATGATGATGATGATGATGATGATGAAGATAATGATGGAGATTCTGACAATTCTCTAGTGATAACAACATTTTCCTATAACAATCACTTACTAATATAGGAACCTAATAATATCATCCACCTAGTACATAACTAATAATTGAGATATTAAATTTTAAAATATGTATCATGAAGTTCATGTCATCATTTTTAAACACTTCTCAAATGTATTCAATGCTTATTTACTATATATTATTCTAACAAACTAGATCATAACATTACCCTGTATATATAATGGATTAAATTAGTGCTTTGTTATAAGGGTTTTGGATTGAAACAATTCTAATAGAAACAGAAAATGAAGACAATTTCTTAGAAAGAAAAAAACTGTAGTTGCAAAAATTTGCAAAGCACCACAATGTATAAAGCAAATATCTCCAACTCATTCAGACATCAATGAGGTTATCACAATAAACTGAGTATGCATCATGCTTATCTTGATTCTTCCTAGAATAGTCTAAAATATGTGTTAAACACTGTTTTTAAAGATAAGATTCATGTAATACATTTAAATATTTACTTTTAAATCTGTTAATTATTTTAACATTGAATATTAACACAGTATGTGTTAACACAGCATGTTAGATTGGGGGATGAGTGAAAAATTGAATCTTTGGTTATAGTCTCATCTCTGCCAACAACTATGACTATAACTTTGGTGAAAAATACTTAAACCATCTTGGGCATAGATTAAACTAGCTTTAATGCATCTTCCTAGCAAGTTTGATGATCATAGTACACTATGGTTGTCTATATTCATTACACTTGTGCATTAAATCTCTATGGCTTATTTACTTCTTGTTGCAAGTTTGTACTTCTAAACAACATCTAGAACTTAATTATTCCAATCTCTAAAAATATAGGATAATTACATAATGTGATAGAGGTGCTAAATATCCCTACAATGGCAATTATAATATCTAAATGTATCAAATTAACATGTACACCGTAAATTTATATATGTCAAATATATTCATAAAAAAGGAAAAAGTAGCTTCCAGTTCTAATATTCTATACTTATATTGTACTTTTTAGAAAATGTGCTGAGATAGGAGCCTTTATTCAAAGTGTGTCAGATAAATCAGAAATTAATGTCATGAAAAGTAAGATAATGGGTATAATCCAATATATTATTGCTGTGGATACAACTGCACAGATTTCCAATTACTCATTCATAAAAATTTACAAATAAAGCAAATACCAATTTGCTATCCACCCCAGAAGAAGAGGTTTAAAAATTCATTTCTTCAATCTTAACTATTTTGTAGCATCTTAATCTCAAGGTTATTATGATTATCTATTGATCTATCATCTATTTATCTATTTTCTTATTTATCTGCTGTTTTCTTTGTAAATAGGGGCCTGTTGCATAGCCTCCATACTCATTTATAGAAAAGATTAAAACTATAAATCATCATAACTCATAAGCTGCCTATTTGGAGCTAAACAGCCAGCGCAATACCAAACTGATGGAGATTTATGATGCTCAGACAGCTCCTCTCATCCAAATTTAAGAAGATAAAGAGAAAAGAAAGTTATCCAATTAACTCGGTGTCCATAGACAATACTTATATAAATAGATGGGATCATCTACCTGGGGTACAAAACCTCTGGAAATAGAAGGATGATGTATGAGGAGACGTGAGTGTGTGTGTATTTACCCTTGCCCTTCCACATGCTGGAATACCAGCTATATACGAGGCCTTTTCTGAGACTTATCCAGAAAATAATGATACGTAATAATTTCCTACTCTTCTAATCTCTAGTAGATATTGTGCCTTATACTACATTCAGTCATATATAACTATTGTTGCAGTCGAATCATGTAATATTTGATCCTTTAAAATTTTAAGGTCTTTAGAAAGATTTATGATTTTTTTCTTCATTTATATAGCATGCAATATCTTGTTTCTCCATTTTATAGTCTTGTTGAGTTCTGCAGAGATGAGATAATTATTGGAGAAAAAAATAAAAAACCTTTAATCCCTGAGTTCTGTGTTAGGCTACATCTGCCTTAAAATTGGGTATAGGTATATTCTGCCAATACAGGAGAGAGTAACTCATTTTAGGGTCATCACTATATTACACTTTCTCTAATGCATACTATATATTGTTTTCTCATTTTTATCTCCTTCTCAGGCCTTAAATTAATTTATAATAGTTATCTCTGTATATGAGCTTCCTCTCTCCCTCCCTTTGTCTCAGCAATATCTGATTCAAGCACTCACAATGTTAAATATTTCTTTATACAACGATTTTCTAATTAGGAGCCAGTATAGTTAGAAAATAACTAGGTTAAATCCTTCTACAGGAATATCAGAAGGCTTAACCAAGAAGGACTGGCCAGGAGGATGGATCCATAGTTTGGAGCAACTAAATGAACACAAGAACAGAAAGAAAATATTTTGATGGCATTTATGTCTTCCTAACATCCTTATAAATATTGGTATATTCCTAGTATGTCATTCTCCGTTTTCTCATACTCTTAAGCTATAAAATGAGCAATTTGATCCACTTATATGGCTTTGAAATTTATACCTTTAGACTAGACTGCTTTCCTTATATCCAGAATTACATATTAAATTACATACCAAAAATGTCCAATTGAATGTTATCTTAATACCACAAACACAATTCTCAAAGTGGAATTCATTGTCCTTCCCTGAAAATATGAGTTTATATTCAATTCTCAATCTTATATAAAGGTACCATAAGCATATGTCAAAACAAATCTTAGAGTCATCCTGGATTCCTTTTTATCTCTACTTCCCACAAATCTAGTTAGTGGCCAACAAAAGTAAAGTTTTCCTCCTTAACATCTATTTTAACTATGCCTTCTATAATTCTACTGTTTTTGTCCTAATTAAGAATTTTTTTAAATTTAATTAAATTCATTGAGGTGACATTGATTAATATAATTATATAGATTTCAAGTGTACAATTCTATAATACGCCAACTGCAAACTGCATTGTGTATTCACCATCCAAACTTTGATGTCTCTTTTGTTATTGTGATAACTTCTAAAACCAGGTCCACACTTAGAGGAGAGAAATTACAGACACATCTGATATATACACACTCAACAGAAAAATATCTTTTCATAATTCAAATCCACTTATGTTTCCACAGTTAGAAACTATTTACTCAATAGTTTTCAATTGTGATTGCTCTAAAAAAAAACCTTAGAAAACAACCATTATATGAAACAGATAAAAATGATACTAATTTCAGTTTTAAAATACTCAATATTCACAATTTATATTCACGTATATTGTAAGGAGACTTGGGAAAAAGAGATTGCAATGATTTCATTCAGAAGTTAATCAGAGACTCTTTAGTTTATGTGAAACAAAGAATTTATCTTAATTTAGAGAAGAAAAAAAAGAAATGTTTAAGTATAATTACATGTTAAGTTATAAAATAGGCAAAAACTATGAGCTATTATTATTTATCCCATTTGTTACATTTATTATGCAAAAACTATGAGCTATTATTATTTACCCCATTTGTTACATTTATTATTGTCTAAAACATATCTTGTACATCTGGGTGTTTATACCAATATATCGTTTTTAATTTCAAAATGGAAAATAGATGTTCAATTTGATAATAATTTGATAAGAAAAGAATTATTATTATTTTATAATAGATATCAGGAAAGAAAATATAGGACCTATTAATTATTGTAGAGTAAATTTGTTATAATTTAATAATTTTGTTTTAAACTGATCATCAAAGTTTTATCTATCCTACTAAATTGTAAATATTCTGCATTTTTCAACATTGTTAACAACATAAATAACAAATGTATAACAAAGTATTTAAATAAACAATGTACTTAAATAAACAAAGTATTCCTAAATTCATGGATCCTGTAGATGAGATTAAATATTTCAGAGAAAAATTTATGGCATCCGGTCATACCGACTAAAAAAAAAAAAGTGACAAGATAACCTGTTTATTATTTTAAAAGGTGCATGAAATTGGCTTCCCTGTTGAAAGTGATATTTAAAAGCCATTAGATTTAAGTAAAAATATGATTAGGAATAAAAGTTCTTTCTAGGCAAGAGTAAGAGAATACCACAGACTCCTAAACAAAATGCTTTCTCAGGTGTGAAAATGAATTACGAGGTGAACCTTCATGGAGGAATCTTAGAATAATATGATATAAAATGTGGCACTGTAAAATGTAATCTTTAGAAAGAAAAATATTTATCCATATTACAGAGTTTGTCTCACATTATAGTCACAATATTGTTCAATAGTGTCTCCTGAGTAATACATTAAGAAGTATTAACAATCGCCTTTGTAGCATTCTTGCCGAAATATTTATCCTGAATCTATCTAAGGAGAATACATTAGACAAATCGAGAATGTGGGATGTGCTCCAAGATAACTAATATGGCCTCTTTGAAAAGTTAAGTTTATTAGGACTTAGATACATTAATAAACAAATATAATGTGTAAATATTAATTAGATCCTAGATTGAAAATAAAACGACTATAGAACACTTGTTTGGGAAAATTAGCAAACCGTGATGGTTTTGAAAATCTAGGTAATATTATAAAATTGATAATTTTTTTAGGTATGATTATAGTATTGTGGCTATGTAAGAGAATGCCTTTATCAGAATGTGCATAATAAATTATTTATGAAGTATTTAGTAATGAAGTGTTACGAAGTTTGAAATTTTGAATGGTTCAGAGGAAAAAAATGAGGAGAGAGAGAGAATGGAAAGGAAGGGAGGAGGAAGGAGTAAGGGAAGGAAAGAGGGGAGAGGGAGAGAGCACACATGGGTAAGTGTGAAATTACGTTAATCTGTAAATCTAAATACAGGTGAATGGACAATACTTATATATTGGTGTTCATTTAACTTTCTTTCCAAATTTTTTAGGTTTGAAAAATTTGCCAACTATAAGTTGGGCAAAACAATGAGATATTAAAAATTTCTCACTTAGTTTTCTCTATCCCTAATAAAATGTGTGGTAAATATGATGTGAAAAGGTCATGAAATTATTGTTTTCCTAACCAAAAAAAGTGATTATATTGTTTACTTTGTTTATAAGTGAATTTCTCTGTTCAGTAGTATTAAATATGCTTTTTTTGAGGAGGGGGTGATTAGGAGGGGATAAAGTGGAGGAACTGAGAATTAAACAGTTCAGCTGTGGGTCTTTTGAGCCAAGTAATAATTTTTCACCCAAGTATTGCATATGTATTTACAAGTAAGTGATAATCCCTGTAAAAGCTTTGATTAATACATATTAATTCAAATATTAATGAATAATGTGCTTATACATTATAAATATATACATATTTGATGTACTTTGTATAATTTCCTATTATGAAGTTATTTAATTTCTTAACTTTTAGTTTATATATTTTGATATTATATTATTTAATGCACAAGGATTTAATATCATTTGGTTTGCACCATAGAGTGCCTATTTTAGAGTTATAAAATGATTCTATTCATCTTAGCTCTGCTCTTTGCCTTAAATTCTTCCTTGTTTACTATTAGACTTTCTATACATGATTGCTTTCTGATTGTCCATGTACAATAAACTTTTACCCATCCTATTACATGAAATCTTTCCATGTCATTTTCTTTTGGTGTTTTAAAATTTGATTTAGTTTTGCCATTCTTCCTGAGAATATTTCCTTACTAATAACAGAATAGTTTAAAGCAATTTCCTTTACTGTTACCACTGTTATGTGTAGCTTTAATTCTGTCACTTTGTTTTATGTTCTCAGTTTTGTTTTTTATATTTCTTTTTTATTCCCTTTGCTTCTCATCATTTGCCATGTGGAATCTATATGCTTGCTTCATATCTTCTGCAGTAATGTAAAAGGTAATATCCTTTTTAATTCTACTAGTGGGTTCATTTACTTTTCAAAATAATGTTTGACTTGTTTTCTAAAATAAAGACCAATACTACTTTTTAATTTTCTTGTTCCAAGTCTAACCAATGTGCCTTTGCAAAATTAATTCCTGTTTATAAAATGCTTTATTAGCATTAACATTGCATTTTATGTTATGTATTACATTTATATTCGATTTTATAATTATAGTATTAATTTTCATTTAATGCTTTATGTTTAACATGTTCATAATCTGATATTCTTTCATACAGAGATATTGCCATGCTTTTAAATTAATTTTTGACATATATTTTATTAGGCTTAAATGTGTATTCAGTGTGGTTTTTCCCAGAAGTGCATACAGAGACACATTTTTGAAACTTTACTTATTTGAAATTATCTTTAGTTGTCATGTATGAAAGAATTTTAGTGCTATGTAGAATTTTTGAGAAGCCACATTTCTTCCAAAAATTCACTAGAAACTGCTCTATTATCAGTTTTCATACACTACCTTTATTTATTTCCTTTTAGGTGGTAAGAACACTTAAGATGATGACTACCTCTTAACAAATTTTGAAGTACACTACACTGTATTGTTAAAAGGACTATGTTGTATAGGAGATCTCTAGAATATATTCATTTAGCATAACAGAAACTTTATACCCTTTTGAATGACTCCTCTTTTCCCTCACCCACCAATTACTGGCAACCACTTTTCTATTTCTGATTCTACGAATTTGACTTTTAGATTCTATGAATACCGACTCATGCGGTGTTTGTCCTGTGACTGGCTTATTTCATTTAGCATTAAGTTTTTCAAGTTCATCCATGTTGTCACAAATGGCATTTTTAAGGCTGAATAATATTCAAATATATGTATATATCACACGTCTTCTTTATCCATTTATCTCTTGATAAATACTAGGAGCATTTCCATATCCTGCCTATTGTGAATAATGCTGCAATAAATATAGAAGTGAAAATATTTCTTTGAGATTCTGATTTCAATTTCACTGGATAAATAAATACCCAGAAGTGGGATTCTTGGTTCATATGGTAGTTCTATTATTTTAATTTCTTTTTGGAACTTCTATAATGTTCTTCATCATTGTTGCATTATTTTACATTTCCACTAACAGTGTACATGAGCCCAAATTTTTCCCATGCTTTCCAATACTTATTATCTTTTTTGGGGGGGATGGGGGTATTACTTGTTTTGTTTTGTTGATAATAGCCATCCAACAGGTTTGAAATTATCTCGTTGTTTGACTTGCATTTCCCTGATGATTAGTGACATTGAGCAAGTTTTCATATAGCTGTTGATCATTTGTACGTCTTCTTTGGAGAAATGTCTATTCAAGTCCTTTGCCCATTTTTCAATATGGTTATTTGTGGGGGTTATTTGCTATTGAATTGTAGTTCAATCTACAAAATGAAAAGATAACCTACAAAATGGGAGAAAATATTTGCAAACCCTCTATTTGATAAGGGGTTAATAGCCTTCAGTATTATTAAAAAATTTCCTTCCCCTACCTCAGCCATTGGAGGTATTCACTAGCATTTTAATGTAAGAGAGATACAGGGGATGTTAAAGGTTATCATGACTTTAAACTCCTGGACATGAGTTATAATGTCCTTATTTCATCCTATTACCAGCTGCTACTAATTCCTTGTCTGTGTTCTTCCTCCAAGCATTTCCTACTATGGCAACTTTATCTATCTCCTTTCTGCTACTGTATTCCCAAATCAAATCCTAATTTACATTTAACTGCTTTCATAAAACACAACAGCTTCCTCTCACATTATAGCCTAAGGGTGTTTCTTTTCTGAGCATTTTCTGTGGGGAAGGGTATACCATCTGTTCAGCCCTATTAGGGACAAATGCAGAGAATAACCCAACTGCTGAGATGCTGTCCTCTTTCAGGTGATCTTATAGGGTAAGGGATTAGATCTTCAAAAGATAGATGAGTGTAAACACTATGGATCAATTTTTACTCATATGTGGGTGTGGAGGAATAAATGAGAGGATGTATTTGGAGAGGTATAATGTTAAGATTGGATTATCAGCCTAAGAGCTTGAAGAAAGGAGCTTTGCTATTTAAATGTCTAAGATCCTCTCCTGACAACTATTCGGTTTTTAATATGGGAAGTACAAATGATAACAGGGATAAAGCCTACAACATAAGCAGTTGATCCCATGCACCCAAAAGAAAGTCCATTTTAACATGCTAACTTATAGAAGGTTCTCTCTCTCTGTGTGTGTGTGTGTGTGTGTGTGTGTTCGTGTGTGTGTGTGTGTGTCTGTGTGTGTGTGTGTGTGTGTGTGTGTGTGTATGAATTTTCTTAATTGGTCATGAATTACAAGATAGGTGGAGCAATTTAGCTTATCCTCTGGTATGGTACTGACTTATGAGTTATTCTGTCTTTTAACAATAATATTGAATAGCAATGATCTATGAACTATGTATGTATACATGTTTGTATGTGTGTGCATGTGTTATTTTGCAGGAAGAATACTGATCAAAAAGTGGCTGAGATTAATATGAAGGCTATTGATTCGAATTGGCAGATCATCACGACTTATTATCAGAAATGAGAAAATATAAAAGTCATAAGAGTTTTGTAGTTTGTATGTTTCTGATTGGGTTCCTGAAAGGACAGGGGCACCATTAAATATAAGATAATGAGTCAGAAATAAATGCAGGTTTACAAAAACTGACAGAGTCTTGACTAGCATTCCTAGTCACCATGTGTAATTATGTCAATACAATAATTACTTCAAAAGAAATTCTCTTAACATTCTTTTTTTAACAAATCTAACAGAATAACCATTCGTTCCATAAAACACTTTACAGATACCCAAATCACCACCGAATGTGTATAAACAACAGGTTGCTCTCCAGGACACCCTCATTCGGTAAACTAAATAAGCATTCAGGTAAAAGCAAGTTGTATTCATTTTCGACTCTACTCCTGACACTTGTACTATTAAGTAATACATTAAAATATGGATGCAGAAACAGAAATATTGTTTCCATATAAATGAATGATTTGGGGACTCTATAAATTAAGCAAATAAAAATGCTGGGGAATATATTGAGAATATTTATTTAAAATCTTGGAATATTCTACATTTAGATTTATTTTATATTGTAGTGTCATTTTAAAAAATTAAAATGAAACTAAACAAGATATACAGAAGAAAACCAGATCAAACTTCAACTGTGTGACCCATATTCAGTGAAAAGCCCTTGGCTTTTTCATTGAAAAAGATGTGTGAATAAATGTGCATTTATATATTTTAAGTTAAAATGTTTGTCTTATGTTCATACGATTCCTCATTTATCCAGTTCATTTTAATTACTAGGCCAAGTACAGTACTTTATTACAGTGAATAAGAGATCTTCATGTAATTAATTAACTTTGAAGAAATTGCTGCCCAGACTCATTATGCCTCAGAAAAGACTTAATCTTTTCTTGCCGGCTCCAAATTTGTTATTAGTGTTAAGGTTTCTAACCCATGATTGTCTTTCTCTAAGTCATATTCTACGGTGGAAAATGTTTTGAAAAAAAAAGCTGTATCCTTACTCTAAACTTACTCTCATCCTCAGTTAGTCACCACAATTTGCTGTGTTGTTTTCAACAGCTTTGAAACAGAATTACAAGAAATGACATTAAAATAAAAAACAACTCAGTGAATCACATCGGTGTTGAGATTGGCTAGCAGTAGGGAGAGTTGTTGGTCAATTCTCATCTGTAGAAATCTAACTTCTTGATCTGAACTGTTTTTGATACTAAAGCTCCCATATTGAAATGAGTATTTTTGTCCCCAAAACATTTACTTATTATCATCTTAGCTATTGAAAGGATGGAATAAAGAAGAAAAGCTCAAAAATCATTGTTTATGGTGTTTGGACATGAAATTAAAATTTTGCTGATCATCTTGCTTAAAAAAGACGATACTTTCTAAACATTTAAGAAAATTTACAAACTGAATATATTTTATTTTTAAAATCTCTATTTCATTTTTAAAAAAACAAGTGAAAGAAAAATTTATTCTTTGTAGAATCAGAGCATCTTAGAAATTGAAAGACCTTATTTTTGATATATATTTTACATAAACTGAAAGCTCAGATTTTAAGTGTATAATCTAGTCGGTTTTGATGAATGATATAAAAGTATGTCAAGTTGATTTTGACGAATAATATAGAGACATAAAACATTTCTCATGCTTCTTTCTAGATATTCCTCCTCCTAAAAGAAAATCAATGATATAATATCCTTTGCCATAAGCTAGTTATGCTTATTCTTTAATTTCATATTAAAGAGAAAACATATTATGTATATTTTTGTGTCCTATTTCACTCATATAATATTTTGAAGGTTCATCAATATTTTGTCTTCATCATAAGTCTGTTCCTTTTTATGAATGTTTATTGCCTTTTTTCCCTCCATTCTCCTGTTGATTGATATATTTCAACTTTATGGCTAGTGTAAATGATGCTTTGCAAACATTTTTGTATAAGTTTTGTTGTAGACACAGGTTTTCTCTTTCTCTGGTTTTATATTTAGAAGCAGAATTTCTAGGTAATAAGGAAAGTATATATTTAATGTTTTAAGAAACTGACAATGAGGTTTTTTTTTTTTAAAGCGATTGGACTTTTTGTGGTAGGCAAAATAAAGCCCCAAAATAATAAAGCCTAAAACGTGGAATTTGTGAGTAAGTACCTTATATGGCAAATATGATTTTGCCAATGTGATTAAGCTAAGCATCTTGAGATGGGGGGATTATTCAGTATTATTCTAGGTGGTCCCAACATAATCATATAAATTCTTAAAAGTGAAAGAGAAAAGCAGAGAGTGGGTTGAAATGTGACAATGGAAAGAAAGATTACAAATGAGAGAAATTTTACCTACTGTTGCTGGATTTGAGATGGAGGATGGGGGCCAAAAAGCAAGGAATGTAGGCAGCTTCTAGAAGCGAAAAGAGCTCTCAGCATGCAGATAGAAAAGATAAATAAATAAATAAATAAATAAATAAATAAATAAATAAATAAATAAATAAAAAATGGTTACCTCAGTCATAAATCACAAGGAATTGAGTTCTTCCAATAACCTTAATAAGAAATAAAGTGAATTCTTACTGAGATCCTCCAGAAAGTAACACAGTCCTGCTAACAACATCAGACTTCTCACCTAGAAAACTGTAAGATAATACCTTTCTGTTATTTTAAGCCACCAAATGTGTAATGTAGTAATCTGTTACAGCATCAATAGAAAAATAACAGAGCCCATTTTAAAATCTCACCAGTAATGTGTAAGAGGTCCAGTGGCTACAGGTTTGCTCCGACATTTGATGGTGTCTCTCTCTTTCATTTTAGCTATTCTAGTGGATGTATATTGGTATCTCATTTGATTTTACTTTGCATTTTCCTAATAATATTGATAATATTTTCATGTGCTTATTTGCCGTTTTTTATTGTGAGGTGTGTGTTTAAATCTTTTGCTTATTTTTATTGAATGATTCATATGTTTATTAACAAGGTACTGTTCTTCAAATTTTGTGAATTCAAGTTCTTTATCAGATATTTGTTTTGCAAAAAATTTTCCCAGGCTGTGGATTATCTTTATTTTCCATAATAGAATATTTAGGAGAGTAGTGTCAAATAAAAACAAATCCAAATTTAGGTAAAAACAAAATTTATTCAGAAATAAAGACTGTCACAATGGGAAAAACATTCTAATTTCAGAAATCTGCTAGGCTCTCATAATCAAACACAAAAAAATGCTTTTATTTTCTAGAGAGGAATAAGCAGTAAGTAAAAAGTGAGGCAAGTGAGGGGAAATGACTAGTAGCCTTTAATAGGGACTGTGCCTTGCTGTGATCAGGGTAACTTAATAAGGGGCTATGTTCTCTTTTTAATGTTTTCTCAGGAAATTGTAGGGACAAGAAAGTCTGACTAACATTTGATTAAAACAAAGCAGAGGAAGAAATGATCAACTATGAACATTTGACCAGTAAAAGATTTTTAAATATTAAGAGGTCTAATTTATTAATTTTTCTTTTATCAATAGTGTATCTTTTATCCTAAGAAATTTTTGTCTACCCTCAACTTAGTGAGATATCTTCTGAAGTATTTTTTCTAGTAAACTTATTGTTTTATTTTTTACATTTCAGTCTATTGATAACATGAATGGTTAGTTAGGGGTTAAGTCTCTTTTTAGTCATATAGAGAGCCATTTTTTCTATCATTGGTTATTGAAGACATTTTTCTTTCCTCTTGTATTGCTTTGGCAATCTTGTCAACAATTCTGACATTTTGTATGGATTAATTTTAATTTTGGACTCCTTATTCTGTTCTACTATTTCTTCTACGCTTTCACCTATATCACAGTCTTTATTACTTTAGCTTTAAAGTAAGTCTTGACACTTATTTTAGTGTAACTCCTATAAACATCTTTTTTTTTTAAAGATTATGTTAGCTAGTCTAGGTTCTACAAAATATTTGCAATGATCTATGAATGAATGTGAGAAAATTTGACATTTCATCACACTAAATATTTTGATCAATGGTCTATTGCATATCTTACAATTTATTAGATATCGTTTTGATCATTTCCAAATTTTTAGGAAGAGAATATTTAATATTTCATGATAGTCTTTGATATCACCTGTAGGCTTTTTTACACATACCATTTATCAGATTGAGAAAGTTTCTTTCCATTCAGGTTTACTGAAAGTTTCATATCAGGAATTTGTGTTGTTTCTTGCCCAATGTTTTCTCTGAAAATTTTTAAATTGTATGTATTGTCCTATTTTCTCTCTTAATGTGGTGAATAAAATGGATTCTCTTGCATACGTAAACTTTGAAAATTCTTGGGGTACAACCCACCTGATCACAGCATTCATCCTTTTTATATATTGCTGGATTTGATTTGCTAATAATATATATTCATAAAAGCTATTGGTTTGTAACTTTTTTATTGTAATGTCATATTTGTTTTGGCATCAGAATAAGTGACTCAGTAAGATGAGTTGAGGAGTATTCTCTTCTCAGTTGGCACTATGTTTTGCTTACATGCTTGATAGAATTAACCAGTAAAGTTTTGGGGGGCCAAAGTTATCTTTGTGGGGTTTGTTAAACAAAAAATTAATTTTATTCTCTGGCTCTTTCTATTGACAATTTACTTATTTATTTGGTAAATGATGCCAGCCATGAGTAAGAGGCTATGGCAATTAATTTTTAAACTCTGAAATTGGTATGCTGCCATTTTTGGGGAGGGGGGCGGGGGGGTCAGGTTATAAGGAAGGGGAATCGATTTATTTTATACTTAACCTGGGTATAATATTTTTTATTGTTTTAGTTACATTTACTGTTTCAAATTACCTCTGATTATTTAACATAAGGAGTGCTTAAGAGTTTCTCACAGTTTGGCTTTATCCACAGATTTCAACAGGCCCTGCCTATCTGTACCACTCAGTGCTAATGCACTTGCCCCACTGGCAGATATCTCTTGCCAGGTACTTGGTCCAAGGATCTACTCTCTTGAGTAACAGATATCTGAGTTGGGTCGTTAATTTCCTGCTCTGGTCATATATTTAAACAGGCTCTATGAGCCTTTACCTCAAAGATAGGGCTCTTTCAGCATTCTTGCCTATTCTCCAATAGCAGATGATCCCTGAATCATACTCAGCGGAGGGTTTAGAGAGCTGGTAGGTGTTCTGCTCCTTTTCCAGAAGCAAATACTCTCTGTTTTCTACTTAGTGCTGGGTCCAGATTGGGAATACTTTTCTGGTGTTTCCCCAGATGGAGATGGTCAATATATTGTATATATGCAGTACACTGACTAAGTTTCTATTAATTTTCTTGTTTCACCTTCACACTTTGGACTGCCCTACAAATGATAAAGAATGAGTCTCTCATGTCTGATGATCTCTCCCAATCTTTCTCCTGGCAAATTGGTATAGATATCTACTGTGGTTGGGGATCCAAAGAATTCCAAATTTTCACACCAACCAAACTTACTCTTTAAGAATTTGCTAAAATTTTAGCTGTCTTTTTCCTATCCACTTGAAAAAAAAAATTAGTAAACAGAAACCTCATTTAAAATGAAGTAGGGAAGTCAGGAGGGGGCACTCTCATGAAACATTACAGGAACTCTCTGTAATAGCCCTCCCAATTTCCTCTTCTGCACTATAAAAGAGTTTCTTCTCCTTTGTTTTAGCAGACTTGCGTATAGATCACCACTGTTGTATGTTAGAAATTGCAATTCTTTGTTGTTCCTGAATAAACCCATTTCTCTGAGGAACTATCTGGCTGACCTTTTGTTCTAAGTCCACACACTTCTATGTTGGCTGCCACATCCTCCTACTGTTCTGTCAAACAGGAATCAGTAATGTGTACCACTCTCTAGAGTGGCATAAAATTCTTTGGATGTATGTCACTGGATTACCTTACCATCGCAAGCCTCTGGTGGATCCAGAAGATATGATTTTTGTAGACTATTTGCCATTTTCTTATTAGAAAGGGAGCAATGATTTTTCTGTGATTCTTACTATTTTAAGCTGAAATCCCTTGATGATTATAAACTTTTATATAGTTCAAATATAGTAGAGAACACAAAGCCAAGAGATTATGTGATCTGCTCCTAGTCACTCAGCATTTCCTTAAGAGCTTATTGCATAACCCAAATCTACAAATTCCAGCTTGGTTTTCTTAAGTATGACTTCTCTAATGATATTGTTTTGTTTTGTTTTACTGTTTTTTTTCCCCCTCCAAGCCCTTTGTTTTTATATGCAAAATCCATTTCACTTCCTGGGCATTCAGATCTACAAAGAAATTATGGTGCAGAAATCTAGATTTTATTTTATTTTATTTTTTATTAAATTTATTGGGGTAGCATTAATAAAATTATATAGGTTTCAAGCATACAATTAAATAATACGTCACATGCATATCTCATTGTATGTTCTCTACCCAAAGTTAAATTTCTTTTTTCACCATATTTTGACCTCTTTTACACTTATCTACCCCTCCCCCCCACTTTTCCCTCTGGTAACCACTAAACTGTTTTCTGTGCCTGTGAGTTTTTGTTTGTCTTGTTCATTTGTTGCTTTCAGTTTTATATTACACATATGAGTGAAATCATATACACTGCTGCAGAATGTAAATTGGTAAAGCCACTATTAAAAACAATATGGAGGTTCTTCAAAAAACTAAGAATAGAATTACCATATGATCCAACAATCCTCTTCTGGGTATCTACCCCAAATATCTGAAAACATTTATCCGTAAAGAAATACGCACTCCAATGTTCATTACAGCTTTATTTACAGTGGCCAAGACATGGAAACAACAAAAGTGCTCTTCAATAGATGATTGGATAAAGAAGATGTTGTACATATATACAATGGAATATAACAGCCATAAGAAAAGATGAAATACTGCCATTTACGACAACATGGATAGATCTTGAGATTATCATGCCAAATGAAATAAATCAGACAGAAGTACAAATGTAGATTGTAACTCCTCACTTCCCGCAAAGCCACTTAGTGCCCATATAGAAAAAAAATTTCAAGTAACAAGCAACTAGGAAAAAATTGCTTTTAAAAATTATGTTTCTTCCATTAATAGAGGAAGTATTTGCATTTTGCAAAGAATGCTGCTTTAAACCTAAAACATCTGATAATAAATTGCTTATATAATTATACTCTTTCAGTGATATTTTGGATCTTTCTTATACTAAATATAACTAAACTAGTTTAAAAGCTGTCAGTGCTATTTATTTACTTCTCCTGAAAGCTATTTAAGTTTCCTTTTAATAAAATTGACAGAATTAGAAAGATGAAAATATGTAAAATAACTAGTAATCTCCTAAAAATAAATAATTTTTATTTGAGACGAAGACATATATATAAGTAATAATTTAAATTATAAGATAGAATAACATTTATTTACTCTACACTTGAATAGATTTATTTTTTTTAATTCTCTAAATCTTGTATAATCTTCCTCACGGTCTTGCAACCTACTGGGTAATGTAGACTTGCTAAATTAAACTATTTGTTTCCAGTTTAGTCATTGTCCCTTTTACTTTAAGTATTTTGTCACTTCAAATTTCATCTGCCTATTAGTCTTGGCTTAAATCTTTTATATGAATCAGTCTTTTAATTAAAGTATAAGTCTTTCAAATTGTCATCTTGTCTTTCTCTTCCTCAACTCTGCTTTAGTATATAAGAAGTAGAATTGTTGTGTCTCTGTAACAGTGGAAAGACGGATTCCTTAGACTTACCTTGTAGAGAAAGAAAGATTTACCTGGTAGAGAATGAAAATAAGGAAAGGAAAAGAAATATATAAATAAAAGGGCAAAATATAGAATGAGCATTGTAAAAGAATACAGATAGATCCTATTTAGCTCGAAATCATGCAGAAGGCCATTAATATAATATTTTGTCCTTAAATTGTGATGTGGGAAACCACCAAGGAATATGCACATTAAATTGATGCCATCAAATGGACAAAAATACAGACAGTTCCCAAAGTACAAGAGTTCAACTTATGATTTTTCAATTTTACAATGGTGTGAAAGCAATACACATTCAGCTGAAACTGTACTTCAAATTCTGTATTTTGTTCATGAGACAGCAATATGTGGTACAATAGTCTCTCTTGATGCTGAGCAGAGGCAGTGGGATAATTTTACCCCACTGTTAGCTAATATAAGTGTTCTGAGCATATTTGAGGTGAGTTAGACTAAGCTATAATATTCGGTAGGTTAGGAGGATTAAATTCAATTTTGACTTAAGATATTTTCAGTTTACAATAGGTAAGTCGAGGAACATCTGTGTACAAAAAAATGCAAGTGTTATTAATGGAAAACATTTACGAAAATTTTTTTTTTAAACATGAAAGACAATGATATTTCCATTTTCACTTTTACTGTGCTAAGAGTGGAAGCCAACACTCCATTCCATTCTTATAACAGTAAAAACAGAACAAATTGAAAATAAGTGAAAATTGTGAAAACATCAGAAAACTGACATTGCAGGAATAAGTGTCACACCAAAATCTGGAGACATAAACTGGGAGGAACACTTAAATGGCAAATTTGACAAATTGATGGAATCCAAGTGTGGACTAAAGTAAAAAATTCTTAGAGGTTTCAGTCTTAATGAGATCCTACACTTTTATGGCCTTTATTGCCAGAAACCCTGCTCGATACAATAAATAACCCCTTGTGGCTCTGGCAAGAAGAAGGGAAGAAAAGTCCTTGTGAATGTGCTCCACAGCATTCTCCATAAAAAGATCCATTTTCCAGGAGAAAATATTTTACCAGAGACTTTTCCCAAAGTCATAGGGGAAGGGCCTTTTTTTTATTCCACCTCCCTTTAGTGAGTATGGCTGACCTAAGGAGAAGAGGGATAGCTGACAAAAACTTTTGAAGATCACAGTCCCGCTACACAGGACAACTAGAAGACTGACATTAAACTATAAGATTATAAAGCATTTCCTATCTCTCATTACTTTAACATCTCCATACAATAGCAATGGATTACAGCCAAAAGAGCTGCAAGGTGCAGAATTCCTTCCAGGAGTAGTTCTTAGGAAAACCCAACAACAACAGGGGAGACAAAAAATTACATTAGAGGAATCCGAGGACTTTGGTATTCTGAGTTACAGAAAATATTATTAATGCTCAACTCATAGCCAGATTAACATGAAACCTCACACTAAAGCCCTATTTACTGCAGTTTCTATCATTCAATACATCATGTCTAACTTTCAAAAGTTACAAAGCATGATAACAAGCAAGAAAAAAACATTCTGAAGACACAAATCAAGCATTGTAACTAGACTCAAATATGACATAGACTAAAATATCAGAGTTTAAAACAACTATGATTTATATATTAAGGGCTATAATAAAAAAATTATAAACAACATACCAGACAGATATGTAATATCAGAGAGATGGATATTATGAGAGAGAATTAAAAAGGAATGATAGAAATCAAAAGCACATTAACATAAATGAAGGTTGTCTTTTCATGGTATCATCAGTAGACTTAACAAAGTAAACAACCAGTGACCTTGGAGGTGTCAATAGAAACTTTCAAAACAGAAATAGAAAGATAAAAAGAAATGATAACAAAACAAAATCAAAATGTCTAAGAACTGAGGGACAATGTCAAAAGGTATAACATATGTGTAATTTTAATGCCAGAAGTAAAAGAGAAAGTGAGGAAGACAACATATTTGTGGCACTAATATGGCTGATAATTTTCTCAAACTAATGACAGACACTAAACCATAGAACTAGGTATTTCAGAAAATACAAAGCAGAATAAATAATAAATAAATTTACATTTTGGCATATCATATTCAAAAAGAAATAAAGAAAATTAGACAATCTTGAGAGAAGAAGAGGAGCGGGTGGAAAAAGACATGTAATTTATATAGGAACAAAGATAATAATTACAGTGGACTCCTCATCAGAAACTATGCAATCAACAACAGAGTGAAGTGACATATTGAAATTACTTAAAAAGTCATCATTTTTAAATTCAACATCCATTAAAATTGTCCTTCAAAATGAAGGAGCAATGAAGACTTTCTCAGAAAAATAGTAACAAAATTCATCACCAGGAGAAATCCCTGCAAGAAATATTAATGTACAGGTTAAAAATTCAGATCTAGGTCTATCCATGTTGTCACAAATGGTAAGATTTCATGTTTTATGGCAAAGTAATATTCCATTATATATATGTACCACAACTTCTTTATCCAATCATCTCCTGATGGGCACTCAGGTTTCTTCCATATCCTAGCTATTGTAAATAATACTGCAATGAACATAAGGGTGTTCAAATGTTCAAATTAGTGTTTTAGATTTGTTTAGTAAATATCAGAGGCTATTATACTACATAAAATACATCAGAAAGAACAAAACAAATACCATATGATTTTACCTATATGTGAAATCTAAAGAACAAAATAAATGAACAAACAAAACAAAAATAGACTCATAGATACAGAGAACAGATGGCTGCCAGATGTGAAAGGTGTTGGGAGACTGGGTGAAAAGGTGAAGAGATTAAGAAGTATAGATTGGTAATTAAAAATAGTTACAGGGATGTAAAGTACAGCATAGGGAATATAGTCAATAATATTTTAATAACTATGTATGGCACCAAGTAGATAATAGACCTATTGGGGGATCACTTTGTATATTATATAAATATCTAATCACTATGCTGTACACCTGAAACGAATGTAAAATAATATTAAATGTCATCTGTAATTGAAAAATCAAAAAAAAAAAAAGAAATTTAGATCTACAAAAAGAAAGAGCCTTCGAGAAAAAATAAAGGTAAAATAAAACATTTTTTTCTTATTCATAATTGATGTAGAGAAAATTGATTTTTAAAGTAATGATATTTGTATTTGGTGGTTCTAATATATGAATAAGTAAAATAACAGCAATTTCACAAGGAAAGTGTGAAGGAATTAGAAATGTTCTGTTATAAGGTACATGTACTACCTCCACTACATGATACATATAATATTTTTAGGTAGTGGACATAGTTTAATTAAAAATGTATGTTATAAATTCTAAGACAACCACCTCAAATTTAAAAATAAGTATAATTGATATGTTAATAGAGCATGTAATATGAAATCATATATTCAATTAAAATGAGAGGTATGAAAAATAAAAAAATACAATAAACAGAACATACTTAAAAACACGGTAGATATTAATCCAATTATATCACTATCACTTTGATATGACCAATCTAAAAAAAAAAAAAAAATTAAAAAATAGAGATTATCAAGGTGGATAAGAAAAAAAAGACTTCGCTATAGGTTCACAACAATAAACTCAGTTTAAATATAAGAACTCATAAGTTAAAAGTAAAGTGATAGAGAAAGATATACTATGTTAAAAATAATAGAAAGCTGTAGTAGCTATATGAAATTCAGGCAAAGCAGACTTCAAAACAAGGCTGGAGAAAAATAAAGCATTGCCTAACGATAAACGAGTTAATTTTCTATAAAGACATAACCATCCTAAATGTTTATGCACCTAAGAACAGAACATAAAAATATATGAGGCAAGAACTGGTAGAACTGAAAGGAGAAATAGCAATATTCACTATCATTGTCAAAAACTCCAGCACTCTTTGGTCATTCATTAACTGATAGATCGAGCTAGCTGAAAATCACTAAGGACATACTTGAATAGCCTTATCAATAAACTTGACTAACTGACATTTATAGAAAAATCTATTTGAAAGAGCAGAATATATTCTTCTTCAGCTCCCAAGATAGACTATATTCTGGCTCTTAAGAAGTATTTAACAAGTTTATAAGAATAGAAATTACATGAATTATGATCTTAGACCACCGTGGAACTCAACTAAAAAATCACAAAGAAGTGGAAATCTTTAAATATTTGGAGATTAAACAATACATTTTTAAGTAACACAAAGACAAAAAGTGTTCAGAGAACTTAAAAATACTTTAAATAAGTTAAAATAAAATACAACATCAAAATTTGAGGAATAAACCTAAACAACACTCACAGGGAAATTTATATCTTTAAATGTTTATCTAGGAGAAGAAAAAAGATCTAGAATCAGTAATATAAGACTGCACCATAATAAACTACAAAAAAGAAGAACTTTACATTTAAAGTACGCAAAAGAAAAGAAATCATAAAAATTATATCAGATACTGATTTTGGAAATGAAAAAATAATAAAGAAAATTGCAAATGAAAAGTTGTATCTTTGGGGGAAAAATAATACATTTTATAAACATCTAGTCCAGCTAATCAAGAAAAAAAGAGAAAAGAGAAACATTATTAATATTAGAAATGAAATTTGGGTCATCATTTTTGATCACATAGACCTTAAAAGGATAATAAATGAATACTATGGACAATGCTATACCCCAAAATTGATAACGTAAAAGAAAAGGACCAAACCATTGAAAGACACAAACTATCAAAACACACAAATAGAAATATATAATCTAAATAGGTCTATACTTATTAAACCAAATAAATCAATAATTTATCTAACCACTGGGACCAGATGTTTTTATCAGTGAATTCTATGAAATATTTAGGAAGAAATGATATAAATTCTACACAATCTCTTCTAGAAAATAGAATAAGACACATATTTTTCTTCTCATTCTGAGAAGAATATCAAAAGCAGATAAACACATTAAAGAAAGGAAAACTACCTACCAATATTTCTCATAAAATTTGATGCAAAAATGCTTAAGAAAATAAGTGTATTACATCTAAATAGGCATAAAAAATTATGTACTAACAGCAAGTAGGATGTATTAGAGGTAGGTGAAATTTGCTCAGTATTTGAAAATCATCAGGAAAATTCCCAATCAACAGGATAAAGAAGAAAACTCGTATGACCATATTAATTAATATAGAAAAAGTATTTGACACATTAATGATTTTAAAAAAGAAAACTCTCAGAAACTCAGAATAGAGGCAAATTTACTCAATTTGGTAAAGAATATCTGCAAAAACCTGCAGCTAACATCATATTTCATATAAGAAACTGGGTGTTTTCCCCCTAGAATCAAGAAAAAGCTAACGTTCTTTTTTATCATTCCTATTCAGCATCATGTTGATAATTCTATTTAGTGCAATAATATAATAAAAGTAATAAAAGGCATACAGACTATAAAGGAAGAAATAAAACTGTCTTATTCATAGATGTCATTATCATCTATGTAGAAAAGCCCAAAGAATAAAAAGTAAAAGTTTCTGAACTAATAAGCATGTATACAAGATCAAATGATAAAAGGTTAATTACTTCCCTGTGTATTAACAATGAACAATGGAAAATTGAGATTAAATTAAAATACCATTTAAATAGCACCAAAAATGCATAGGTATAAATTTAACAAAATATACAAGAGTTTTATATGATGACAACTATGATACAAGAAATAAAAGATCTAAAAATGTGGGGAGATGTATTCCAGGTTTATGAATTGGAAGACTCCACATCGTTAAGGTCTACACAACTTGATCTACAGATTTAGTGTAATCCTAATATCCCAGATTGCTATTTTATATATGTTGATAACCAAGTCTAAAGTGTATTTGAAAAAGGAAAACTTTAGAATAGCTAAAACAAAGATAAAAAAATAAATTGAAAAAAATCATATTACTAGATTTCAAGATTTATTATAAAACTACAACGGTCAACATGGTGTGGTATTAATGAAAGAACAGACACACAAATCAACATAACAGACTAGAGAGTGCAGAAACAGACCCATGCAAATATAGTAACTAATTTATTTTAAAAAGGCAATTCAATGGAGAAAGTGTAGCGTTTTCAACAAATTGTGCTGTAAGAATAAGAATTTCATATACCAAAAAATATAATAATAATCTAGCTAGAAAAAAATAAAGTGTATCATACATCTAAATATAAAATAAAAATAAACTAAGCAGACAGAGGGGAATATCTAGGTGACCTTAGATTGCTGATGAGTTTTTAGATATAACACTAAAACATTATGCATGAAAGGCAAACATTAAGTTGGACGTGATTAAAAAAGTAAAAAACAACAACAAAAACAAAATCCTTATGTTCAATAAAAGACAGTGAAGAAAATCAAAAGATAAGCCACAGACTGGGAAAACAATTTGTAAGACACATATATGATAAAAGATTTGTATCCAAAATATACAAGAACTCTTAAAATTTAACCATTAAGAAAACTCAGAATGCACCTTAAAATGGGCAAAAAATATGAAAAGTTATCTCACCAAAGAAGATACAAAAAGTGGAAGTAAACATATGGAAAAAAGCTCAACATAATTTAATGTTACAAATTAAAATAACAATGAGAACCACTACATATATATTAGAATGACTAAAATTCGAAACTTGACAATACCAAATGCTGACAGTAACTTGGAGCAACAGGAGCTCTCACTTATCACTGGAGGGAATGCAAAATGTTAATCACTTCAAAAGACAGTTTGGCAATTTTTTCATAAAATGAAACGTACTCTTCCCATATGATTCAGGAATCATGCTCCTAAGTATTTACTCAAATGCACTGAAAACTACATCCACACAATGTTTATAGCAGCTTTATTCATAATTGCCAAAAACCAGAGGCAAGCAAAATGTACTTTACATGTGAACAAATAAATGAACTGTGACACATCTATACAATGGTTCTATTCCATGATTTTAAAACAATGCCCAAACAAGCCCTGAAAAGACAAGGAGGAAACTTAAATGCATATTGCTAAATGAAAGAAGCCAGTCTGAAAAAGCTGCATATAATGTTGAACACATACCACCATTCGATTTCTAATACTTATAAACTTTACAACAGGAAAGATAGGCCTTAACTTATGCAAATTAAAAAAATCATTTGAGAGGTTAAGATATGCTAGTAGGAAAAATATAATATGAAAAAAAATAATTTTTTTTAAATTATAAAACAACTTAACTGAAAGGGATGGGATAAAAATTGCTATTCCAATTACCTTTAGAAATCAAAAAAAAATTCTAAGACTAAAGGCAAAAAGTGCTGTCAACAAACAATGTACTTTAGTTGATAGTATTCTACATGTGGCTATTAAGTAATAATTCTGATATTGCTAGACAGGTATTCTGGAATTGGACAACTAAATAAATTGATAGCAGATGGCAAGAGCCTGGATTTTCATTGTTAAAGAGGAAGATTTATAGATAAGAAAAAGGTGGAGACTAAAATGAACCACATGTTAATGAATTAGAGTTGGAGGTTTCAGTATGACTTTAAATCAATATTTTACAGATGATTGCATAGAAATATTTCTAGATAAGTGAAGATACATGGATTAATATATATACATATAGTCCCTTGCATCACTTATCCTGTCAGCTAAGAGGGCCTCCTGGAAACAATGACACCCAGTAGCAATGAGCACATACAGTGTTCAGATCTTGGTTTTAATATCAATTTGCAATAGGGGGAATTCTTGGAAAAATGACTGATTCTAGGACTCTAGCAGGAAATATACTAAATAAGCCTAGAGCATATTATAGTGGCAAAAAGTTAGGAAGTGCTCAAACACATACACACAATAATGGGACATGTCAAAGAGACAGAAAAGAGCTGAAGAACTCTGAAGGCCCAAAGTTGGAATAATTAGGTTAACAAAATAAAGTTGTGTCAGATTACATCCCAAAGAATAAAATAAGTATTCATGTGGCCATACCGATATATATAAATAATTTAATAAATAAACAAGTGGAAAATAAGAGACGAATCCTCCATTAGGAATTTCAAATCATTTAGGATCATGCTCCATCCTTAAGGAGGTTGAGCATTACTCCCTGCTTCTTAATGTGGACAATACCTTGTGATTTCCTATCAAAGTATGGAAAATAGAGATGAAAAGAATAACCTTACAGTGAAAAAATTTGAATAACTCTACCTCTATGAGGCATTAAGGTAAACTTTAATAGTGCTAAGTCAAATGGATAGCATGTACTCTTGATATGATATGATTAAAATAGAACTTTACCTTTGTGATCTTGCTGAAACCCATGACCCCACTCTAATCATGGGAAAGACATCAGAAAACCTCAACTGACAGATATTCTGCAAAATATATAACTAGTACTCCTCAAAACTGTTAAGGCAGTCTACAGCCATGCCACCCTGAACGTGCCTGATCTCGTCTGATCTCGAAAGTTAAGCAGGGTTGGGCCTGGTTAGTACTTGGATGGGAGACCACCTAAGAATACTAGGTGCTGTAGGCATTTAAAAAAATAACTGTTATGTTAAGGTAATCAAAAATAATGTCCGACAAATGATCACAGCTAAGAGGTCCTAAGGAGATACAACTTAATATAATGTAATGTGGTAGCTTGCATAAGATCGTGAAACAGAAAAAGGAAATTAGGTAAAATCTAAGTAAATTTTAATAAACTATGGATTTCAATTAATAATAATGTATCTATATTGGTTACTTAATTTTAACAAATGTATCAGATTAATGTAAGATGTTAATAATAAGGGAAACAGCATAGCATGTATTCTACTATCTTTAAAATTTTTTTGTAAATCTAAAACAGTTCTAAAACTAAAAGTTTTTTTTTAAAACAATGAAACAATGAAGCATCTGACGACAGAAGCACGATATTATGGGTTGGCTAGATCACTGGACTAGAAGTCGGAAGACTTGTGGAGTGATTTCTTATTCATACAGTAATTTCTCTGTATAACTTTGACCATATATCACTTAACCTCTCTAGACTTCTTATTTCTCATCTGTAAAAATATGAGTTTTATAATAAAAGGTCTCCTCTTGTTTTCAAATTATGTTTCTAACAACTCTGCTCAATAAATCTTTATACCACTTGTTTTGATTTTTTCAAGAGGATTTGTGTCAGGAGGAAAATTCCATTACCTTTGTTTCATATATGAGGTTCTTTTTCTATTCATACCCAATGTATAAATAATATACAATGACAGGGCAATTTCAACCTAATTTCACTGTTTCTGACAGTATTCAAAGGAATCCGAAATGTGAAGCTTGTTGCCAACTGAACATGTTTCAAAATAATTTATAATTATTTAATATCTTTAATAATCTTTTTATTGTTGTTGCTAGGGTTATGATAATGTAACACTTGCAGGTCATGAGACCTTAAATTACACTGAAAGATAGCTTTACAAATATAATTTTATTATATTTCCAATTAAGAGATGTTTAACAAACTATTTTATATTGCATGTCTCAACTGATATTCACAACAAAGTAACCATTGTTTTATGGAAAAGAAAATAGAAGCACTGAATGGCTCTGTAACTAAGATTCATTACACAGCAAGTAAGGGTTGTAATCAAGCCTCGGGCTTCTTATTCCAAGTAGATAGTTAATTCTATTTCAACCACAAAAACCCATTTAGCATATAGCTTGGCACATGATAGGAGCTCAAAATAGTTTTGGCATAAATAATTTATGCCGGCTTTCTTTTCATATACGATATGACCAACTTTAAAAGAATGTTACTTCCAAAGTAGCAAAGATAAAAGGCCAGATATATACAAAATTATTGCTTTTTTTAGGTCATCAGGGATCTAAGATTACAAGACACCAGGTGAACTGAACTCCAAAATGTGATAAACTCTTTATGAAGAGACCAGACACACATGATTTTGTTCTTGGTAGAATATGAGAGGAAAAGGTAGCAGCCATAAAATTATTAAGAAAATTGAAATTTACACAAATTCTTAAAGGGCAATTGCAGACTAATGTGACAGCCCTAGGGTCCCAGACAAAATGGTAGTCTGCATCCTCTCAACATTTCCTTTTCATGAGTCTGTATGAAATGTTCACTTAATACAACTAGCATTGGGGCCAGAGAACTGAGAAAGTCTCGGGGTACACAGGAACAAAACACTGCCCATTTCTGTGATCCTTCTCTCATGTGAAGATCATGCTTCCTCAACCTGATAAAGAAATCTTTAAAACTCCTACAACATACATCATCCTTAATGGGGAAAGACTGAATGATTCCTCCCAAGATTAGGGATAAAGCAAGGATGTCCAATTTCAGACCTTCGTTCAACATTGTATTGGAGCTCCTAGCAAGAAAAAGAAACACAGTACGTACAGACTGGAAATAAGTAAAACTGTCTTTATTTGCAGACTACATGACTATCTACATAGAAAACACACACAAAAAAAAATTTAAAGATAGATTAGAACAAACTTTTATAAATGTTGTGGAAAAAAAATTTCTTGCTATACTAATAAATCGATAATTTTAAAGTGAAAAAAATTTTAAATACCATTTACTTGAGTGCAGATCAAGACTAAGATTCAAAATCCAGATGCAATAAAACTAAATATTAATACATTTGACTCAATAAAAGTTTAAAAATAAAACTTTTTTGTTGTTAAAAACAAATTAAAAAACATAAGATGATTGATAGGAGGTATTTCTAACATATATCACATGTAAAGGTCTAATATCACAAGTATACAAATTGATGGAAAATGATAGACATAGAAAAATTGACAAAAATGTGCGATCACATTCAAAAAGAGATATAAAAGTGGATTTTAACTTTTACAGTTCAATCTCTCTAGCAATTATGAAAATGTAAGTAAAACTACACTAAAATATAATTTCTCATTAATTAGATTGGCAAAGTTTAAAAAGTATACCAACTTCCTTTAAAGAGGCAGTAATAAAATGGACAATCTCACACATTGCTTATAATAATGTACATTGCACAATAGCAATGTAGTGATATTGACAAACTTACAAGCCACTTTTTAAAACATAAACTTTTTATTTAAAATTGTTCTATAATACAGAATAATTGTGAAGCTCGCACAATTTTCATATACTCAAATGCAGTTTCCCAAATTATTCATGTCTTTTATATCTGCAGACTGTGATTTTACTCTGGGGTATCACTGTTTCTAAGCACTATCAGATGACAGAACAAAAAAATATATGTGTGCATACTTACATTCACATAACAATAAATTTTTCTTTATGTGATCATCTGCATTGATATTGAGCTAAATGTAAGTTAACAATACCTCCAACTTGACTCCTTTAGGACATAGTTTATTCTAGTCTCTTCCTCTTGCTTATCTATAAAACTCACAACTAAAAAATCTGGCTCCCAGTAACCACCATTATCTTACTTAATTGTTCATTCCCTGTGTATATATAGCAGTTTCACATTGTTAACATGTACCCCTATTGGGGTAAATTTTTTAACTAGAGGACAATGCTGCCATACTGTTTCTTTGCTTTCAGTTCTACAGATTCCAGTAATTTCCAGATATGATCAGTCACTATCTTTTTCTCCATCCACTTCAGTATTTCATGCATTGTAATTCATTTATATTTGTTTTGTCACATTCTGCATATCATTAAGTGATCCCTAGAACTCTATTTTTTTTTTACTTTGCATATATTAAGGTCCACACTTTGTGCAGTAAAGTTCGATGGGTTTTGAGAAATGCATAATGTCTTGTATCCACCATTACAAGATAAAATTCACAAACCTAAAAAACCTTGTGCTTCACCCATTCAACACTTTTCCTTTCCCTCCTTCTGCCTCCCTACTCCCTTTCCTGGTTGCGGTTTTCTGATCTATTTTCTTGTAGCTCTGAACTCTGTTAACTGTTTTTTTTTTTTCCCCACCCCTTTAATGAAAGAATGGCTAAGGGATTGGAATGGAAGAAATTACCTTCCATAAATTTGGATAAGGTTCTGAAATAGTCTTTTTCCTCTAAGAGTTTGCCATTGTTATGAATAAGACTCTATGCTTAGCTAACAATGATTACTTTTGGTTCCTCTCCCAGAGTTGTGAGAGGATATTTCTCAGATCTTCACCACAAGGACTGGGTTAAGTCCCTGAGGTAGTATCCACAACAATATAGACCCTCATTCAACTGCAGCCCCTTGTTATTTCTTTCCTGAAAGTGTACATTTAGCTTACAAATAACTTATCAAAATTTCCCTTTATTGTCAGTTTATGTCTCAAAATGATACTACTCTAGGTAAGCAGACCTCCTTATTCTGGATGCATCTGTCTTTCCAGATTCAGTTGGCCCTAAGACCTCGGTTCTCCCTGGGTCCAAGAAATGTCAATTTTTCTGGCATTTTCTTGTAAGAATCTGTAGGACTACTTCCAACCTTTTTTTTAAGAGCTGTAAATCCTCTAAGTGCTTACATTTGAATTCAGCAATCTTACTTCTGTGAATTTGCCCTGAAGATATATGACCAACAAAACAAAAATATATATTTTCTAGAATATTCATTGTAGCATAGTTTGTAATTTCAAAGCATAGGAAACAACCTGCTTATCCAAACACAGATAATTAAAAAATAACATATAATGCAATGGAGATTTGTGTCTCAAAAATATATTGAGAAAGTTATCTGTGAACTTTTATAAAGTAATCTCATATATATATATATATTTAAGCAAAAATGCCAAATAATAAAAGAGCATTCTACCTTTTTTTGTGTGAGAAACTAGGGAGAATCAATATTTATGCATTTTTCTCAACTGTGCAATAAGAAAGCAAAAAACAGTAACCTGGCAATCATGTTTTTAATCAAGTGACTAAAGTTAACTACAGCAGTTATGGGAAAATTTGACATCATATCATTACCTTTCTGCTATGATGCACTGAAAAAAAATATATATATATTAATTCTATGGTACCAGTGTCAAAAACTGCATTACCTGAATGAATGATGAGAGAATATGAGATAAACTCAAGTTGAGGGAGTTGTACAATACGACTAGTTTCTACTCTTCAAAATTTAAATGTCAAGATAAAGTGTGAAGAACTTTTTCAAATTAAAGGAGTTAAAGAAGCATAACTGCTGAAAGCAGCATGTTATTTTGAGAAGAATGGTGGTTTCTGGACTAGGTTTATATTAGGTAACATTATTTTACCAATATTAATTTTCCAACATAATAATAATTGTTATATTGGAAATAATATATGATTATTATATTTGAAATATAATTTTCCAATATAATTATTATTTTATAATAATTATCTGTTTATAAGAAGCTGGATTTTTTCTTTTTTGGAAAATAGAGTATAGTATTTAGCAGTAAAGAAGCGTCATGTCTGCAACTAAAATGGTTCAGAAATTTTATTTCTGTAAGCATGTATGTGTATATATGAGATCTATCTATCTATATGAAATCTAGTAAAGACTAATTAGAAATTATTTGTACTATGCTTTCAACTTGTCTATAAGTCTATAAAATTTTTTAAATAAACACTTAAAAGAAAAAAACTAATCTAAACATAAAATTAATTGCTAATCTAAACATAAAGTTAATTGCTATCAATAAGATTTTTGTAACCTTTCTGTGTGTACATACGTGTGTGTGTCCATATAGTCAATGCGTCTCAGTGCATATGTGCCATTTAAAAAAATATGGGTATACATAAATACATGCACATTCTTCTCAAGTTTAGAACAATAATATACATAATAACAGTTATGTTGTACTGTACACCTATATGCCAGGTACTAGATTAGATGATTTACATATAAAATTTTGTCTAATCTTCCACCCATTTTAGGTAATTATCACCTACATTTTATGAGTGAAGAAACTGATACTCAGAGAGGTTATTACCTCTGCCAGGCCACAAAGCCAGTGATTGCAGAACTAGCATGTGAATCTATTCCTAACGTTTGTAAAGGCACTGCTTGTAAATATTATACTAATTTTTCCTGATAGAATATTTAAATTTCTAGTTATTTAAGATTGTAAACAAATGTATCATCTTTTAAAGTCTTTAATACTTTGAATAGAGGATAGCAAAACTTGTTTATATCCTTCAAGGAAAGGCAATTTAAAAATATAATAATGCCATTTGCGACAGCATGGATGGACCTTGAGATAATCATGCTAAGCGAAATAAGCCAGATAGAAAAAGTTGAAAATCACATGATATCACTTATATGTGAGATATAAACCTAAAGGCAACAAATGAACAGGACAAACAAACAGAGACTCATGGACACAGACTATAGACCAGTGGTTACCAGAGAGCAAGGGGTGGGGAGGAGAGGGAGGTAGACGGGGTAAAGGGGGTCAAATATAGAAGTGTAGGGGGAGAGTGAAGTAGGTAAAGGGGATTAAACATAGTAGCTTAAAGAAACTGAACTTTGGGTGTTAAACACACAATAGGATATATAGATGTCAAGTTATAATGTACACTTGAAAATTATATAGTTGTATTAACCAATGTTACCCCAATAAACTTAAGTTTTAAAAAATGTTAAAAAAATATAATCCATTTAATTACTTTCATGAAACGAAAAGGTAAATAAGATTTTAAGTTTTTAAAATATCTTTGGATATGTTTTAAGCAGCAAGTTGTAGTGGAAATGACCATCTGTCAAAATACCAGGTTTAATTCTGCCTCTCATTTACTAATTGGGCATGTATTAAAATTATCTCAACCTTAGTTCTATTTTTTTTTTAATCTGGATAATACCACCAACCTCCCAGTGCTGTTGAGAATACAAATAATACACAAATTTAAAAATGTTTGTAAATTGTAAAGAACTCTACACAATATCAGAGATTGTTAATTTTTATTCTATTTCAGCATTTCAAAGTAACGCTTGTAAATTTTGCTAACATTTAAAAATGCAGTCCTAATTTTCAGTGTAGAAGTGTTTAGTGTCAGGGCTATAAGATTAACTAGGAAAAACTGGCAAATGATTCTGATAAAATGAGGACTGAGTAGGACAGGTTTCAGGGATGGTATGGAAAGTAGTTTCAACAGGAATTCATCAGCTTTGTAGGCATTCAATGATCAGAGTGCCAAGTCCAAGATAATTTTATGATTTTAGTCTGAGTTAAGTGAGACAAATGTTGGTGTCCTGACAAGAAAAAAATGACAAAGAATTATAATTACTATAGAAAATAAGTATTTTGTTAATTTTAGAGGCATTGAGATCAAAGTATTTTTATTTGACAACTTTAGTGGGGTGGGGGGTGAGACATTTATTCAGTGCTTACTGTCAAAATAGATAATAGCAGCATTTATGAATAATATAAGTATATATAAATAAAGATCAATGAATATATAAGTACCCTGTGCCAGGCAGTGTTTTAACCATATGGGAGCTTGAGGAAAATGAAGATACCAGATCCCATAGGAATGGAAAATAACTGCTACATTAAAAGACTTTAGACTGTAGGTAAAATGGGTCTGAATTCCAACCTTGCCTCTGATTAACTGTATAGCTTTGAACCAATGTTTTAAATCTCAAAACACAATTTATTTGTCAAAAGATTAAAGTCCTTGGCTTCCCTTGGAGCAGCTGTAAGAATTAAGTGAAAATATATAAGTACATAACACAGTACCGAGTACTTAATACGATCTCAATAAATTTTGTTTTGTTTTGTTTTACTACTCTTCCATAGGCTAAATCCCATTTCCAATCTATAATCATTTTAATGAATCCCAGCAGAAGACTTGAATTGGTCCAGCCGCTGAAATAGCCACACAATTGGCAGATAAATGGAACCTCACAAAATGGGTTTTAAATGCTAATAAGAAACTTTGTGGATTCTGACTCACCCAGGATGGATAAAGATTCAGGACACAAGGGTAATAGCAGCCAGCAAACGTACACAAAATCAGGGTCAAGATAAGATCAGTACTCATTCATAAATTCCAAAAGTTTGAATAGCCACCTGGAACCAGGGTAAATGGGAGTAAATTTGACAGAGAACTTGTGAAACGAGTTTTTGTTTGTTTGTTGGTTGGTTTTAGGAAGGTATATTAAAGAATCCCTTGTGAGAAGCAACTATCTCTACACTAATCACCACTTCTGATAGGTTCTGTGACATGCAAAATCTATCTTGGCCAAGAAAAGCTACTTGACTTTTTCCTTCTTCTAATTGCACATTCTCATATTTTTACTCTTAAATAATAGTTATATTTTTATAAAGTTCAAACCAAACACTAGAGCTCTAGGAAAATTATGAAAAACAAAAAAGTCATCAGTTAAAATATAAAAATTCTGTTAATTACTATTTGTGCAGAACAATATAATTCACAAAGCCCTTAGCATATTTAGAATCTATCTTTTGGAAAGTATACCACAGCCCCATTAAGTAAGCATCATTATCATAATTTATATTAAAAGTTAGGAGACTGAAACTTTGAGAATTGAGGAAATTTCCAAACTAGTAAATGAAAGAATTAAGATTCAAGCACTAGCTAATAAATTTAGACTTTTGGCTCTTTCTAACTGTCCATTGAACTATTGATTCAAGAAATCTTTACTGACAGTCTAGTATGTGTCTTCTTGCTAAGCGCTTGGTATATAACATTCAAAAAGACATAGTCCTGTTTTCCAAAGAACTCATATTTTAATATGGAGATGGAGTAAAAAAGAAGTTATTCCAATAACATATGATATATTAAATCAGAGATTACCTAATTGAAAAATGAGATCAACTGATTGAGAAAATGATCAACTTTGCTTAAAACATCAGCCAAATGCAAAAGTTTTTACGTAAAGAATGTTTATTCTGTTAAGTGTCGAGTTCCTTATATGCATTATTTCATGTAATCCTAAATAAATCCTATAAATTATGTCCCAGATTTTCTAAATGATCAAACTAAGCACATTTTGCATAGCTAATAAGTAATGAGAATTATATCTGTTTATCCCCAAAACTCCAGGCCATAGCCATTATTTACGTTATCTCTAAGATAGTCTCCCAGGAAGAGATGTTTCACCTTAATGCTGAAGACTGGATATGTTCATTGATTTGATAAATTGGGGAGATAATTCACAAGAGAACAGCAAGCACAAAAGTCTAGATAGAGATAAGAGACCAGATGGTGGTACTGGGGAACCACAAATGTAGTTAAGTATTAGTAATATAATGTCACCTTTGAAGAGTGCTAAACTGTGGGACTGAAGAAAGAGCCACTGAGAAGATCACAGACTGTCCTAGGTAACCTGCTAAGGAGAATGGGAGAGGTTCATCATCACTGAAGATGGTTTAGCTGCAAAATTACATAGTAATTTACCATTTTGGACAAATGAAACTATAACACTGTGATTCATTTTATCATTCTGTAGCTAACCAATAATTTATCTAATTAGTATTCATTTCTACATTTCTTAAAACAACTCCTTGGGGTGTACAGAGATGAGAACGAAACTTTAGTAGAAAGAGTACAAGCCAGGCTTAGATTTCAGATAGGTTAGCGTTTTTACCTCTAAACTATTTTCTCCAATATACAATGTGAGTATTGAATACAATCTGCCCTGCTTGCAAACATCTGTGAGGACCACATGTAGCTTCATTTTTATAACAACTCTTTTAAAACATAATTTACATACTGTACAATCTGCCCATTTAAAGTGTACAGATCAGTGGTTGTTAGTATAATCACAGAGTTGTGCAATGATTATTACTACAATCAATTTTAGAACATTTTCATTACTCCAAAAAGAAATGCCATACCCGTTAGCCATCCTCTCCATTACTCCCTCCCCAGCCCCTGGCAATCACTAATTTATTTTCTGTATTTATAGATTTCCCTAGTCTGAACATTTCATGTAAATGGAATCATATCACATGTGGTCTTTTGTGACTAGCCTGTTTTATTAAATGAAATTAACCATTACCTGTTTGAACCATTATCCTGGTCATTAGAAAATGTGGATACTATCACTAATAATAGCTACATAATGAAATAATATCTACAATAAATACCTCCAATGACAGAGTATGTGCTCTAGTAAACTGTGTCCTCAGAGTTTAGCCTTATTATTATAACATACTAATTAGTCACTAATTAGTTGACTGCTGAATAAGTATTAATAAAAATAATGATCACACATTTATACAATGCTTTAAGTTTCTGAAGCTTATTTTTATTTGACCTTCGCAAAATGCTTTGTAGAAAAATGATGATGATAATGATTTTATCAAGCAAGCAGAGTCCAGAAATGTTAAGTGAGAACAGAAACATAAGAAAAAAACCATTCAGTAGTAGAGCCAGAATTACAGATTTTTATGTCTCAAAGTTTTATGTCGTGGACCACAAATTCTGAATGTGACTGACTTAGAGACTTGTAAGAGTGACATTACCTTAAGATTTCACCCAGACTGTTTTTCAAAGGGATATGTCATTCATACCATTTATAGTCACTCATGTGACACATTAGTTTTATCACATACAGAGCTCTTATTGACTGGTGAATCCTTGTTCCCTGAGATGCAATGGATTCAGAGGCTATGCCTAGATTTGGCAGAAATTAATGTCAGAATTAGTGATGTTATTTGTCGTGTGAGAGTAATAAAGTGAGTTCAGGCACTGACATAGACTTGCCACTTATGTGATAAGGCATCGTCCTTATTTGAAGGAAATACAATGAAATACTTTATTTTTAACTTAGCTATAGAGTATACTATCACCCATGCTCATATGACTGGCATTAGATGAATGACTAAAAGATCACAGCACAATAGTTGCTGGCTTCTTAGGGAGACATAGGGTACATGCTATAAGAAGTCCTCAGGGAGGAATTTTCTGTGCTATAAAACCTACTCATTGAAAAAATACTGATTGAGCATAGATTATCCAGTAATGCTTTTCTGATTTCAATGATTATAAATAACATTTCATTGAACATTTTTGTATATAAAACTTTTTGTTGGCATTTTAGAATTATTCCTTTAGGATAGATTATTGTATAATAGCAACTTGATACAAAGCAAAATGCTTTTCAGAAAGCTTTTATGTTAAAGTACAGACATCATTAGAAGATGGCGATATAATTGAAAGAGCTAAATTAACAGAATAAGCTAAAAAGTATAAAGTTTATTTGAGGCAAAAATATGAAAATGTTTCTGTACAGAGAAGACTGTATGAAGTAAGTAGCAGTTAAATACGCTCCTAAATGGAAGTGTATGTTTTCCATACACTACAAACTGAATGTTTGGGTTCCCCTCAAATTCCTCTGTTAAAACCTAACCCCCAAAGTGATGGTATTTGGAGATGGTGTCTTTGAGAGGTGATTAGTCATGAGGCTTCAGCCTCATGAATGGGATTAGTGTCCCTATAAAAGAGACTCCACAGGGTTCCCTCACCCTTTCCACCATGTTAAGATACTCTGAAAATATGGCCAACTATGAACCAGAAAATGGGCTCTCACCAGATGCAGAACTTACCTACTAGTTCCTTGACTTGGACTTCTCAGCCACCAGAACTATGAGGAATAAATTTATGTTGTTTATAAGCCACCCAGTCTATGGTACTTTTGTTACAGCATTCTGGAAGGACTAAAACAGCATATATGCCAAAGTTAACTGTTGAGACATAAAGGTGACATTGGTATAGTCTACTTAGAGTAAAGATTCAGCCAAATATGGGAAGCTCGGGACCACTTTCTTCAATTCGATGCTGCTATCAGCCGTTCTGGTTAGTCTATGGGTCTGCTATGCCAGCTAAGTCACTAGGTTTAAGTAATTTGGGAGGGGAGGGGGAATGTTTGGCAGATTCCTGAGCTATCTGTGAGAATGGGTAAACTGAAGCTTGCCCAAGGGCCATTTTTAAATTATACTTGCGCTATGTCTGTCTGTCTGCCCATCTGTCCGTCCCTCTGTCCGTCCCTCTGGCCATCCCTCTGGCCATCCTTCCCTTCCTCCCTTCTTCTCTGTCTGTTTCTCTCTGTCTCTCTGTCTCTCTCTATCTCTCTCTGTCTCTCTCACACACATGCATGCATTTAAATGACATACAATTAATTATTTAATGAGATGCAGTTGCAGTTTACTGTATTAGATCTTAAGTGCTGCAGATGCAGAAGGGCAAGTCAGAGAAAGGCTTAATCCTGAATAGTTACAATTGGATGATTGATTGTAATAAAAGACGATAGGAAGAAATAAGAGTAAAATTTATGTACAGTACAGCAAACAGTAAGATCTAGAACAACTGCTTCTAAACCCTCAAAAACATACAGAGGGGAGTAGTGGATATACTAATAGTAAAATGATGGCAGTTCTAGAACCTATTGTCAAATAATCTGAGCATTTTTCCTGAGTCACTCTCTTACTATATGAAGTTCAGTACCTTACCTGAATCTGAGAAACAGATGTTTCTAACAGATGAAACAATTCTCTACCTTTCCTGAAGTCATGGAGTTTTATTTGAAATGTAAGATATGTTAAAATGCTCTGTCAACTATGAAATGAGTGCTGTGTAAATATTTAGGACCATTGTCTTGGCTCTATGGTCTATGTCATTGGAAAGTTTTAAAGTTTAGATGATTTGATTTTAACTGTTGATCATCAGTATACTTTGCTAGGCTTCCAAGCCTTTATTTCCATCTTCCTCTCCAGCTTTGTCTCCCTCTTGTCCCTTATATGCACAGAACTGCCCACCCATATCATATGACTTACATATACTCAACAGTGAAATAATTTGTTCCATCCCTGGAATTTCCTTTCCTTTTTGTCATACTGGTTAACTCCTAAGTTTCTTTGAAAATACAATTCAAATATCTACAATTCTGTGAAAACTTGTCTGATTAATTTAACCAATTATAATGATTTCTTCTTTGTACCTCTATTCTACCTTGTACGTAAATATATCTATTATCCAATCTATGATGGAGTATCATCATTGAATGAATTATTCATCCTTCCTAACTTGTGAGCTCATTAAAGAAATGCCTCACGCCTTATTTATACAAGTGCATAAATGCCAATGAACAAATGAAAGAATGATAAATACTTTAATTAATTATTGAATAATTAAGTAAAAATGATGTTAATCGTTGGCCTTTCTATTTTCTTGGTCATAGGTTAGCAATCTTTGATAACTTCTAATTCTCTTTACATCTCACTTTTACTGTTGTGATAACCAAATGCATCTGAAATTTTTTAAAAAATTAAATAATGGGACTTGATAGCAAATGAGACTTGTCCAGAATATGCCTATTTTTATTCTCTCTAAATCATTAAAGTTTGGTGACATGCATTCGACCAAATATTATAAACTCCAAGGTCTTTAAGATTCCATTCACATGCATCTCAGACTCAGATGCTTTCTTCTTGATGATTTAATTGATATTGCAAACTCATTTAAATTTTTGTTGTTGTTTCATTTTTGTCTAAGTTCTGAGATAAGAATGTTTCTTGCATTGGAGCCAGATTGTAGAAGAATCGTTGAATCATATTTTTGCCTTTCTCTCTGTCTGTCTTCCTTTTTGAGTTATACTGTTTTACTTTTTTTCTTTTTGCAAATTTTTCATTATTGACTCAAGCTGATATCAGTTCTTCTTGGCTATTGACTTTTAATATCTCTGCTAATTTTGGCAGTGCCCATTCTAAAGCTGTCCAAAAGATTGTAGTCTTATTCCTGCACTTAGTTATGGTAGTTCTATTGACAAGATCGACTCTGCTGTGGGTACAGGCTCTTGAATATAGGCCAGCCTAAAAGATTTGTCTAATATAACTAATTAATTGTGTTCATTTTGATTCCATTCTCACCAAACAGCCTTCTGGTTCTGATTTGGCTTTCATTCTTATGTCTGTCTGCATGAGAAGGTGCCTTAGTCATACAAATGTGATTATCCTCATGCATATGACCTCTCACTTTTAATTTTTGTATTAGAATTATAAACTTAGTGACTGGGGCTTAGTCTCAGTAAGATGGCTTAGCTCACAGTATGCTGGCAAAAGCAGGGTTCTGAGCCTTGAAGATAAGTGAAAGAACATGGTGAATTTTCACCTAGGTATGTTGAAAAGCATAGAATCATATTAGGATAAGTTTTTAAAAAATAATACTAATTTTGTGGTTAAACTGGAAGATCAATATAAACTCATGATCTTAATGATCGTTTGTTTTTCTAGATCTCTCACAAATATCTTGTATCATTGGAATTCTCATCATAAACATATCCATGTAAAACAATATGGTAAGTTTTCATAGCACCCTGAAATTCTTCTTTAAAATCTTTTTTTTTCAAAAGAATTGAGTCTATCTGGAGATGATCTCACACAATGGAATGGGGGGTAAGCAAAATAAACCCATAATATCTCATTGTTCCCAGAAATCAAACATGCTTTTAAAATTTTCAGTCATATGTCAAATGATAAAGGTTTAGCTAAATGTTATCTCCAACAGATAAGTTATAATTTATGAATAAAAAAGATAATTTTAATTATAATTAATAAAATTGAGTTAGATGTGAAAAAACATGAGTTTTTAATTATGTCGAATATGAAAAAACTAGAAATAAAGTTTAGTTCATGAAAATTTAATACAAAAGTAGAGCAAGTACATTAAGCCATGATATGTACTTAATTAATTTTAATAGAGAATTATTGATTTTGTTTAAATATGTATAATTGAAAAAAAAATTTCTATATATTTCAGCCAAAGGGGTGATTTCAAAGAACAATGAATAAGTCATAAAGAATCCAACAACCTGTGGCAAAATAAGGTTATCTGCATAACCTTAACCAAAAGTTGTCTATATAAACTCAGTTCCTAATCTCCTCAGCTATGAAACTTCTGGATATCCCTACTAATTATAAAATGATAATAGGGCATAGAGAAGTAAATTGTGAAAAGTGGTATAAGACTCTCTAACCAATATTTTATTGACATGAAGCCAAAACTAGGTAAGCATCAGACTATTCTAAGGCATACAGACTTGGCAAATACCACTTATTCAGCAAGTAAACTTTCATTTGCAAAGAGGCCCAGCCCAATAAACACTGATTCAGGTTTTAATCTACTTAGAAGATGTATCCCATATCCCTTGATAAAATGAGGAATGCATAGGTCAATGAAATAGAATATACAATATCAGCTAGTTTGGTGTTATATTCTTTGATTGAGGATTGATAAAATTACTGTGGATAAATAAATTAAGTCATAACTTCAGGAACACATAAAATTATCTATGTATGATAAGTATAGAAATTAGTATAGAGATAATAATAAAACAAAATAAATCCATGGAATTGATATTTTGAAGTAAGTACTCTAATAATTTTTATAATAACTATAATACTTTATGTGTATGAGGCATTTGGAATCATTTAAAATAATCTGATTCATTAGATTTATGACTTTATTGAAATCTTTTGAGATTTGACTAATTTTGTGTTCAACATCAAAGTGTTTAAGAGATTTTGACTTATACTATGGAAATTTAAATTTATTAATTATATAAGCATCATTAACATTGCTCACTAGATACATAATTTTAACAAATGATCATTAAACAAAGGACACACAGAAAAGAATGTCCATCTTAGCTTCTAAGATTCTGCCTGGGAGCCAATGACCCTGATAAACCAAAGCATGAGAGATCTTCATATCACCTTTCTAGTTGGTGAGGTATAGTTGGGATGAGGAATTATAATTTAGTTTGACTATTAAATAAATGAAATTTACTATTTAAATATAAAGATTTCCCATACTCTGTCCTTTAGATGAACTTGATGTTTAGAGTTTTATCCAACTCAAAGTGATAATAATTGATTTCCTAACCTAGTAATTAAGAAATTTGATTTTTTTTTTTTGTACTCAGTGCCATAGACAAAATATAAAGCAAAATTTCAAATCCTCTAAATCTGAATTCCTTGTCCTACATGACAGGGTGTTTCCCAGAGAATGGGAAATCTAATATTTGGTTCATCCTGTTAGGACAATTTCTTATGATCCAGTGTCCACTTGAAACAAAGTTAATCAGTTAAATTCCATCAATCCAGTAAAAATAAGCCATGAAAGTTATCTAGAACAAGCATATTCTCTCTTTGATATCTATTATGGTCCACAGACCATGGGATTTGAAGGTTTGGGGTTTCCAAACCTTCCTAGTTTGTTTCTATTCAGTTAACTCAATCAAATTTCAATCAGCTCATCTCTTTTCTCCCATCCCCACCACATCATGCTCCTTCCTAGTCCCATGCCTCTGCGGTCACTTTTCCTTTCACTTTCCACCTTATTTCTCTCTTCATCTTTCAAGTTTTCCTACTTGAAATTCTTCCTCCATTGAAAATCTTCCATGCCTACTTCAGCTCTTACTTTTGTTTAGCTTTCTAAAAGGATTCACAGGAATTTTTACAAAAACAATTTTATTGAAGGCAAGCACTACACCCTCTTCATCTGTGTACCACCAATTCATCTTATACCCCACTCGCCAGGTATAGCATGCTGGCTGGGAAGCTATTACCTCCACGCCCACTCACATTTCTGTATTTTACTTGAACATATTAAAGCAAGAACTCTACAAATCACAAATGTTTGCCTTCTGCCTCCCTTCCTGTAAGGCTCTGCATATAGGTATGATAGAGTAAAAAATGGATACCTTGATAAGGGAGAAGAAACTTGCACCTGCTGTCTTTATTTCCTATTCTTCTCATTCATTCAGCAACATATCCTCATCATATCTAGAGATTTTTTTTTCTTTTTCATTTATTTTTCTTCCCCCACACCCTCTAGGCCAGCTTCATTGTTTCACCTCAGAGGTTCCAATTGCAGCTTCTGGTGACCTCCAAATTTTTGAGTTAATGGAATCAGCCAGGAAAAGCCCGTTCTCAAAATTCTGCAGGGCCTTCCTAGCTAGGAAGCATGCCTTCCTCAGAAATCTATGCCACAAGCTTTTAGGTCCCAATAATATCAACCATTGCCCATTGTTTCAAAAGCCTTAGTGTTAGTGTTGTCTCCTGCAGTTCTAATCTCTATGTTTTCTCTATGGAGTGGCATTTAGCAAAATAGAAAATAGAAGCTAATTCAAAAAGATAATGGATATAGGCTGAGTTTTTATGACCTGTACAAGGTAAGAGGTATTCATGTGTGAACTCCCCTGAGCATAAATACATGTTTCAAGACTTAATATATGGGAAGCCAATGAACAATGACTGGGCAGCCCCTCCATAGGCACAGTAGTTATTAATGTTTTCTTTTCAAACATGAAAAACTGGGGCTTGGAGAGACCTCAGTTTCTACAGTGAGTGTTCCATTTTTGCCTTTTCAGTTTTCTACACTTGTTTACTTAATAGCTTAAATTAAATTCTCTTCGCTAAAATAACTATTGAGGTTTCTATAACCTGTCTGGACACTAATTGATATATACATTATCTAAAATATTGGATGAAACAAATATATATGTTGTCCCAATCTTGTCAACTTCCAGGGGCTTCATGATTTGTGGAATCAACTTTTAGCTTAATTCTGGAAATTTTAACAATACAAAGTCCTGAGGAAAAATGCAAGCTTACTAGGAATTGTTTTCATATGGGTCTATATATCAAAGAAAGATATTTTTAATGTTTTAGAATATAAGCTTACAACTTCAGCATGAAACTAAACTAATATGTCAAATGCATGTTCAGTACTATAAGTGACCAGGATAAAGCCATGTTTATACCCTGTCGATGAGCCAAGTAATATTCTTATATGTGGCCATCCAAAATTCTTGCAGGGCCAAGTAACTCAATTGTAGGAGGAAGAAATTCACAATTAAACCATCTTTTTTTTTTTTTAATGTTAAAATTAAACTTGGGCATGTTCTCACACCTGGTTGTGTTTCCATTTAGACATGTTCCCACCACTAATATGTGTTTTTACATACATGTGCAGATTAGATAATTTACATATTTTATCTCATATAATCTTGGTAAAAACTCCTTGCAAGCTAAGTATTATCAGCAGATTATAGATAGTAAAGTTGCAAATCAGATTGATTGAGTAAAGTCATCCAAAAATTCAGTTAGCAATTGCCAGAACCAGGAATCCAATTGTCTGTCTTATTTTCAGTATTTTACATTGTGCCATTGTGATGAACCGCAGGCTGAGAGTAGGAATAATAGAGAAATGGTTCACTCAGACCTAGAGAAGAAATGAGCAGTTTGGTGAACTCTACTCTGAGAATAAAAGAGTACAATAAAAAAGTACAAAAAGATGCTCAATAAATGCTAAATATCTTCTGACTTTATAAGCACCTTTATAATTACTATTTTCTTCATTTATTTATATCCTTCAGTGACTAACAAAATTAATATCTCTTAAATCAAATTATCTAAAACAAGACTAACGAGAGAGAATTCGAACATAATTTGTAACACTTTCTGAGCTGCGGGTGAGGAAATACTCAGAAGGATAGAAAATTAGAAGCAGATTCAAAATTATAATAGGTATCGACTGAATATATACGCATATCCAAAGGAAAAGGTGTTCTTAGGCTCCCTTAAATCTAAACATTGGTTTCATGTACATTTGAGTCTTAAAACTTTAAATATCAATAAACAATGATCTAGCAACTCTTCCATTAGGTACATAGTAACTATTACTATTCTTTTTCCTCAGAGATGAGAAAACAGGCTCAGGCAGACCTGAGTTTCCTATAGCTAATAAAGGTTAGAAAGTTCATTTGAATCCAGTTTTTTAAATCAGATATTATTTTAAATCATATATTATTTAAATCATATATTGTTTTATTTTAAATCATATATTGTTTTATTTTAAATCATATATTATTTCCAAGATGGTGAAACTTTATAAATCAGTTTAATTCCCTATGTTTCTATTCCTGCATGTGGAGTTTTATGTCTCCTTTTTTTTAATAGAAATTAAGAAGCAGTAGGAGACATGCACACCACCACTGTATCCCTTTCACATAATTTCTCCAAGAAGTTTGCCAGTTAGAAATCAAATGGTCAGGGCATCATTGCTTGCCTAGAATGCAAGTGATCTCCAAAAGCAAACTCCATCTAATAGGCATTTTGGATGCTTTTTGTCAAGCAATCTTATTTTCTGAATATAATTGCCTTGTTCAATCAAAGCGTCTCCAACTGCTGTGGACTGGAGATCTCATGATTAAGTTTCTATCAAAGCAATTCCGCCCCAAGTGAAGAAACATGCCTGATTTAAATGAATATCAACAAAAGTGATGATTTTACGCTTTTCATGAAAACAATAATCCCAAAAGCTCTTGTATGTTTCCAGGGACCTTAAGGGTGGCTAACAGATTTATGATCTCATTATTGCCTGAAGCAATAACTCTTCCAATACGTAATTTTTATGCTGTGGGACCACAAAACGTGTGGGAATAAATGTTCTTGAATAAAGGAACTGGCTGTCAGGGCTTTCAAATACAGCAGTTACTAAACAATTGATTTTCACAAAGAAATGAGCTTCTTTTCACCTTAGCTTCCCATGTTTCACCATTAACCTCATCAGAAACACTTGATTCTTTAAATAATGGAAAATGTTATATAAGGAATTGGGAAACATTAATACAAACCTATAATACCATATCCAATTAGTATTTAAATAACAATATTATATAGTATTTTATCTTACTCAATTAATGATAATCCATTTAATGCCTCTTCTATTCCCAGTCTCAAACAGACTCAATGGACAGAAGTTAGAAGAAATGGGTTTCCTTTTATCAGTGGATGTGTTTAAACAAAGACTGAATGGCCATAAGTGAGCATGGTTTCGGAATTGAAATAGATGGAAGATTTTTAGAATTGTTTCATTAGATAGGAATGATACTCTGTATCATAAAATGTTAGGGACTCACGCACCCTAAGAAAAGAATAAAAATATTTTACAGACCCATGAAAATTAAGGACATAAAACAAAGAAAACAAAGCTTCGTCAAATGTTTGTTTCATGCCAGACGTTTTGCTCATTACTTAAATTTTTCCCCAATGTATAAATGAAAATCTAAGAGTTTGAATGGGAATAAGTCAGAACTGGTAACTGGAATAAGATCTATCTAATTTAAAATAAATAAATAAATTAAATGTATTTTCCTAATCCTGCATAATGAATTTTAAAAAACAACAAAAGTTTATACTTTGCCTACATTTGATTTTAATAGGAGAAAAGAAATGAAAGATTCAGTTGACAACACCAAAAAAAAAATCTATAGATTAACTTTAAGTTACACTACACAATCATCGATATCTAAGAGTAATTTTCCCAACTCTACTTCTCTCCAATCCTTTTCCATCATATCACCGTATTTCATTGACCTTATAGCTAGCATTCATTGCTATATGAAATTGTTACTTCATTTTGCTTCATAGTCACTGTTGCTCCAAGAGAAGTATTAAAGACAACAGGCTCAAAATGAAGGCGCTTATGCTAAGCCCCACATCACCAAACAAGACAACTTAATTACAGTTTTAGCTCTCCCAGAAATGGAATTTTAAACCAATCAATCAAAAATCCCCTCAGCAGCATTAAGTAATCTGCGTTATGGTGCTACCCACAATAAAAGAAGTAACCTTGCCATAACCAATCTGCTTTTCACTTAGTACAACTTCCTTGTTCCTGCTCCCTTCTGCCTGTAAAATCTCTTGCCTGTTTGGAGCTCTTTTCTTTCTGCTATATTATATGATGCCTGATTCGCGAATCACCAAATAAAGCCAATGAGATCTTTAAAATTTACTTGTCGAATATTGTTTTTCTTTTTTTTATCAGAAGCAAACTTCTGGGTTTTTTTACTAATATATCCCTAACACCTAAAATAGTACCCAGCAGATTAGAGTCCCAATGAATATTTGCTAAATTGAAGGTAGTTTTACCCCCATGCAATAATACAGGCTTCTCATGTGAAAATGTAATAGTCTATAAAAGGAGGTGATACTGCAGTGGAAAGAAGGCATGTTTCAGGTCAGATGGTTCATCCAGCACCACCAAATCCATTCCCTAACTTAATCTTCACGACTTCAGTATGAAGTGGACAGCGTTATGTTCTCAGACTACGAATGATAATATGACACTTAGAGAATTATAGTAGATTTTACAGAAATACATAAGTAGAGTTGAATCTAATACCCTTATCCTGAGTTCGAGAGACAGGACAGCCATTTCATTTTATTGTTTTCTTATATTGAACTAAACAAAATTGCATGGGAAGGGAACTAAAAATATAATAAGCAAACAGACAAACAACAGAGTTCCCAAACCCGTGATATCAGTAGCTTTCTGGAAGCAAAATTCAAATTACAATGCTGATAGAATCTATGAGGAAGCTAATTGCTAAAAATTAATTCCAAAACACACACACACATTTGAAATTGCATCACTGTAATCTAATTATTTTAATAGACGCTAAACTAATTACACATAATTACTTACAACCTTGAGGTTAAAAATATTGATGCAAAAACTCTGCAGCTATGTAAATGCACTGGTATAATGTTTTAATTATATTCACACACCCAGTTAAGCTAGATAATTCCATTTTATTCTTAAAGCAGTTACTATTGTATTTGAGCCCAAATCATATGGTCTCATTTATTAAAAATTTTAAAAACAAGCTTCTTTTTTTTTTTTTACAAAATTGAAAACTACTCCAATGGATTCAAATTTATTCTTATTCAATTTATTTAGTTCAATGAGGGAAAAAGTCAAGTTGGTTATTTGATATCATGTAGAAAAACAAAAATAAAACCTCACTGATTGACAGAACTATTTTTGAGATAAAAATAGCTAAGTTTTTGTGAAAATATATTCTAATTTCCATATTTAGTGGCTACTTTTGTATAGAGGAAGAGCATGGCTACATTAGGCATCTAAGGTCAAAGGCAACCTAACAAATATACTAGCCTTTTCTAAAAATATAAATTTTTATCTGATAATCCAAGCATTTTATTGAAAAATGATACTACACAGTAGGCATGAATGTAGGTAAACGACATGCTACCATTTTTCAAATTTATAAGGTTATAATTAAATACTTCTCTATAGATTGTGAAGTGTTTTAAATTATATTGTTAGAGTAATTTGTTATCACCATATATCAGTCTCTAGAGTGAGGCATACCACTTCCAAATTATTACCCCCCAAATGCACTGAGCCTCAATTTCCTCACCTAAATGGTCAGACATTCTAGAGACTTTTCCACAAATCTCCCAACAGGTACTTAGCACCTGTTCGATTCATCTGTTCCAGAAAGACTCAGCCAGCTGAGTAAAGGAAATTCTAGGATGTACCCTTTGCCTTCCAGCTTTATTCTCTCTTTTTTGAGGGGGTTTCAAAGATCCTTCTTTCTCCTGATTCCAAGTTAGGAATGACTGCAAACATTTGAAAATAGGGTTGAGCAGAGGACAGTAGACAATTACGAAAAAGATAAATTCAATTTTTCATTCTTGTGCAAGGGCGTAGTATAGTACTAGGTGTGTTACTGTTTGGAATACACTGCTACTTAATTCTGCCCTTTTGATTTCTATCAATGAACTTAAGTTTAGAAGACTGATTCCTTATGAAATAATAATTATAGAATAAAATGGGTTCAGCCTAGAATACCTAAATTGTGAGAATGGCAATGAATGTTTAGTAGAAATGAGGAAGATTTCTATGAAATATAAAAAAATAATAAAAAAAAACAAAGCTTACTTTTACCTCAGCAAAAAAAATCACCAAATGTTCAGAAAGTATGAAGTTTTCACTTCAAATATATATGAAGCTATCATAAAATATGCCAGAATATGCTACAACTTCCTTTGCTTCAATTCTTAATCATCTTCCGTTTCCTACAACTAGCTAACAATGTAATTAATCTCACAATCCAGGATATTTTGTAAATAGGAGGTATGGGATATTTTCATATTTCATTTATAAGATATTTTTACAACTAATTAAAATACATATATTTAAATAAATAAAACAAAATATATTTCAAAACTAAATTATATTATTTATCTAAATAATAGTAATAACAAGAATAATGATTTGGTATATATTCATATAGTATTTTAATTATTTTCTTAGCTATATCTGTTTTTAATGTTATGCAATATTTATTTTTCTAGGGTAAAAAAGGATGCTTTTTGAAGTCATTAAATTTTTGTCATAAACTTTCCTATAATCTTCTTTAATATTGCATTTTATAGTTATAATTTTTCAACTTATATTATTTTAAGATTTGTTTAAATACTAATACATAGTATTTATAACTTTACATAATTTGAATATTACATAATTTTAATTGAAATATATTCTTTCTGTGAGTGCTGAGTTACATAGTCAACTCAAAGAAAATTCTGATAGATGTTTTACTTTTATGATTTTGCTAATTGAAATAAAGATATGTATTCTCTCAAATATGTTCACAGCTATTATCTTTTTGCCTTTACTTAAAACCTCTTCTGTACTATTATATTTACAAGAAAAACATCACATAAGTATTCTTTGTCTATAATTGTTTTTAATGTTCTGCCAAATTTAAAGGCTATGAAATTATAGGCTTTTTATCTTTGCTCATTCTGGTCAAGAGTATAAACATATATAATTAAAAATATGCTATCCAATTAAAAAAATAAACTTCCCCTTAAGTTTTATATATTCCAACCCCCAATTGTAAAATTATTATTTTAAACTTATAATTGTTTGACAACTAGTTCAAATATTTCAGTCTCTCTCATACTTTTGTACAGATCAACTTCATGTTTTTCCCTTTGCAAACTTTGTTTTCTATAAATGCAATTCACCAAAAGCTTGAAAAGCTGAAGCTTTTGGGTCTTTATTCATTAAAAGTTTTGATTAAAGATCTCAATTGATTTTATTAAAAAGTAGAAACAAAATGAAGACCTCTAATTTAAAAAATATTTTTATTTATTGTTAAAAAGCAGCACAGAGATACTATGCACATCACATATTAAAGTCTTTTTTTTCCTAGTCAATGTCAGTTTTGCCATTAAAATTTTGAAGTCACTGTGTATCTGTAAACAGATTTTTAAGTTTCAATATCCCTAGTTTATACCTTTGTAAATATGACAGCTTGGATAAACTAATACATTATTTATGCATCAACACCAATTATGAGTACATAGCTCTTCCTTAAAGTTGCTTAATGTAGTAATTTAGTGACCAACAGAATCTAGTCCCCAGGTTTTCTGATTTAGTAGTTTAGTGATGCTCAAGTGAATTTCTATATTAAATATCACTGTAAGAACAAACAATTTTACCTTCATATTTAACTTTTAACTTTTAATTTACAGAAAATTCAAAATATCAGATGTTATACTTTAATAGAATGACTTTCCAAAACTTTATGCTAATTCTATAATTGGATGAAAATTTGAAACATTATTATAAACAAATTAATTGATTTCCTATTTTAAACTTCAGACACCACTGATATAAAACTGATATCACTTTTAACTCTGTATAAAGTTTTTCTTCAGTAAATAGAATGAATGCATTACCAGCTACTGCAGCACTTTACATCCACGAGAATATTGGAAACAAAAATGAGCAAAATTAACTTAGAATAACAATTATCTGAGGTTGTCGGAAGCCGTGCTTCACAGAATGATGTATAAAGGCACCTATTGCTACAGGCTATATTAAACTGACATCTTTAAACTTAATCTTCTAAAATAAAAAAACTGCTGAAGTAGATGCCAGCGATTCTTTAGCAGTGATACACCTTCTGGCTTAAATGTGGTTGTTGAAATTACTATAACCCCCATGGCAGGTATTTTAAGCCCAAAAATATTTTGTTCAAATTATACTTCATTATCTGCTTTCTTGAGAAATTAAGAGCTTTATAAATTCTTACACAAGATCTTTTTTCCTTTTTTTTTTTTGCAAAGTTCCTTACTGCTGAAGTGATTTATTTTAAAGTAGAATAGTGTTGTCAAATAAAATAGTTATAGATGTATGTCATTTAGTAGATGACAAAACCACTGTAACAAGAACATCTAGATAAATTTCTATTCTCTCTACAGCAGCTTTGCTCAGCCTCGGCCTCAATTTTCTGCACATATTTAACATTTATTAACCTGAATTTCACCATATTTCTCACTTAAGCTATCAACTGGCAGCCTGGCAGCCTTGTAACTTTCACAATTCATGCCAAGGCCTCTACGTGTTCATCAAAGGCAGCACCATCAAATATCACTAACCGAGCCCAGAAGTTAGCTATCTCTGGTGGCTGCGTTTTAATGTATCATTTTATCAGTCCTAGTTCTGCATATTGTCCTTTACCCTGTGTCTGGAACGGGTCAGGAAAAAGAAGACGGGTTATACTGGGTCACATTTCAAATTTAATCATATTTTAGAGTAAGAACTCTGTATGTTGTCTATGCATCCCATATACCATCATATGAGATCATGGCAGGACACTTAACTATCAAGTGAAAGACTACCAAATCCATCCTGGTTTATTTTCAGGAAGTCATTATGCTGCTACTTTATTTTATTTTTTTTAATTAAGAATCTGAGAAAAATGCTAAGCTGAACAGGATATCTAATAACAGGCATATGACGTAACTGTCTTTTATCACTCTACCTAAACAACAGTATTCAATCTTAAGTGTTTTATAATGCTTTTATGTGTGTTGGGCCTATATCAACTAGAGTTTAATTTTTACTAAGAGGTCCTAAAGGCAATTTTGCATAGAACTAATAGTGTAGGCTCCAGAGTCAGATCTTTTTCATCCAAATTTCAGCTCTACCACCTTCTAACTCGGTACCTTGGACAACTTACTTTAACTACTCTCTGTTCTACTGACCACATCTACACTCTGGGAAAAATAGTATTGACCTTAAAGCTTTGTCGATAATTGAATAGCATATTCAAAGTGCTTAGAATAGTACCTAATAAGTAGTAAGCACTCAAAAATGTTAACTGTTATTATTATTACCATACTCTATTGAAATGATCAGTTTATATTGGTCTCTCCCATTAAACCTTAAGTACCTCAAAAACAGACTATTATTATTATTGTTATTGGAACAACATCTAGCTGAGGTAAATGTGTAGTAGACATTTAATAAATGTGTTGAACAAATTTGAATAAGCATGTACTACTTCTTTCATCGTATTTAACCTATTGTATTATAGCTGATTAAGCATTTGAAACCCACTACATAGTGAGCATCAGGATGAAAGTATTCATGTTCAATTCATCTTACATATCTAGTATTTTTGTTATATGTGAGGGGCTCAATTAATGTTTAATGAAAGACAAAAGTGTTCTTCCCATTTTCCAGCTGACTGATATTTAGAAAGTCCTAAGTCTTTTCTTTTTTTTTATTTTGTTTTTTTTTGTTTTTTTTTTTTTTTACTTTCTAAACATTGTTCTGTGAAAGATGGTTTGGAATAGAGAAAGGAGAAAAAAGGACTTCTTTAGTCTATTTTAATAGAGTAGGACAGCATGTCTCTAAGTGTGCTCCACAAAAGAGTGATTCTTCTACATGAAGCCAGCGGCTTTCTAGAATGATAAAAAGCTAAAAGTAGAAATTTTGTTCAAAGATACTTGTTCCTGACATTGCTTTATTCCCCTGGAGTAGCAATTTTGCTGATACCTAGAGTGTTTATGAACCAGGACAAACTAAGGTTTGTTCACATTCTGACAAACCAAAGTTTATAAATTAATTGGTTAAATTCTTCAAGAAAATTAACACTGATTTGGAGAATTAAAAATTGTGGCCTGGGAGGAAGTGAGATTTCAGACTTGAGAAAACCTGCCTTGCTTGGGCAGTGTCACAGGCAGCAGCCCTACCATTCCTGCTTTTTCCTTTCCCCTCTAACTTCTTAAGGACCAAGAGAAGTTTTGCATAGATAAGCAAATTGGCTATGTTAGGTGTGCATAGATACTTCTGATAAATTTTTGTATTCCTGGTAAAATTCAGGAAGCTAAGAGTACAGACTGTTTATATATAATACATAGTTTAAAAAGTTTCCTTTGTTAAATATATTTTGGAAACCCAGGCTTCCACAAGGGTAAAAATTAGTGTGTATGTTTCACTAAAAAAAATGCAAACCTTTATTATGCTAATATGTGTTCTGCATCTCCAATAAGGAAAAAGAATTTGCAGCATATGTACAATCTATCTGATCACAGAAAATTCTGTAAGCCTAGTGTAATATGAAATGAACTCTGGGAAAAAATAAGCTAATCAAGAGATAATCAGAGCCTGAACAATAGTGTTTGCAACATTTAAAACGAGTTAAAATTTAGAGCTAAATTTCTTCCCCATATTATAGGATTTCATTTTTCCTATAAGAGTTAGATCTTTTTGAATTCATTTAGATACTTCCTATGCAATTTCTTTTTAGACAGATACCCACAGAAATGTACATGTACACATGCATACATATATAAATAATTATAAGAAATTTGGAAAAATAACAGAGTTGATTGGTAAAAAAATATTCTCTCTTAAATATAATTCTTGTTACATATCTTTGTCCTTGTAGTGCTTTAAAATTTTTGTTTACGTATTAGAGATTATAAATATTTGATTTTAATGGTTGTATAATATCTCAATCCTGCAGTTAACATGTTTGAGCAAAAAATTCCTATATATGTCAGCTTATTTCCTGGGTAATGGGGAATGAAATTGCTGAAGTAAAAGGTTTGAAGTATTATGGCTTTTGCTATATATAATTTCATGACTACCTGAGGGTAGAGGGGTGGGAGAGTATGGAAGAGTACAAATAGTGAAAAGTATTTGCAAAGGAAATCAACTTGTAACATTCATTGTTGCAAAGCTTGTCGTGGTTGAAGAATATCTTATTATGTTAAATAATAAAATAATAATAATTAATGTAGTGTTACTATATTAATTAGCATTATCATTAAAGTAGTAACACTCACTTAGTTTTTGACATGTACCAGATATTATATTAAGCATTTTACACTCATTATCGTTTTAATCTTGACAAAACTCTAAGGTACTTACTATCATTATTCTCATTTTAAAAAATAGGATTTGAGGCACAGAGATGTTAAGTAATTTACCCAAAGTCCTACTGGGCTAGCCAGAAGCAGAGTCTAAGTACAAATTCAAACAGTCAAATTTCAGAGCTCTCTTTCTTAATCATCATCCTTTAGCAGTTAAGAGAACAATATATACATATATGCCACTCGACCAATATGCAGGTACCTATAATACAGTTCTGGACATAATCAACCACCTTGCCTGACTAGAAAACTGATGAGACTCAGAATTGTTGGGGATAGTTCTTATATGCCTTTTTCTGTTTCTTCTTTTCTCATATTTATTCTGATCATCCAGTTTCCTCTCTGCATTCTTAACTTCGGCATTAAGTTCTTTCCCAAATAGACATTGTTCTTTCCTGATATCTGGGTTAATATAATCGATTAAAAATCAATGTTATTTCTACAAATATGAGATAGATATAAAATAGGAATTATACTTTCAATGGGCATGTTAATTATAAAGCACGTATAGAATCACATGCACATATGTACATGCATTCCTGTTCATAGCTCTTATGATCCAAAGTAGCAAGTAATATTCACAGGGAAGCAAAAATTTTCATGATCATTTGGATGGAAAATCTCTAAAAGTTCCAATTCCGTGTCTTTTATCTAACATCCTAGAGGCTTGTCTAGCTGATAATCATATTCTCTAGACCTAGATAATTTATTTTCCCAATCAATGTTTAACTAGATCCTGGATATATTTCACCTTAGTGAGATGAAACAACTTTGAAATTGTAATTTGGACTTACTCAAATATTCTCAGTCTTAATTCCATCAGATTTATTTTCTAGTAAACATATACGAAGTTAGGTTATCTATATTCTCCATGTAAAATATTAATTCCTTTGTTTAATATTTCAGATATAGTAGAATTTGGATATATTAGAATGGGTTCAGCATTCCATTAAGCATCAAATATGTACTGCTAATTTTTTTCCTGGCAAATATAAGAAATACAGTTATTCTTACATTTGTCTTATGAACTGACCAATGCACAATAGGACCTGGTTCATTGTAGGTATTCTTTTTTTACAGAATAAAATAATTAATAAAAATAAAACTATAAATATTACACTTATACCCATAAAGGCTTTATAATTCATAAACAGGAGGGCTCTCACTTCTTGAAATAGCTCCTCCTTAGCTATGCAAAACTTCTCTTTTGCTAGTTTTGAGTTTTTTATTTTGCCTAAATCTTTATAACTAAATAAAATTAAAAAATAAGTGTTAATGCCACTTGGGTTGTTCTAGAATGTATTTTAATTTATATACAAAGTACATTTGATAGTCCAATGTAAACACAAGCAAGAAAAACTGTATGACAGGGTGAAGATCTCTTATTTTCTTCTACTCTTATCCTACTAAAGTAAATGTTTCTCCTTTGTAAACAATTTTGATGAAAATAGTAACGACTATCACCAATCAGATGCACAAGGTTTTTAGCGGAAATATTATTTCAATATGAATCAGGGAACTGGATTTTCAAGCTTCTGTGATGGTATCTCAGGAAGGCCATAAAAAATAAAACATTTTTGCCAATAAAAAATCAAATGGCCTAAAAGAGTTCACAAATTTTGATCTATATTATTTTGGGGATAGCATGTAAGATTTTGTTTTAATAAAAAAAAAAAATTTACTCTTTAAAAACTTTCAAATAAATGTCATAAGATATTGCTGCTGAAGATAAAGATGTATGTTAAATTTATTTTATACTTCCTTGCAGCATTTAGTAATGCCGTGTCTGGCACATAGTAGTACTTTAATAATTTTGCACTGAAATACAGAATCAATTAAAGAAGGTGTTATGAATTATTCTATAAAGAATTACTTATGGGTATGAAAAGTATATCAAGGGCTGCCTTTCTTGTGTCATACTTGATACATCTCCAGAGTCATTCCTCCCAAATTTCACTTCTGGTCAGTCACTGGAGTCATATCTCTACAACTGATATGACTCCTTCACTTCTGGTGCACTGACTTATTCAAAGGGCTAGTAGAGCAAAGCTCATTTACAATAATATAACTTGCCTAAGATTTAGAACACTCAAGTTTTGTTCCCACTTTACCACCTACTCTAGAGAATTCATTTAACCTCCCAGAGTCTTAGTTTCCTCATCTGTTTAATTGGAAGAACAGTATCACATATTTTTGAGCAAAGATTGCTTTGAGATATCCAATGAAATAAGTCAAAGTGTTTTAAAAATTGTAATGTGCTAGGAAAATGTCAATAATTGTGGCTGAAACTGAATGTTCATCAATTTGCCTGGATCTTTCCTAATTTACCTTGTAACCCAGCTGAGTTTATGCTTGTTTTTGTAGTATATAGAACTAATAATCAAAATTTCTATCAGCCATATAATGACAACAGTGGGTAACATAGAGTGCTTACCATTTAATAGTCATTGGTTTCGGTGCTTACATTTAATTTTTACAAGCATTATGTGAGGTAGATACTAATAGTATCTACATAACACATATAGGCAAATTAAAGCTTAGAGAGGCTCAACAACTTGCCTGAAGACAAACAGTTATTATGTGTGAGAACCCAATATCCAAAACCAAGAATAACTGACCCCAAAGTCTACATGATGGAACAATTAAAAATCATGCCCCCTTCCAACACATCTGAATGAATGTCTTTCTTTACTCTTCTCTCTGCATTGGCCAATATGAAAATGCCAGGTGTAAAAGCTTCTGAGACCTCATCTGACAAAATGAGATTCCAGAGAGAAATGAAAATTAGGCCACACATTTAATATAAACAGAGGTCAGACTTGAGAGGCCTTATCTATTAAATAGCAGCAGTTTAAATAGCTTGAAAGTCCCTTCTCACACAGAATAATCTCTGCAAATTCAATTCAGTTACATCAATGTGATTATGAAGTATGTAATGACTTATAAAAATTTAAATTTAGAAGCAAACAGATTGATGTGTGCTCTGCTGACCAGAGCCTATTCTGTAGAAATGGGCACAATTTTATGCAAATCGCTTCAAATGCAGTTCTTTCTCCTAAACTATATGAAACTGTGCATTATTTCTTGGGCAGCAGAAACCTTGCCTGGCATCTGAAAGCCCACTGCAAATCCAAATGTGGATGTGAGAGAAAAGTACTAAGGATAGGAGGGGTTTCAATTTTCAATATCAGAAATTGACAAATGCATTGAAGCTTGATGTTAATTTAATGTGATTTAATAGAAAAGCTTGGAATTAGAATCAGAAAGAGCTGGGTTCAAATTTGATATGGGTGATTTCTGCCCTTGGGGAAGTTGGCTTCTCTTACTTCCAATGTTTATCTCTCTTTTGTTTTTTCAAAAAACATTTATTGAGAACCTCTACCTGGGAGATAGATCAACATAGAGGCCCTTGCTAAAGTCATTTATAGTCTAAAGATAGGGTAGATATAAAATTGGATAAAGGACATAAGCTCTGCAATATTGGAGTAAGAAAATGGTGGAGGTGAAGAGAGAGTTATCAATCTCACTTCAGTAGGGTAGGCTTTTGAGGAAAGATAGTACTTGAAAAGTATATCTTTATAGATGGTAAATAAAAATAATTATATGCATTTAGTATGGCTATTATTGGGAATAAATACAAAAATATATATTATGACTGATCATAATAATCTACATTAAATGCTGGTTTTTTATATTATTATACTAGTATAAAACAAGGAATTAGCTTTTACCTTTCAAAACCTATTTTACTATTATGTTTAAACAAATATTTTGTTAATATAATAATTGGTTTTATCTTGTGCTCTTAACTAATGTTCACCAGACTGAAATTCCCATAAATGGCACAAGAGCAGTCAAGACACTATATTCCAATTCAAAATGTGCCCTTTATTCCTAGCAATATAAATGCAGTTGAGCCACTTATATTCCACCTGCCAGACACATGAAAATGAGTAACCGAATTAGGTAGAGGCACAAGAATCTGCCCATATGCTCTTGGCTCAATTATACTCACCTTCATCTGTAACTCCTACTCACCTCCCAACATCAATCCAAAGGCTTTTTTGCCTCTCAACTCATTTTCTGTTAGTCTCTTTGTTTTGCAACATATCTCAGCCATTGCATCTAAAGATGTTTGTCCTGGACTCCCCAGAACATGAAGAATTTATGAAAAATATTTTCATTTTAAAAGAGATCTAAATATTACTAAAGTTTATAAGAAGTAGCTCCAAACTGTGCTTCTATCTTTAGATGTTGTCTTCCCAACCACTTCCCAGGGATCTAAGCCTTTCAATCTTTTAAAAATATAATTTAATGCAAAAAATTATTATAAATGTAGAGCTTGATGAATTTTCACAAAGTGAACATACCTATGTAAACTTTATATGCATCAAAAATAGAATATTGAAAACACCTCAGAAGTACTCCATCCTCCTTTCCAAAAAGTAATCATTACTCTAATATTTAATACTATAAATTGTTCTTATATTTAAATATATAAAAATGAGATTATATAATATACATACTGTTTTATTTATGGTATTTTTTACTCAATATTATGAGATTCATGACTTTTGTTAAATTAGGTGGTTTATTCTCATTATTATACATTATTCTATTGTAAAAATGCACCAATATTTTATTTATGCATTTTATTAGTGGATATGCATTATTTCCAGATTTTGTGTATTACAAATAATGACACTATGAATATTTAGTACATATATTTGGTGTGCATATATGCACTATTAGAAATATACCTAGACTTTGAATTGGTGGGCTCTTGGATATACATAAGTTCAACTTCAGTAGATAGAGACAGTGTTTCAAAATGGTTCTACAATTTCTCAAACTTCCAAAGAGTGGATAAGAATTTAAGATGGTTTTTATTTTCACCAACATATTTTAGTCTTTTTAATATTAGTTATTCTGGTGGGTGTAGAGTAGCGTTGACTTATGGTTTGAATTTATATTTTCCTTATCTCTAATGAAAGTGATTCATTTTTCATAAGTTAAATAGCCATTAGCATAGTGTCACTTGTGATATCCGTATCAAATCACTTGCTCATTTTTCTAACTAGGTTGACTATTGTAATTGGCAGAAAAACAGAACTCCAAAATGCCATACCTTGATCTTAGAACTTGTAAGTATGTAAATATGTTACCTGACATAGCAAAAAAAAAGCTTTGTAGGTATGCTTAAGGTTAAGGATCATGAAATGGCAAAATTATCCTGGATTAACTAGGTGGCTCCAGTGTAAGATTTCATGTGAGTCTACGGCCGTGCAACCCTGAACAAGCCCAATCCCTTCTGATCTTGGAAGCTAAGCAGGGTCAGACCTGGTTAGTACTTGGATGGGAGACCACCTAGGAAGACCAGTTGCTGTAGGTATAAAAAAAATAAATAAGAGATTGTAAACTGACAAGGTCCTTGCAATCTGTGAGGTCAACCAAGGGTTGTCTCACTTAAAAAAGAAAAAAATTTCACATGAAATACAAGTGGAAGTGGAAGGCAGATAAATAGGTTGAAATGATGACAGTGTGAGAATAATTTGACATCCTGTTGCTGATTCCGAAATGTAAATGTATCCCTAAAAGAACTGGAGAGATATCCCTAGGAGCTGAGGGCAGTCCCCAGTTGTCAGTCAGCACTGATATAGAGAGGTAAGCCTTACAACTGCAGGGAACTGAATTCTACCAACACCTGAATGAGCAAGGAAATGGATTCTCCCCTGGAACCTATAGAAAGAAATGTAGCCCTGCTAACACTAATTTCAATCCAGTCAGATCTATGATACATTTCTGACTTGCAAAACGGCAGGAAAATGAGGTTATGTTATTTTAAGCCACTAAATATGTGGTAAGTTGTTATGGTCACAAAAGAAAACTAATACAACCTATCTTTTTCTTACTGATTTGTGTAAGTTCTTTATTTATTTATTTATTTTTTAATACGAATTAAACATTGCAAAGACCATATCCCAATCTGTGATTTTCTTTTCTTCTCTTAACGGAATATTTTGATAAAAGAAGTTCTTAATTATAATACAGTCCAATTTATAAATCTTTTCTATATAGCTAATTAATTATGTGTCTTATTTAAGATTTAGCTGACTACACCAAGCTTATTAAGATATTCTCTCGGTTATCTATCACATTTAAGTTTATAATACACTTGGACATATTTTTGCATAAGGCATGGTATGCACCGTTTCATTTCTTTCCAAGTAGATATCCATTGGATCCTTTATCATTTATTTAAAAGACTACTTTTTCCCCTCTTCTTTTCCAGTTCACCTTTGTCATACAATAAGTGTTTCTATATACGTGTTTATTTCCAAAAATCTCTTTTCTTTTTATCATTTTTATTTGAATCAATACTGTATAATTTTAATCTATTGTACTTTTAAAAATCTTGACAATTGATATTAAAAGTCACCCAAATTTGTTCTGTAACACTGTGTGTTTGTTTTGTTTTTCCCCTTGGCATTTTTATATATATTTTAGAATTAGCTTCTATACCACCCTACCCCCTGCCCCCTCCACACACAAATTCCTGCTAGGATTTTATTTAGAATTTATCAAGTATATAAATAAATTGGAAAGAATTGGTATGCTTATAATATTGTGTCTGCCAATTCATGAACATGGGATATCATTTCCTTTGGGTTTTATCTATTTTTTCTCAATTATAGGTTATAGTTCTCTGAAAATATCTTATGTATCATTCTTTCGATTTATTTCTGTACATACGATGTTTTGTATTATGAAAACTTGTGCTTTGCACATTTTGTTTTCTAATTGTTGATTACATATAGAAATTGATATGTTATAAGAACTTTATATACAGAAAATTTTCTAAATCGCTTAATTAGAAGGTTGTCTACAAATTATAATGTGTTTTCTATACATACAATAGTGGCATTTTTGAGTAAAAGTTTTCTTTCTTTCTTTAATTAGTTTGCCTTTTAGTTATTTAATTTTTACCTTATTCTTGACTAGATATCCTATATTATATTAATAGGCTTCCACATTTTGTTCCTATGCCAAAGGAGAACATTTGATTAGTTTATTTTTAACTATAACATTTACTGTTAAATTTTCTTTTAGATACTTTATACAAAAATAAGAAATTTCCATCTATTCCTAGCTTCCTAATAGTTTCTTTTATAAATAGGAATTACATTTTAGTAGGTCCTTTTCCTGTAGCTATGGAGGTGATCATGGACTTTTTTCTCCTTTATTCTGACAATGTGGTAAATTATATTAATTGATTTTCAACTCTTTAACTAATCTTGTATTCCTGGAAAAGAAAAATCTTCACTAGAGTTTTGGGCATTATTCTTTTATTTATTGATGAAATTGGCTAATAATAAGTTATTTAGAATTTTTGCATATATGTTAATGAGAGAAATTAGGCAATTAATAACAGTTTTGAAATACAAGAAAAAATAGAACTGTAAGGAAAAAATGATGTGGTCATCTAAATAAATGCAGAAAAAGTACTTGCAAAATCCATCATTCATTCTTGATAAAACTTCATCAAACTGTGGATAGACTGGAATTTCCTCAACCTTATAAAAGAAGTCTATAGCCAATATTATATTTAATGGTCAAAGACTCAGTTACCCCATCCCCCAAGATCAATGATGCTTGCCCTCATGACTTCCATTCATTCAACTTTGTACTAAAGGGTAGCCAGTACTAATATGCAAGGAAATAAATATAAATAGCATCTAGATTATAAAGAAAAATGTAAAATTATCTTTAACGATAGATGACATAATTATCTATGTAGATAATCATATGAAATTTACAGAAAAAGCTTCTAAAAGTTTTTACAGAGTTGTAAGATACAAGAATTTTATATATATTTATATAGCAATTATACTTCTGCATACTAGCAATAAACAATATGAAATTACATTTTAAAAACAATAGCATTTATAATATCAATTTATGAAGTATTTAGGGGTAATTTTATGAGCTATATACAAAGTAGATAGGGTTTGTATGCTGGGTGGTAAAGTGTCTTACTCGCTTCCTTTCTATTAGACATTGGATAAGATCTGTATAAGCTTATATTTCCACATTGGTAAATGTGCAACAAATTTCTTGCACTTTCTTTGATAATATAAGGATCGACATATTTCATGCAAGAGTCAGCATGATACAGCGTAGAAGGAATTTAATAAAAGACAATTGCAGTTTGAGACTTAGTCCCAGGAGGAAACAAAGTTTCATGCAAAATAATTTCTTTGGAGAAAATTTAATGAAACAACACTTTATAGATGGATGTGAAAGGTTTACAGAAGTCAATGTGGTGGTAAAAAGGGAAGGAAACAGTGATTCTGGAGCTTACTGAAGGCTATTATCACAGAGCAGGAGATGGACAATAAGAGCAGTGGTCATGGAGTGACCTAGCCACTGCTAGAATGTGATGCTGATTCTGACAAGGAGTGAGGAAAGGAATGCTGTGACCTCTGTTTCTTCTTGCCCTTTGATGACCTGCTGATGAGTCCCATTGAATGAATCTAATCATAAGCCAGAAAGCAGGAGGATATGGGTGATACAGTTCTTGAGGTTAGCCCCTTCACACACACAGTAGGGAAGACAAGGACAGAGAGGACAAAGGATGAATCTAGGAGTGTCAAATGGAGGTTAACCTGTACAAAACCTGTCTTCTCTTTTCAGAAAATGCACATATTAAAACAAAAAAAAAGGTACTATGAGTGCCAAAGTTTCTCAGCTTCAGTTGTCTTCAAGCCACCTGGCTCTGCGGAATACAGTACTCCAATAATTTGGCCATGTCTGTTAGACAAATGAGGTTGCAAGCTGACTTAATGATACCAGTGGTATGTTACCACCTATAATGCATACTCATTTTTCAACATTTGACATTTAAGTAATTAAAATACTAAGGAGCAACAGGATCTGCCCTAATTTTCCCATTTATTATAAAATATTATTGGACAAAAGCAAGTAGATCATAGTAACTCATCAATATAGGCAACTGGTTTAATAGAAAATTCAAGATGAATAAAACATAACCCATTTTGCATAATGGAAACTGATTGGCGCATTTGGCTGAGTTGACCAAACAGTGATCTAAATTACTCTTTCCTACATTTGCACCTTAAAATTGCTGTCTTTGCACATGCAGTGTTGTTCTACTTAAAGCACTATTTCCCCCCCATTAATGCATAACAAAATCCTGTTGATCCGTCCTTTGCAGCCTGGCTCAAATAAGTCCTCTTTGTAAATTGTTATGATTTCCCACCTAAAAGGGAAGCTTTCTCCTTTAGGGGTGCCTTTAATGCTGTGTCCTTCTTTTACATTATTTTCTATGTTATCAGTAACCTCATCCTATCAACCATACTTCTTTATTTTATAAATCCTTTTATAGCGCTTCCCTCTGTGCCTTAGCTCCTGCCAACACATTCTCTACCCTGGACTTTGCAATATATTTCTAACTGGTCTTGAGCTTCTCATTCACACCTGTTTTTAACAGCAGATTGATTTTCCTCAAAATAACAACAATAAAACAAAATCCAATCATAAAACTTTCCTGCTTCAAATTCTTTAATTATTTCTCATTGTCATAAGGCTTATTTCATTAGAATGAGGCCTTTCGGCAGTCATCCCCTAACGTCCCATTCTCATTTTCTACCATTTTCCAGTAGCTCTTTAGCTCAACTACTTAAGCTACAATGTTTAGTTTCCTTACTGGTCAGGGTCTTTCATAGCTTTATGCCTTTGCATATGGTGTTAACCTTGGCCAGAAATCCCTGCCCAAAACCACTCCAATGCCCAGTTTATCCTCACCGATTCCTTTACATCCTTCTAGCTCAGTTCAAATGTTATCTACTTCATGAATCTTCCTGAATGCTCTTTTCCCACCTCCATATTTTCCCACTCTATGTATAATTTAAGCATATAATTTCCCATCCTGAATTATAGAAAGCTGCTAGACATTGATTTCCCTAAAGGTCAGAATTGTGTTCTATTCTTTGCCTACCTGGCATATGTAGATGCTTAATTAATGCTTACTGGGAAAAAAAATGAAATTGAATTCTAATTGAATTTCATTTTCTTTTTTAAGTTTTTGACTTATGATGTTAATTCTGTAAGAACAATCTTATTTTGTTCTATAAGCATATCTTCAGTCTGTCTTAACTCATTGCATGTTGTAATCCAAGAGCATTAAAAAAATTAAGTTTGTAAAAATCATTCTGGTCAGTCGGTATATCTATACAACAAATACAGCACTTTCATAACAAAACAGCTCTTTTATCAGTGATATTTTCTTTTGCTAAATTATGTAATCATTTATTTTGTCCTAGCAGGTTAGTCCAAAAACTACTAGGTCATGGCAGTAGGCAAAGTAAATTGCCTGAGACTTAGTCATGCAGATATTTATTGGTTGCCTCCTGATCTCCCATGTAGCCACCAGGCACCTAGTTAAGTAATTAGGAGATAATACTAAACAAGGAAGACAAAGCTCATAGCCTCAAGGGTACCAATGGGGAAATAGATACTATAAGAAAACAAAAATAATTTTATATTTCAGTCTGTCTGTGGAGAAAATAAAATAAGATGATATTATAGAAAATAATGGGGGAGGGGCTACGTTAGCAGGGCTTATCAAAATAGTAGGTGAATGTATTCAGTTAAAAATAAAAAAGGACTAATTTTCATCCTGAAATTAATGGTACATTCTGTTGAAATGTTTTATCGATAAACTCATATTGCCCTGTGTAGTGTGCTATAATGATTAAATCAATTGTAAGATAGAACCCAAAGTGGAATTTCTTTCTTCATTTTTTTAACACTTATTCAGTAATATAAGTATGGATCTCCCCTCATGAAACTTATCTATTGGAAGAGATAAGATAAAAATAATTGCATAAATGATCATTATTTTCAACTGAAACTTTATCATACTTCCATGTTTAAAATTGAGATCTTTATTACTTTTTCCGACTTGAAAATTTGAATAAAATAAAACGTTTCATAGCAATAGGTAAAACAAGAGAAAAAAAAATGATGAATAAAATAGTATGTATCTGATACTACGTGTAGTTGCTTTACCACATTCTATTTCATTTGTCTTCACAAAAATGCTCTCTGATTGGCAGTGTCACCCAAACTTTTCTTTAAAGGAACCATTACTCAAGCGAGGATAAGGACTCTGCCCTGGATCACATGGTTTCATATCAAAGGCAGGATTCTAACAAGCTGTCTAATTCAAGACCCTTCCTATTCACCTAATATATTCTACATTGAATAGCAGAAAAAGCAACAATAAAACTAAATTATTCATGTGAATAAATGAGACAGTTGTAACTTAAAATGTTAATTTTAGTTTTGTCTAGCTTCCACTGAAAGATTCAAATATAATAGATTCTACAGTTCCATATATAGATAGATATAGATAGATATAGATAGATAGATATAGATATAGATATAGATATAGATATAGATATAGATATAGATATAGATATATACATATAGATATATACATATATCTATTTGTATTGATTATTACAAAAACAGTTTAGGTTACATCTAAATAATAGTTATAGATATAGATATATACATATGTATATACATATGTATATATCTATATCTATACATATATATATATCTATGCATATATATACACACATATGTATATATCTATATCTATAACTATTATTTAGATGTAACCTAAACTGTTTTTGTAATAATCAATACAAATAGATATTATTGTTACCATCCCATATAACTGAAAAAAAGAAAGATGAAATGACTTGCTCAGGGCCACACAACCAGTATATGGCATAAGCACCTGAACTCTTAAGGCACTATTCTTTCTCCGGTTTGTTGTATTATAGTTTTTATTGTGTAATATATAAATCTCTATCCTTTTGCATTCATATTTTCAACAAAATTCATTAAAAAACATTTTCAGTTATATACTCAGGTATAACATATTTTTTTTATTAATACTGTAAAGCAAGAGATCTTCAAGCTCATATAACAGTTGTTAGCCTTAAAATATACAATGTCTTCCAAATTATCCCGCCAAATGAGTTCAGCAACAAATGCCCTGATGGTCATAACATTAATATAATCATAAAAGTACCATTACATTAATTAGAACTTTGTAAATGCTGTAATTAAGATATTCCACGACAGCTGTCTTTCTTGTCCCTGAGCGTTCCCAAGAAATCTCCCACCACTTATTTTTGAACCATCATCTGCCTAGAGCTGGGAGAAGCCATCTGTTAATATATTTGAAATGTTAAGTGACAAAGGGATTTCAAACCATTCTATCCCTTAGAATACTTTTGGGGGGAGAAAATAAAAAAAAAAACACTTAGCAACCATTTCTAAGTGATTTATAGCTAAACCTAGAAAGGGGAATATTGGATTTACTTTTAATCTTGCACCAGCATTGGAAACAGTCTGTTATTTGTAGCAAGGTGGATCTGACCTGATGACTAGCCATGTGACTAGGGGCGAGTTACCTAAGCTTTCTGAGACTCAGTTTCCTCATCTTTATAATGGGGAAACATCACAAATGAGGACAGTCATGGCTACTTTTTATTACTGTTGAGAAAATTAAAGGACAAATATCATGTGTAATGCCTTATAAAATTTCCACCTAAGATTAATTCTATTTTAAAATATCATTAGAATGATTCTAACAATGATAAGTTGTTTGTGTTTTTCCGGCTGTTCTATGCAGCTTTGGTTCATTTCAGTTCTTAAAACAACTTCTCAGGTGGAACTATATTTATTTTTATTAAATATAAGAAGTAATAGAGAGAGTCTTAAAATGCAATAAAGAAGAGTTTCATTCTCTGATAGATTTATTTCGAGATATACTTCTACTTTCTCTTTTTTTATTAAATTTATTGGGGTGACATTGGTTAATAAAATTATATAGGTTTCGAGTGTACAATTTAATAATATGTCATATGTATATTGCATTGTGTGTTCACCAACCAAAGTCAAGTCTCCTTCTGTCATCATATATTTGATCCCCATTTCCCTTTTCTACTTCCCTCCCCCTCTCCCTTTCCCTCTGGTAACCACTAAACTATTGTCGGTGTCTATAAGTTTTTGTTTGTCTTGTTTGTTTGCTGCTTTCAGTTTTATATCCCACATATGATTGAAATCATATGGTTCTCAATTTTTTCTGTCTGACTTATTTTGCTTGGCATGATTATCTCAAGATCCATCCATGTTGTTGCAAATGGCAGTATTTCATCTTTTCTTATGGATGAGTAATATTCCATTTAAATGTCATTCTTGATATTGTTTGTATTATGACTCTTGTTATGAACTTCAAAGGATCAGTATTGTCCATACCAGATTAATTTTGTTGTATAGTTTAATTTTCCCAGAAGTTATATGAAGTGAGTACTGTCACTAAGACCATTTTTGGAGATAGAAACTAAGTCTAAGGTTGAGACTTGCTTAATGTTATACAGTTAGTAAGTGACAGAACTTAGACAAAATTCCAAAACTCTCACATTGAACTGCACACTTTTAATCTTTTCTGCTAGTGTTTTATAATTTGAAAAATTCTACCTAAGTGGAAAATATTAGTTTTACAGGATAAAGAATCAATGATCTATTTCTTTTGATCTGGCATTTTTAATCTCTGCCTGATATAAAAAGGCATTTCTCATTGTTAGGATATAAGAGTAAACATTTAAATAAATCCTACTATGTGTTTTACAAAATTAACTAACAATCTTCCTGACATAATGAGATAGTTATTGTTGTTTACCTTATTTTACAGAAGAGATTACTGAGGCAGAAAAGTCGAGTATCTTGCATGAAAAAAAAGGTAGCAGTTCCTGGGGTCTGAGCTGCTACACTATATGGCCTTGGGAATCATGGAGAAAGATTGTGCGTGTGCGTGTGTGTGTGTGTGTGTGTGCGTGTGCGCGCACATGTGTATAAACTGCTTTGAAACACTAACAATAGCTTTAATTAAAGGCCTACTATGTGCTTGTCTCTTTACACATACAATTTCTAATGATTACTATCCTGAAATATGAATTATTTCTTTCTCCCTCCCTCCTACCTCGTCCTCCTTCTCTTCTTTTTTCTCTGTTTTCTTTCCCTCTTTTTCTCCTCCTTCTAGAAGACAGAGTAACTGAGTCTCAGAGATATTCCACGATTTGACTAAGACTTCAGAGCTAATGAAGAGCATGTGTTATTTGAACTTATTTTTAGATGGTTTGATTTGTTCTAAAGTCTGATTTCTTTCTACTATATCACACTCCTTATAATTTAGAGATTTGCTAGACTCTTTAAGTAACTAAGAAAAATAGCCATTTCTCAAGATTGTGATTAAGTTCTAATTGACAAAATGATGAGTATTTTGTGAAATGGATTAGGTACTGAGGACTATTGAAACCAACCTTTAGATGATTTTGAAAATCCTATCTCTGTATCTTCTTTTGCACAAGAGAGCATAAAGGATTGGAAAGGTAGGATATAAGTATAAATTTGATATCAAGAGTTTTTTGTCAAGCATCTCTCTTAAGGGGCTGGGGGGAAAGGCACCATAGTTTAAGATGCACTAATTGTAGAAATTTAAGCATAATCAAGAGCTATGTCTCATCTGTGTCTGCAACTGAACCATGAGGGCAAAAGCCATAGCCAATTAATTTGTGTACATTTCAATTGATATTATCTCTTAAATATATAGTACAGTGTTCTACTTGAGGGAAAACAACTTTACATAAGTTGTGTCAACATTATTTACATTATTTTTGAAGGACAATCTACATAATAATAATCACAGAGGAAAACAAGTATAACTTTCTTAAAAGCAACAAAAAGTAGAATTAAAAGTCCAATTTTTACTGTTTATACATTTGTAAAACAGTTGCTATTCCAGATCTGCCTCTCAAAGAAATAACTGATTATAAAATCTTTTCCATATCTCTGCCTTCAACTTAGTATACAAATCTCAGATTAACAGTAAATGTTAGCAGTATTACACTAGAGGTTATTGTTAATTATTAATTTCAACTAACACTATTTGACTACTTAAAGCTCTTCTATATAGAAGACATTAAACCTGAGCTAGAAGCTCTATATATTAGTCTTTCATTCATCTGTACACTGAAAATGAGATTTAATTAACACAAGCATGGAGGCAAGGACAATTTGCAAGGTTCATGTTTTGCCAAACTTAGGTCTATAGGGATATCTACTTGGGACTGTCCATATCTGTTTGCTCTTGAATAATATGTAACTAATGGGAAAAAATGGGGAATAAAGAAAAAGCAAATATTATCCTAAGGCTCAGATAAAAACAACAAATTATTGAAAATTATTTATTACAATTAGAAAACATGTAGAAATTCATAAGCAAATAAGAGGCTGAGAAAAAGAGTTAGCAACTTAAAGGAAGAGAGAAGATGAAGGAGAAATGAAAGGGATGAGTGAAAAAAATTTTTTAAATTCAAAATCAAATATCAAAATTAAAATCTATGTTAAAGGAAACTGAATCAGAATATGGAGGACACATTTCATGTTTCTGAGTTTATTATGAACACTGAAAATGGGAAAATAATAAGAGAACAATAAAAAATTGAAAATAGAAATCCAACATAGGATTTGTTTTTATTCCTTAGATAGAAACCAGAATAATTACAACAGAAAAAATAGTTTAAAAAAAATAAAATAAAAATTTTCTTAATAGATCTATGCATATAAAATGAAAGGGTTCTCCAAATTCCAAATAAATCTAATTTTATTCTTTTTATTAAATAATAGAAATTAGGAGAAAGAAAAGAGAAAAGATATGACTCAGATAATTAGACCACTGCTTGCCTTTATTAAAGCTGCAATATTAATTACTGTTTAGCTTTAAAATATATATGATACATATATATATATATATGTACACACATACATACACACATACACATACACACACATACATACACATATTCTGAAACACTTTCACAGAGATTTTTGCAACTGTAAATCAGGCTATCAGCTAGGCAAGTGCTCCTTTGCTATGGGTGATTTTTTCATACACATCCCTGGTTAGGAACTGGCAATTGAGAATATGATCATAATACTGTAATTGGAGTCTTCTATGTGTTAGATGGCCTATATTTATTATCATTTTAACCTTTACTATTGCCCATTACATAGTAATCACTCTTATTTTATAGATGGAATATCTCAGCTTCAGTGAGATTAAATATTTTAGATAGTATAACCAAAGACTTTCCCTTATTTAATGCCCCCAATATCCATTTTGATGGAGATATTTTTCTCTAGATTTTACGAATAAGAAGTTAAGTGATACATCCAAGACCATCAAGTGAGTAGGTAATGGAGCCAGAACTCAGAGTTTACTGATGCTTAATTACAACTATTGTGCCAAAGATTTAAACTCTAATTCATCTAACTCCAAGAACTTTACCCTTTTTAATAAACTATTTTGGAATCTAAGAAGGATATCTTCGGAAGTTTGGCCAAGCTTAGATAGCACAAAGAACTGTGGTCAATTTTGCCATATGCCAAAGATTGAGGTTGCAGACTAATTTTTTATGGGTTTCAGATTTTTTTCTTCTAGATAAAGAAACCATATTTTCTGTCTTAATCCTCAAAGTTCACCTCACTTTATAATTTTCTCTGATTTATTTATTGTCTCCTCATTGAATATCAGTCAGAGAAATAGATGTGGGAAATGTTCTTTTGTTAAGATTCTCCTTAGATTATAAAGTAATTGTAAGGAATTTATCTGTGTACTTCAGTGAATTAATAACTATTTTAATTCTGAAAGTGTTTAGAATATGCTAAGAAGCTATTTTAATATTTAGAAGATAATAGAAATAGCAGGTAGAGGTATAGTAGTGCATACTGGAGAAAAGTACTAGAGTTGGTTTAAGAAGACAGTCTTTTTCTCAACATTGCCTAAATATAAATGAACCTCTGACCACTGGTTTCCTCTTTTATAAAGTGAATTAACAAAACCTACCTTACATGGTTGCTGTCACAGATTAAGAGTGAAATATAGAGATTTCTGATTGTTTTTCTCTTTCGAATGATTGTTTTGGGAATATCCAGCCTGAGCAAGAGTGTGATATAATTAAATGACTTTATTCACTATTCATTTATTCACTTCAGTTTTCATTATATGTTTGGCTAAACAATTTATCTGTAAGTCGTTCCTAAGTTTTCTTTAAGTTTTCCTCATTTAGAAGGTGTACTTAACACTGAGCCCAAACCTATACTGGACACCACAGAATGTATATTTTCTGGAAACAAGAGGTTTAAGTTCCTCTCCAGCATTCCTACTAGAGTTGAGAATTTCAGATTTCTCTACTGAAAAAAGATCTTAAAGATTACCCAACAATGTTCTCATTTTTCAGAAAGGATTGAAGTATCTAGAAAGTAAAATCACTTTCCCAAAGTCATGTATTAATTGGTAGATCACAAAATTAAACTCTTAGCTCCTCTCTCATAGCCTAGTGCACATGGTGTTTATCCATGCTTCTAGAGTTTAATTTAATCATTAAATAATGACAAACCATGATGTAATTTATTTGAAATTTCTGCTAATCTTGGGTTTCATAACTGATTTTAGAGTTTCTGAATTACTCAAGTGCAAAAAATACAAACTTCTCAAATGTGCTCCAGAATGTCTCTGAGAGCCCTAAAATTCATATGGTTGCAAAATTTATAGACTTAACCTTATCCTAAATCATATCTTTTAAGCATCCTCCCAGGGACTTAGGGAGTTGTTTCCAGTCAATACAATTGCGTTTATAATTCATATATCTTGAGTACAAATTATATTAGCTCTTGCTGCCACTAATCATTGCTCAATTTTTAATAACTCATTGGACATTGATCAATTTCAAGGTCATTCGCCTTGAAAAATCAGGCAGATACGATCAGATCTCTGAATGCTGTAAACAAAAATGGCTCATGTTTTATCATGCAAAATGTGGTTGAAAGGAAGGACAGATGGTTTTGTACCATGAAACATCCAAACATGGATAGCCTCAAATCAATAAACTATAAATCTCAGTACAAGGTGTTTTCTGCTTTGAGTTTTTAGGCTTTGAGTCAATGGACTTGTCAAGGATTATAACCCTATAACCTCTGATTTCAGTCCAATGCTTTTATTATGATATTATCTTCATCTATGAATTTCATAAATTGATGCTGAAATTTCATATAAGATGGTAGATTTTTACTCAAAAGCTATTAAGTAATGGTTTATAGCTTATAGGAAAGACAGATGGTGCCAATTTCTTGCTCAGAAGCTGGAAGTGTATAATAATAACATTGGCCATCATTTACTGAGAGTCTATAATACAGTTCACCCACATTAAATGTTGGTCAGAGCTACTGATTTTAAAGTCACATAGCCCTAAGCTCTCATCCTGACTGTGCAACTTACTTGCTATTCACATCTGGGTAAGTCACTTAACTATTCTGATTTCTGTTTATTTATCTTTAAATGTGAATAACACCAAATTCATGTGGCTCTTGTGAAGACTAAATTGAATCATGTATGTAAGAAACATTGCCCAGGCTCCAATAGGAGCATAATGAATGCCATATATTTTCCTTCTTGTTTTTTATTCTTGTCTGCAAACTGGTCTGAAAATTATCATCATTATTCCCTCAGAGAGATTAAAATTAATTTATTGGCCCCACATTACACAGGTAGCGAGTGGAAGAATCATAATTTGAAACCAGGTATCTCATTTTACAGCTATAGTTTAGATCTGTGAGACTACGGCCTATACCTTTTCTAACACAGTATAGTATCTCTCTATTTTCTGTGTTAAAGTATTGTGTTGAACTATTTTCTAACATTGGCTTCACTCTTTAATTCAGTTTACAGACAAAACCAGTGAGAACTTGTATTAAAAAAAAAAAAACTGTGGTTTTTTTACTGATATTTTATTGACAGAAAAAGCTATATATCACAAAAATGTAAATATCTTCTTCAAAGTATAAGCATCAACTTGGAAAGATAATTAACTCTAGGTTGAGTCTGTTTTTTAATCTATTTATCATTTATCTGCCAATTTATATTGATATGAAGTAGATATGTGATGTTCTGTTTTGATTTTATTGGGTCCCTCTAACAATAATCTTCTTTATTACTTTGCCTCCCCAAATATCACAATGACTTCCATTGATCAACATCTCAAATTTATTATTCATGGATAAACAGAACTGGAAAACAAAAATACATTGTCTACCCTCAAGAAACTCACATTCTAGTGGTAAAGTCTGGCAACTAAATAAATAATTTCAGTAAATGTAGCATTTTATAATAACAAAATGCACAAGAGTAAATTAAATGAAATAACAGAGAAAGGTTCTTAAGAGTCTTAAGCAGCAAGGATAAAAGAGGAAGAGTTCCAAGTTCAAGAAAAGATCCTAAGAGGCACTGACTTTAAAAAGTAGAAAAAAATAAAGAAGAATATTAAATATCTCCTATATGTATTGCCCTTTTAGAAAAAGAAATGCTTAAACATTTGGAATGATTTGAAATCACTGAGTGCCAGATAGTTCTAAACATTGAAAAAGCTGCAGAGCTCATTTAATGACAGCACAATAGCAGTTTAATAATATTTTCTTATATATTTTATAAGTTTTATCATTTTGCTTAATTTTTTAACTTGATCTTTATTGGTGCAAGGCAGCTGGCTTAGCATGTGGTGATAGGTACTATAGATTTGCAAAACATGTCACACAGTAACAACTTAAAAGAATCAATAAAGTTATGGGATGTCCTGACTTGTCATATCCTTGTTTAGATTAGCAATGCATATTTTTATGCATATTCGAGTAGTATCAGGAAATCCACATCATAAGAACAAAGAGACAGTACTGACAAATAGCAGTTTAAAATCAACAGTGATAACTAGATGAACAAACTCTATGGGTCACATTTGGTCATATTTCTAACATATATTCACATGAGTAAAGTAAATAATAATAATTAATACTAATAATTTAACAATGCCTTAACATTTTAGAACACTTAGATTTTATTGCACTTTTGCAAATAAATTTTCTTTAAGCTCCACACTATCATGTGAGATATGTAAAACATATAAAACATGTCTGCTTTTCTATTGGTGTGATAGCAATGTACAGATTATGAACCTTAAAGTATCAGGTAATTTAAAGTAACATTTTACTAAGCCATATTATTCTTTCCATGGGCTGAATCCCAAGCATCAGCAGAGATAGAAAAGGAAATCACTTTAATTCAACATAGTTCTATCAAAAATTGGAAAGAAACACATACATACAACAAGGGTTTATTGAACACCTACCATAGAACAAAAACCAGGCTGGTTGCTAGGTATATGACAATAAAATAAGCAGACATAATCCCTCAGGGAGTTTACATACTATTTAGGGGATGCAGCATGAAAATAAGTGAGGAAATTAGTGGGTGTTTTGACAGTGGATAGAAACAGATATGAAAAAGATTTTAATCCCTGTTAAAAACTTAGATTTTATTCTAATGACTAAATAAAGCTCTTAAGAGATTTTCGCAAAGAAATTACAAAAACACATTTGTTTTTAGAAAGATCATCCAGTTTCCACAAGAAGAATGGAATAATGGGAAAAGATAGAAAGCAGATCGTTCAGTGAGCAGGATTTTATGAATTTAGATGAAAGAGCGCCAGTAGTATAGAAGTGGGACAAAAGTAAATGGAAACATTTTTTAAGTATTAAAGAGGAATAATCAACAGGACTTCTTTATTTGATGGTGTCAATGAATATAAGGAAAGGAAGAGAGTCAGATGACACCCGAATTTCCAGTTTGTAGGATTGAATGAATGGTGATGCTGTTCCCTAAGAGAAAAAGAAACAACTTGTATTTCCTTTTCAATTATCGTAAAAGAATGCTTTTACACACAGAATTGTCCAAACTTCTATTTCATTAATAGAACTTGAATTTTTCTCCCCACCTGGAATTTTTTATGAATTTTAGTAGCTCTAAACTTAGCAGATGCTCAATAAATTAATTAAACGAATGAATGAATGAATGAATAATTTGTTGGACATTACTTACTTTGAAACTTACATTAACGATGAAAGGAAGGAAAAATAGATAATTTTATATTTAGAGATGAGAAATCTGATATAGGATAAGTTAGAGCATTTGGCTAAGGTTACCCAGTAAGTAAACACAAAGTCTGAGAATGCAATACAAATTCCTTTCACTTACACTTTAGTGCCCTTTTTACTGCATCCATCTACTAATTACTTATCTGTTTTTTTCATTGTCCCAATCCTAAGAAAGAGGTCCATACTATGTGGTCTTCATTTCAGAATTAACCAAGAAAATATGCACAGAATTTTCTCTTAATAAATTACTTGATATCATGGGGCATCTCATAATCTTCAAAATTAACATAATTAATGAGGGCATATAGTTGGTGAGTGCATCCATCAAGCTGTTCCTAAGTTTTGCTCAGCAGGTAAAAGATCAGATGCAAAGGTTGATTACCCACATCTTATGGTCAGTTTGAGAACACACACACACACACACACACACATTACAGAGGGCAAACTTCTCTCCTACAATCTAAAAAATAAAGCACTTTTGATTGTTTTGTTAGATGAATGTGGTTTGCTGAGAGAATAAAGGTGTTATTCCCATGTAATCAAACTCAGGAAGCAAATTCAGAGTCATATGGAATTTTTATAAAGTTCCTGAAGTCTCTGTAAATAGTTTTTCCATGGTATTTAGAGAGATTAATAAAAGAAAAGCAAGCATATCTAACATAAAATGACATAATAAACAGGAAAGCAGTGGTTTCTAGAACATTCTATAACAAACTTAGTAGTTCTTGTACACCTTAGCTTTTCAGGAGCTCCAGAAACACTTTCAATCTGAAAAGTTATTAAACACGAACAATGTTTCGACTATCTAGTAGCTCACAGAATAATACAGGAGATGGAAATAAAGTCACGTAATTGAAATGCAGTATGATCTATGCAAAAATAGGGGTGTCCTCATTGGTGTGATGTTGAATCAGAAAGGTAGAGTCCAAAAGGTGACTGTTAATAATGCTAGCCAAGACATTACATAGTTTTGTCGACTAAAGAACTTATTAATCTTTAGAGTCAAACTGCCCACATCTGTTAAAAAAGGATTTTATAGATTTATAAATAAATTTTATGACACGTTATTAAAGAAGGAATTATTTTCTGTTTTGAATAAATCTGAGACAATTTCAGATTGTAGATGAGGTCTTAGCAGGTTTTAAGGAGATATAATTATAAATATATAAATATATATGTAAGATGATATATATGTAATATAGATTATGAATTTAGCTTGCTTATTTTATGTATTAATTCCATATTGAATAAGAACTTATAATATCTCAAGGACAATAGATATCAATCAGTGAATTTGCACATGAGTAAAATGTACTAGTTCTATAGAATCATGTCTTTGGAGAAGGAAGACATGGAAAATAGTAAATATGCAGTCAAAATGACCCTTCGTGAATCTGCTAATTTTTGAAAAAATAAACAGTGAAAGGATAAACTAGAAACTAATGAGGTTGGTTACTTATAGCAGAGACATTAGGAATTGGATAAGAAGGATAAGAAATGTATGGCAGGAGAGTGACATGTCTGAGTATACCTCACTGTATAGTTCTGACTTTTGAAATAATGCTAAAGTTTTACATAGTCAAACAAACAAATAAACAAAGATGTGAGAAATCTTAAAATAGAATATGAACATAAACAATTGAACCTAATTGACTTGACATTAAGAACCAAATAAAAAGGGGTAAAAAAAGAAAAGAAAAGAAAAGAAAAACAATTACGTTTTCAGACCCAGTATTTTGACATTATAACCTCAGAACAAAGGCAAAAAGAACTAGAAATAAATAGTAAACTCTTGTTAGTGGAGTTGTTTTCCTTAATGTATGTATAGAAAATTCTGAAACTACTTCTTGTGTATTCAGGACTTAGAAAATGAATAGTTATCTTATAGTAAGTATAATTGTAGGCTCCTAACTATTGGGGAAAGGAGTTACACCATCAAAGGGGTTCAAATAGAATAAATTATGTGGAGGTAACATAGCCATGTTTATAAGCATAGACATGTTTAAAATAGATAGATAAGTAGATACATAGATACAAAGAAATGTGTGTGTGTGTGTGTGTGTGTGTATTTATATGCTCTACCTTTGTTTGCTGAGAAAAACTAGGGGTAGGGATAATATAATAACAACAAGCCCACCGGGTACTGAATCATGGTTTCTAATCTAAAATATCTACTAAAAAATAATGAATTAAAAACAAAAATTGGGCTTCTGGAGAAATATATTGTTCCAGAACTGAGGCAGAAAAAGTACAAGATGAGTCTAGATCATTTTGTGAGGAAAAAAAAGTTTCAAAAAATTATGGAGACATGTCTAAAAGAAATAGGAACCAGGTTAAAAAAGCTCCCTCTGGCCAAATCTGTGACAGCTCGAGCATTCCAAGTCTGAGATTTTAATCCATAGGATAAAACAAAAATGTAAGAGCACAAACTGATGTAAATAAATGAATATATAAATAAGTAAGAGAGAAGCAAAAACTCTTTCTGTATTAGAATGACAACTACTAATTGAGGAAAGAATGTGGAATTAGAAAGTGACCAATTAGCAGCCATCATAGTATTCACTGATTCCATCATAGATCATCGCTGGATGCTAACATTAGTGAATTAGAGTTTGAAAAGTAACAGGAGATTGATAGTATTAAAGTGACTCCTCTAAAGTGTGCATTACCTTCAAAGAAAAAAAATATAAAGTTGCAATGGGGAAATCTTATAGATACCACATTAAATAAGTGATCAATGTTAATATTATCAGAAATCATAAACCAACACAGTGTACCTGATATTATAATGCATTGGGAATAACAAAATATTATTTTTGTAATATTCCTGCCTAGTGTAAAAGATACAGTTAATCATGAGGAAACATCAGATAAATTCATACTAAGAGTCGGTCTACAAAATAAGTACCCTGTACACTTAAAATCTTTTAAAGTAATAAAAAACAAAAAAGACCAAAAAAATTATTTCAGATTAAAGAATAAAAATATATGAGAATTAATTACACTGTACGATCCTAGATTAGATCTAAAACAAGGGAAAGAAATGTGTACACACACACATATACACAAGATGCTATTCGAATAATTGCTGAAATTTGAATAAAATCTTTGACAGTAATTTTAATTTCATGATTTGATGATTATTCTATGGTTATCTAAGAGAATATTCTTGTTTTTAAGAAACATATACACTAAAGAATTCAACAATAAAGGAACGTTATGTATATAAGTTGCTCTAAAAACATTTAGAAAAAATATTATGTAAATATATCATAAATATCATATAAAATCATATCATTTATTGTGTGACTATAAATGTGTAATATTATATAGCGAGAGATAACATGATAAAGTATCTGTGGTAAAATATTAATTGCAGCATGTCGATTCTATGTATGATGTTTGCATGATATTTATGTTTTCCTTAAGTCTTAAATAATTCCAAAATAAAAAATTAAAGATCATGAAAAGATGTTCAACATCCTTAGCCATTAGAAAACTGCAAAATAAAACTACAATCAGAAACTGCCTAACACATATTAAAACAACTATAATTTTAAAAGAAAATGACGCTGTGTGAAAGTGATAAGCAATGTAGAGTATCTAGTAGCACATGGTTGGTGGGAATGCAGAATGGCACCACCACTTGGGGAGACAATTTGGCAGCTTCTTATCAAATTAAACAGACACTTATTATATGTTTCAGCAATTCCACTCTTAGATATTTCCCCAAGAGAAATGAAAACTGTGTTTACACAAAAACCTGTAGGTGAATGCTGAAAACTGCTTTATTTTTAATTGCCAAACTGGCAATTAAATGTCACTGAACTGGGGAATGGATAAACAAACTGTGGTGCAAACATATAATGGAATACTACTCAGTAATAAAAAGATATAAATTATGGGTACAGGCAACAACATGGATGAATCTGAAATAATATGCAAAAAGAAGCCAGTTCGAAAATGCAACATTCTACATGCTTACATTTTTATTGCATTTTTTTCAAAGTCAGTACTGTCAAGAGAAAAAACAGATCTACAGTTGCCAGAGTCTGGGGTGAAAGAAGGAGATGCCTGCAAAAGGGCACCAGGAAACTTTGGGGAATGAGAGAGCTGTTCCACATCTTGATTGTGGTAGTGGTTATATGATTTGCAACATTTTTTGAAACTTAGAGAATTCTATTAAAAAGAAAATAATTAGTTCTGCATATAAATTATATCTTATTTAAAAAATGAAAAAAAGCACTAAAATTTTTAAAATCACCAACTCAAATATGTACAGGCTGGATTGTTTCTCTGAGGGCCAATTACTAATCTCTTAACTTCTGAGATAAAGGAGAGTATTTCCATTTTCTACTAATCACTTATCACCTGTAATGTTGGATTTCAATCCCCCCTCCCCAAGTTTAGTGGGCTTCTGGAGAGACTGAGGCCTGGGCAGTGCTGCATAGCAGCAGTCATGATATAACACAGGATGAGGCACCATTCACCTGTCATCTGCAGCACAGGGAGCCCAAGGAGGCCAATCAGAGAGAGTATAGTGGTACAAAAATTACTAGTTAGATTATCAAACACGTTATCATTCTAGTGGAGTTAGATCAAAATAAAAATGAACCCAAGTACAAAACATTAAATCAGAGTTTGGAAGACAACTTCTGAATAAGTTTCCTGGAATAGGGGGATAGTCTATATTAGGTTTTTATGGAGTTCTCTTGATTTCTTTTATTCCCCGGGAAGAAGCCATTTAAAGTATCTCTTCCTGATATAAATAGAATTAACCTGTGAAAGACATTCATCTCGCTAAGGAGTGTTCTGAGATAGAGGGTACTTTTCATGTCTATTTTTTTTTTTTAAATATAAAATCAGCAACAAAAGATCTTACCCATTTCCAAAGAGTCTTATAAAAGGATTCTCTCGTGCAAGTCTTCTGTTGGACATGTTTATAAGTCTTAGAAGGGGGGTGGAATCAATGAAATAAATATTTACAAAGGATTAAGTTTTCAAATCGTGTTCCTTCTTTAGAAAATCTTTTCTCCCAGACTTGAGCTTCATGGCTTGGTGCATGTCTATGTCTTTGGACTTATAAAGAGTCTACTCACATGTAATCAAAGACATAAAGAGCTTAAGGAAAAGTTTACATTCCATGTCAGCTTTTATTTACTGATCACATTCATTGAGCCACTGTTCTAAGTACTTTTATATGTATTACCTGGTAAAATCTTCATAAGACCTCTATGTGTAACTAATTCATTCATTCAAGCAATTATTCAGCCTTAGTTGATTTAAAACTACCCTGGTCAATGTCCAATGTACTGGATCCAGAGATTAAGTTCTCTCACCTCTCAGGAAATCATAGTCTGGAGAGGGAAGGAGACAAGTAAACAGCCCATTTCAAAACAACAAAATGATCATCTCTAGGAGAAGAAAGCCTAGAATTCTTCAAAGACAAACAGGAGTAGCACTTAAGCTAGGTGCAGGAATATCGGAGACTGTGAAGGCTGGCTGAGCCAAGTGATAAGAAATAAGATATTGTTACAAGGCAGATGGAAAGGAGTATTTAGGAAAGAGGCAGCAATAAGATTACTAAAGACAAGGAGTCCAAGAAAATATTTTTATACCCATTTCTCACTTGAGTAGGCTCGAGGGAGTGAATAATTTTCTCAAGTTCTCACAGTGGTTATGTGCATATATTTTAACCGCTTATAAATTTATATAGGTTTATACTCTATCCAAAAATATAGGTTAGCCCCATGTTAATGGAAACTAATGAAAACTAATCCTTTTGCTGTCATTAATCATTAACTGAGGCTGTTTTGTATGTTAGTTTTACATCTACTCAATTTCTGAGTGGAGGGCATATTCTTCAATATTCTTCTGATAATGTCCCATCATCTGTACTATTATTGTATTAGTTAAGGTTCTTCATAGAAACAGAACCATTAGATTATATATGGAACTTAATAAAGAATTGACTCACTTGGTAAGAGAGGACAAGAAGTTCTACAATCTGCTATCCACAAGTTTCAGAACCAAGAAAACCAGTGGTATAATCCAGTATGCACCCAAAAGCCTGAGAGCTGTGGGAGATGATGGGGTAACTCCCAGTTTGAGGCCAAAGTCTTGAGCATTAGGAGCTCCAGTGTCCCAAAGGCAGAAAAAGATGGGTGGTCTAACTTAAGGAGAGAGAGATTTTGCCCTTCTTTCACCTTCTGTTCTATTCAGATCCCCAACAGATTGGATGATGCCTGCCCTCACTGGTGAGGGCTGAACTCTTTACTCAGTCTACCCAGTCAAATGCTGAACCTCTTCCAGAAGCGCCTTCAAAGACATACCCAGAAATAATTATTTTACCAGCTATTTAGGCATCCCTTAGCTCAGTCAAGCTTACATGTAAAATTAACCATCACAACCATCTATTCTTTCTGCATTCTCTGGGAACCTTGAGGAATATAGATTAGACCAGTGCGTCATTCCAATTGGCTGGGTTAGAAATAAAGAAATAGACTATCACTCTCCCAAAAGAAACAGAGTGCATAGCCAGGAGCAAGAGTTGTGTTTAAGACTCTCAGGAAAAAATTAAAACACACATATTTTTAGGAGTAAATATCTAAAAATGTTGAGACACATGCTTCATTTCAAAGCAGAAATCTCACGATGTCTTCCTAAATAATTCTACATTTCTGACTTCTCTTTTACAGAGAACATCAACATCTTCTGTCTGGTCTTCCTTATCCAGCCATGATCACATTCAGAATAGTATTTGGGAGTCACTAAGAGTCATATGTCCCTCATATTAGTAACTGTGTGTGCACCCATGCAGACATGCAGACACACACACACACACACACACACACAATATACACACACACACACACACACACACACACACACGCACACACACTTTGTTTAGTTTCTCAATTCCTCATGGCATAAGACATGAAATTTGTACTTTGGACTACAAAGTTCTGTGTGATCTGGTCCCTGCCTCCTTCTCCAAGTTAATCTCAGACTAACGTCTTAGTTCCTTGGAAGTATCAAGCTTTTATCTTCCTCAAGGCTTATAAATATTGCTGCTTTTTTCCTCTTTTTAGCTGCTAACATAACTGAATCCTACTCATCTTTCAAGTATCAGCTCACATCCTGAAAGAGGCCTTCCTAATTGCTCTCCCCCAGTCTTAACTATCTTTACTCTCTGTCCCTACTTTAAATAATACTCCTTCCTTTTTAGAATTTTATATATTATTGATTTCTTATTAGTTTGTTATTTTAAATGCATGTGTACCTTGAAAGCTTACTGAGAGAAGAAAGTATAAGTTTTAGGTTCAAAACTCAGGACCAGCTACATAATTTGTGATGTCCAGTGTAAAATAAAAATGTGCATTCCTTATTGAAAAGTTATTAAGAATTTCAAAATGAAGACAGCAGAGCATTGAACCAAGCATGGTACTTTTTTGAGAACAGGACTCTGTGTGATGGTACAGGTCACACACAATATGAATCTTGTCCTGTTGTCACTTTATATCCAGTGTCTATCATAATATCTGATAAAGAATTACTTAATAAATACTTATTCAATATAATAAATAAATTACTAGGAGTTGAAATAAAGTGACACATCTTCATACTAGTATATGAAAAACTTATTCAGAATTATCCTCAGGAATATATTTTGAGAAAAAGAATAGAGAGAGGACACAAGGCACAGTGAACCAAAGGGAAAAAGGATTAAAACAGAGGAAGCCCCAGGCATAAAAATTCACCTCCAAAATTTTGCTTGAGGTCATTTTTCCTCTGTTAAAAATCCTAGGAAAAATCCTTCAGAAAGTGAAACAGAAATTTGACTCTTTAAAAAGAGTTTAACTTTTTGAATATATAAAATATTTTAGGTATAGAATGTCTCACATACATTATTTCATTTTACCCTTATTTATATGTATTTTCTTTCTTACCTGTATTTAAGAAAGCTATAGTTCAGAGAAATTTACCTCATTTCACAAAGTGAGCTATTTTGAGGGCTGGAATAATTTTTATACCCAGGACAATACTGCCTTTCCTATGCCTCAGGGGGCCCCAAACTGTGAAGTACATTCCTTGAAATTTTCTAGATCTGACTTTGGTACCTGAGACTGGGTGGGGCTGGCAATGCCATCAGTATGGAACACCCTGAACCTGGGACCCACATATTCCCGGATTTTTCCCTCAGACCTTCTATGCCCATCTTTGAGTGCAGAGTCAATCAGTTCTGAGAAGTCAAAAATTGAGAAAGAGAGTCAACAATATGTCCAAGCCTTTTAATCCAGCTATCCTTTTCCTTGGGATATAGCCAAAGGAAATTATTCAACAGTAAAATATAGCCAAACTTTTTACTCATTGTAACATTTGCTATGAATGTAAGGGGAAATATTTTACAAATTCCATTCTCTGCTATCATTATGCAGGACTTTTAATATGAATTGGCTGATTTAGTGAGAAATTCAAGAGATTGAAATTTATGGAAAGGAAATCAATAAATTACATGTAATAAGCACTAAAAGAACAGCACTTCCTAGAGTATGGTCTAAAGACTTTCTATGTCAGAAGTATCTACATGTTCAATATGCATATTCCTGGGCCCCATCTAATGGTCTGTCCTTAGCCCTTAAACTTGATTGAACCCCCTGTGTTGTCAAGGATTCTCTCTCTCCAATCTATGTTCTGACTATAGTGTTGCCTCTGGTTATAGCGAACAAGGGTCGTAGAAATGGTGGCCAGGATTCCTTTACCTGTGCATTCCCTGCCACAGGCACCTAGGGTGATCACATCACTCCCTGAGCAGGCCCTGGGCCACATGTCTGACACTATTCTGAGGGTGGCTCCTCCCATCTTCTCTGCAAACTAATTAGCTCTTCAGATCAATGCTTTCTATTGCTTCTAATTGATTCTGTGAGGAGTGCTCTCCCAAATTGGTCTCCTGCTTTGTCACATGAGTGAACAGACATTCCATACTCTTCAACAGGACTCTTACCTATCCTCCCCACTGGTGTCAGGTTATGAGAGGCAGTGATATGGTCAACATGTTCTTTATAAGAATCTAGTAAATGTAGAGTTCAAGAGAAGACACAATTGGAAGATTTTTTCCTATATTTATATGATAAAATAGTGAATATTATACTTAGCATAATCAGAAAACTAATTATTATTCATATGTACTGCATACTCTGGTCATCATCAATGAGGCACATTAGCAATTTTCGAGAGTCACCAAAAGCCAGGATTCACAGGTGGTACTGTGAATAATGATTATGGTAGATTATGCAGCATCATGAATAATGGTGTAACCTGCATTAAATAAGTGAAATTAGAGAACTGAACAGCCAAGTATATCTATGTTATTTTAAGCATATAGGTTCTGAAGAGCTATGGCATTTTGAGTAATGACAGCATCATTACCTTTTTTCTCACAGTTGGAGATGTGAAATTATTCAGGGACTGTACATTTGACAATAAAGAACACAAAGAGATGGTTCTTGCACCTGAACAGGAAGAGATGGTTCCTGGACACTATGAAGAATCTTCAAATGCATTGATTGAACAGTAAACAAATACAAGCACCTCTTCTCTATACATTTATTGCATAACTTTCATTGATAAATTACTATATCTCACATGGAACCATAAATTTTGTATTATATTTTTTAATCAAATCATTTACATTGACAGAAAGAGGCCTCATAAAAATATTTTCCTAGAACGTGCATACACTGATCCAAGAGGTATAAACCCATCTCTTCTAGGGAGGCAGCCATACTCCTTACAGTCTACACCAAAGGATCAGAAAAGGTAACAAACACAGCAAAAGATGTAATGTGTTTGACTTTTGCATGACTGGGGAAACATGCATTCTTCAGTGTGAAAGGAGAAAATCCAGAACACCATTTATTGAACAATAAAAGTAAGCTTATTTGTGAGGGAAATTGAATTACTTTTAAGCAGCAAACTGTGTTTAATATCATAGAAGATAAATCTTAGGTTTAAAAATAGGAGGCAGGCTCCTATATATGCATCCAGCTGTGTGGATAATTACAACAGAGCTATAGTTGTTAACCTGGTAGTTTGGACTGATGCTCCACAGAATTGAAGTTAAAAGGAAGCACAGTTTCTGTTTAGAGGTTTGTTCCCTGGGTCAAATGGTATTTGATTATTAGGCCCCACTGGCCTTTTGAGTAGCATTTCAGAAACCATTATGTAGTGACTTGGCATTAAATTTATTTTTCCACTACCAGCATGTGGCCATGCACTAGTCATCTAACACTTCTGAGCCTCACTTGGCTCATTTGCCAAATGCAGATAATAATGGAGCTAGTAGAACTGAGTCATTGCACACAGTATTGTGTAGATACTTAGTGGGCATTAACAGCTTTTATATCTGGACTTTTTAAAAAACATTTTTAACCCTCAAAGCCATACTTATCAAGTACTCTGAAAACCTGGATAGAGGAAAGCTGAGATGGTAAAATGTTTAATTCCATTTTTGTATTCTTCTCCCACTGTAAAATCCCAGAGAAATCAAGAGGCATGTATGATTCTGGGGGAAAAAAGATCTAGAATATTTCAAAATCACTTATGAAAGTCTCATTTTCTATTCCAATAGTATCTATTTATTATTCTGTGCCAAATTCATCCTGGATATCTTTCAGAGAGAATACCAAAGTATCCATAGTCTGCTCTATCTAAGTTCCTATGGGACAGGAACTGATCAAATAATACTCCCATCCGTCTAACACCTAACCTCTTCCCCCTTGAGAAGAAAATTATTTTCTTCCTCAGGAAGCTTAGTTCTTTCTATAATCCAAGTTTTAGAATTTCTCTTCTGCCATTGCTACTCTTTTCAAAAGAAAATACTGTAAAGTTATCTACTAGATTCAAAGCTCAGATTGCCCTCAGAGGTAGAAGGTGAAGAGACAGAAAGAATAGCATAACTTTTCTTGTCTTTCAAAAGTAGAAAGAATAAGCACCAATTAATACCTACTTTAAAGAACAGAAAGCCTAACATACAATTTGCTTTTCCATCTTCCTCCACTCCAACATTCATGTGAATATCAAAGCCTGCAGATTCCCCCAAAGTCTCAACTCCTCCCAGTTCTCTCCAGCCTCTTTAGTAACATCCACGGTCAGGCTACTGCCAATCTTCATGCGGGTGACTGCACAGACTGGAAATGGTCTCCTACTCCATTGCTGATCTGCTCAGCTTTTGTCTCCACAGAACAGCAAAAATAATTTCTCCAAAACATGAATCACATGTTGACATGTCTGTTTAAAAAATCTTTGCCTCTTGTCCTTCAGATGAAGTTAAAACCCCTTAACATGGCCCTCCTTGATCAGACCCTATGATTCTGTTCAGTGTTCCGTTTTCTACCCACTGAAATACCTTCAATTAAATAGAAATGTTTCATTTCTTTAGATAGAGGAGACCCTTTCTCCTTTTAGACCCTTTAAAAGTTATTCTCCAGGCCAACTGCACCTTTATACTCTCTGCTTTTGCAATTTCTCCTAGTTCTTCAGGCATCGGCTCACCTGTGACTTCAACTAAAGGACTGTTCTAAACTGTATAGAGTGGTGCATGCCATGCCAGGTATTGTGTAATACCATATATTCTCTTTATGAACTTTATAATTACTTGTTTAGTGTCAATATTCTTCACTAGATTATAAACAATATGAAAGAAGAAAGCATTCTGTCTTGTTTGCCTAGTCTAGTATCTAAAATTGTGAGTGTTAAATAAATATCCATTAGATAAATGTGTGATGCTACAAGTAGTAGAATTCTGATATCCTAACTATGGCCTTGCAGGTGTTATAAGCAATATTCAATTTGAAGTTTATTATAATATATCCATTTATTATAATTGTGTTTCAATATCAGAATTAAACTTCTATCCCACGCCCCCCAACCCCTGAAAAAAGTCATCTGAGTTTTTAGTCAAAAAAAAGCATAAGGGAGATAAATATATGGTGATGGAAGGGGACTAGATTTTGGGTAGTAAGCACACAATGCAATATATAGATGATATAGAATTATACACTTGAAACTTATATAATGTAATTAACCAATGTTACCCTGATACATTTAATAAAAAGAACATATTCTGTAGTCTTTTCCTAAATTTATTTTTGAGTTATTTTTTGAATTTAGTAAACATTTCAGGGTCCAATAGCTCTATTATAAACAACTGTTCATGTCGAAGAACAAGCTGTAACAAAAAAATAAAAGAAAATACATAAGAAGTCTAGTTGTTCGAACACCTTTGGCCATACAGTGAAATATATCTGGAATGACTTTGATATAAACTGTCTGAGAAACCAAAAAATGAGAAAGTGACTTAAATTATCAAGAGTCGACAAAATGTCTAAGCCTTTGCTCTTGCAATTCCACACTTGGGATGTTGCCTAAGGTAATTTTTCAACAGTAGAAAATAAAGCAAGATTCCCTGTACATTGCAATATTATCTATTAGTGTAAAGGAAATACTATATCAGTTTCATTGCCTATCATGATTGTGCAGGACTTTTAATATAACTGAATAATTGAGTGAGATAATTCAGGTAATAAAATTACATCATATTGAGCATTCGTTCTACTGCCCTAGCCTCTAAAGTTTAAAATCTTAAAAGAGGAGAAAATGATCTCTATTTTTTCTATGAGGCCCACTTATATTCAGTTTTTTACCCTTTGAAAAGCCTGCATCATACCTTTCTTTACAACAAAGTATGCCATAAAAAAAAACTTTTCATAGGATTTTCTTAAGCTAAACTGCTTCAAACTAGACTACCTAGAGGGAAGTTGTATTCTAATTTTTAAATTAGATGAAAAACAGCATGACTGCGTCAACTGTGGACATATCTTCCAAAGACGAATTGTGAATACTAAATGATCAAAATCAAAGCAGCAGAGAATATGAACATAACACTATCTAGCTAAACCTACCTTTCTTCAAGCAGGATCTCTTGGTTTGTACACTGTTCAGGTGAAGCTTAAGTAAAACCTAAATCATGCAATTAATAAAAGATTCATCATATTGCTTTTTAGTAGGCTGCTACTTGTGCCCATCATTCTAAAATGAACCACATAAAAAAAGATAATCCTATTTTCTCAAGATGATCCCTGAGAACCTACAAAGAGCAAAAGTGCCACTTTATATTTAAAGGACTCTGATATGTCACCTAGAAACTAAGAATACCCAGAGAGAGAACAAAATTTGTCCAAGATCAAACAAATCTTTTCAAAAATGTATACTTCAGGCTGTGTGTGTTCTATTACTTTAATAAATTCACTTAAACATATTTATTCAGTGACCACATATCTATCATTGAGCAAGCCAGACAGACTCTCTATTATAGAATTTAAATTCTAGTAGACTCCATTTTTATGCATATATAACTGCTTTAAAGAAAGTGTATAGTATAGAGTGGATCACAAAGAGTAAAAGGGACAGGAAAGGTAATATCTCAAGAAGACTGGTTAGGAAATGCCTCTTAAAGGAGAGTCTGTTTGACCTGAAACCCAAATTGAGATGGAATTAGCTTTGCAAGGATCTAGGGGAAAGAATATCCCAGGTAGCAGTGAATTAAAATGCTAAGGGTCTGAGGCAGGGACACAATGGAAACTAATGTGAAGGGGAAGAGAAGTATCAAATGAGGTCAGAAAAAATATCATTGCTTAAAAAAAAAAAACTCATTCATTTTAGTCAGAATGCAAAATGGTACAATCACTTTTGAAGACAGCTTGGTAATTTCTTACAAAACTAAACGTAATCTGACCATATGATACAGCAATCTCATTCCTTGTTATTAACTCAAAAGAACTGATAACTTGTCTGCACAAAAACCTGCACATGGATGTTTATAGACACTTTATTCATAATTGCTAAAACTTGGAAGCAATCAAGATGTCCTTTAGTAGGTGAAGGAATAAATAAATTGTTTTGGATAGAATGTTATCTAGCACTAAAAAGAAATGAGCTATTAAGCCATGAAAAGATGAAGAAAATTTAAATGCATATTACAAAGTGAAAGAAGCCAACATGAAAAACCTACATGAGTCCCCCTATATGACATGGGAAAGGTAAACTATGGAGAGAGTAAAAGATCAGGGGTAACAGGGGAGGGAGGGATAAATAGGCAGAGCACAGAGGATTTTTAGGGCACTGAACTTATTCTGTATGATACTACATTGATGGATAGATGTCATTAAAAGTTTATCAAAATCTATGGAATATACAACAATACCAAGAGTAAACCTAATGTACCACTCTAGTGAGAGATAGTGGGAGAATGGAGGGAGTGGGTGGCTGAGTGTCAGAGAACATATGGGAACTCATTGATCTTTCATTTCATCTTTTCTGTGAACCTAAAACTATTCTAAAAATAAAGTCTATTAAAAGTAAAAAGTATATATATCAAACAATCACTTGGGGCCATGTTATCTGACTAAATCACATGGGTAGGAGGTGGTATAGCTGGAATTAGAGCTAAAGGCCTTTAACTTCTGAGCCATTACTCTTCCTACACACAGAAAAATCCTATGTCAAAAAATTAATAGACGTCTTTTTCCATCTGGAGGAAGATCCTCTTTCAATATTGAACTATTTAAGATAGGATGAGTACTAATACATTATTAACTTAACTCTCTGTTGTCACAGAAACATAGAAAACCTGGGAGCTAGAATTAATTTTTTAAAGTGAACAAAGGTACATTGAAGAGATATAAAATTCCATTTAATTTTCTTCCTCATCAAAAGAAAGGCCTACATTTTCTATCCTACTTTGTTGATAAGTGGGACCATATGACCTAATACCAGCCAATGGACAATAGAAGGAAGTAAGCTATGTCACCTACAGAACATGTTTCTTTAAAACCTTTTTGGTGACTCTCTAGTTTATTAGCTGCCATTATATGTCCTTTTCCATCTAGAGGAAGATCCTCAACATTTAATCCAGTGGAGGACTCTGAATCTCTAGTAGATTAGCAAAGCAACTGTATGGAAGATACCTGTGTCTGTAAATCACCATGAGGAATGCTTCCCACCAAACCCCTTACAGCACTGTGATATGAATGGAAATTAACAAGTTAAACCATGGAGATCTGTGTTTTTTCCTACAACCATCAATCTACCATACAAGAACTATGGGGTAATTATATGTGTTGCTGACTTCAAATTCAAAGATATTGATATTGATCTTCTGCTAGATGGTTAATCATTCATATTACTTTACATGGATCATGGTTTACTACTTGAGGGGCAGCTTTCTCCTAGACAGAAGTGCTAGCAGTAGCCACTGTTCTTTTGTTGAGCCTTCTACTACCTGGCTTGCAGACCCAGGCAGGCACCATATCTAAGCTCCATCAACATAGCTAATACTGGTCAACCAGTCCCAGAAACCCTGTCCTTACAATGTGCAGGTTTACCCAAGCTGCTTCCCATGTATCGTCCATACAAACAGCCTATCTTGGCTCATGTTGCAGACTTTCCTAAAATCTCTCAAAACCAAACAACCAGTATCTGGCCTATGAGTGCCCCATATCTCTTGCTGAGCAGCTCCAAAGCCCAGTACTAGCAACGGCCAGCTCATTTTGAGGCTTGGCCTCTTGAGGCACTTCCAAGACCAGTGTGTGTAGTACTCATCCATGGACTGCTTGATGACTCATGCCAGGTGGCCCTGGACAGGGCACAGGCTGCAGCTGAACTTGGCTGTGGCAGGGCCCTTCCCAGGAGGCCCAAGCCTGCACACTCAGTAGCCAGCTTCGGCCTGAGCCAGAGCACCACACAGAGGCACATCTGAGAACAACATAACCAAAAGACAGATTGGGCAGACATTTGAACCCTGCTAAAGCAAATTATGTTCTGTAAGATAAGCCCCCCACAACAGCTCCTCCTCTGCTCATGGCCAGTCCACAGCCAACTACCCCAAGGGTCAATCCGTACCACTGATGAGCAAACAGCAACCAAAACTCAACTACAACAAGTGGTTGTAGTTGAACATACAGCCTATACAAGGGACACATCTGGAGCTTCTGGCTCAGACGACCTGAGATACCAAAAACTTCTCCAACCTGGTGAAGGAAATAGACATACAAGCCCAGGAAGCTCAGAATCCCAAACAAGATGAATCCAAAGAGGCCCAAACCAATACACATCATAATTAAAATGCCAAAGTTTAAAGACAAAGAGATCTTAAAAGCAGCAAGAGAAAAGCCGTTAGTTACATACACAGGAGCTCCCATAAGACGGTCAACTGATTTCTCAACAGAAACTTTTCAGGCTAGAAGGGATGGGCATGAAACATTCAAAATGGTGAAAAGCAAGGACCTACAACCAAAATTACTCTACCTAGCAAAGCTATTATCTAGAATTGAAGGACAGATAAAGATCTTCCCAGACATGAAAAAGCTAAAGAAGTTCATCATTACCAAGCCTGTATTACAGGAAATGTTAGAGGATTTCTTTAAGAAGAAGAAAGAAAAGATAAAAAATATGAATAATAAAATGGCAATAACTACATATCTAGCAACAATTACTTTAAATGTAAATTGACTAAATGCTCCAATCAAAAGATAGGGTATCTGAGTGGATAAGAAAACAAAACCCTTACATATATTGCCTAGAAGAAACTCAGTTCAGATCAAAAGACACACAGACTGGAAGTAAAGGGATGAAAAAAGATGTTTCATAAAAATGGAAACAAACAATAAAAGAGCTGTGATAGTAATACTTAGACCAGACAAAATAGACTTTAAAACAAAAGACGAAGAAGGACTCAGTAATTCTACTTCTGTGTATTTATCTGAAGAAACCCAAACGTTCCTTTGAAGGCACATGTGAATCCATATGTTCATTGTAGCATTATTTACAGTAGCCAAGATATGGGGACATCCTGGGTGTCTATCAATGGATGAATAGATAAAGAAGAGGTAATATATGTGTGTGTATGTATTTATATGTGTATATGTATGTGTGTGTACACACACACGCACACACAATGGAATATTACTCAGCCATAAAAAAGAACGAAATCTTGACATCTGCAAAAACGTAAATGGATCTAGATGGTATTGTGCTGAGTGGAGTAAATCAGACAGAGAAAGACAAATGTTATATGTGGAATCTAGAGAACAGGATAAACAAACAACAGAAACAAGCTCATAGATACAGAGAGCATTTTGATGGTTATCAGATGGAGGGTGGAGGATGTGTGAAGGAGGAAGGGATTAAAAGGTGCAAATTGGTAATTACAAAACAGTGATGGGGATGTAGAGTATATCATGGAGAATACAGTCAGTAGTATTGAAATAACTGTGTATGGTGTCAAATGGGTACTGGATTTATCAGGGTCATCACCTCATAAGTTATATAAATGTCTAGTTACTGTGTTGTATACTTGAAACTAATATAATATTGTATGTCAATTATAATTGAAAAAAATAAAAATTAAAAAATAAATACAAATAAAAACATGACATTTAGTTTCAACATGCCCCATTTCAGTTTGGGTGAATTAGAAACTTTACTGGATAGAGTTGGACTAATAGATTTAGGAAGATACTTCTAGCTTTAAAACAAATATATGGCAGAAATCTAAGAATTCTTTGTTCATCTCTGAAAATCTTCATCTCCTTAAGTTTGTTAAATATCTTACATTCAAATTTTAAAGTGCTCTAAGCACTTGTTATTTTTATACTGTATTTGAGCCAAATCATATGTCATAGTCATCATTTTTCCTCTTTAGTTTACGGTCAGTTCTTTTTTATGGTGAATGCAAAAGGCCCTGGCTTTCTCCCACTAGCTTCTCCCGAGATTTAGGAGGTATTTTTTACTATAAATCGCTTAACATCTGCCAAATTTGGTACTTATGATCATGAGCAGTCATTATAACTAATCAACATGTAAGCCTCATTAAAATAACACATTAATGAGATGAAATAGTAAAACCCCAATAATATTAAATGTTCATTTTCTTTGAATAAACCTCAAGCAGCAGAAAATTCTTAGCCTTTCGAAACATGGCTCTAAAAGAATGTTGCCTTTTCATTTTAAGCCTTCTCTTGACCTTTTCATAAGGAGCCTTTAATTTTTCCAATAAATGGGTGCACTGAGTCCCAACTAAAGCACAATTACACAGTATTCACTCAGCTAATGTGTAAAATTAAATAGTATTAAACTCTTCATTCTCAGTCAAGCAAATTAATAATTTATAAAAAAATAAATTTAATTATTTCAGCCTTTAAACGCATTATTTATACATAATTCTTGGTGACTTTAATGTAAAGAAATTGATTAATTAATTTCTGTTCAGTCACTATTTTAAAAGATGTAATTTACCCTAGTGCTTGGGATCTATGTTTTGGGGATTATGTAATGTTTATTATTCATAAATAGCAACTTCCAATAACCTAACAAATAAAATACCCTGAAATTTTCAGGAGACATAGAGATTCTCTTAACAATGATTACAACATTTAAGTTCTTTCTTGTTAATGACCTTTTTAGAATGACTAAATGACATAAAAATGTGCAAAAGTAATTTCCACCCATTTCTTCCCAATATTATATATAAAATATTAAATTTTTGGTTCAAAATAGATATCTCTCTCCCCTACCACCATTACATATGTGTGTTTCCCATCCCTGTTCTTCTTTCCCAAGATTTTCTTCAGGTTTCCTGCTATATAACCCTTATTCTACTTATATCATCTTTCACAAACCCTAATCCATATATTATATGTATTTTTAACTGTTCCCCCAAAATGTCTGCACCTCTCATCTTTCAAAGGAGGAAATTATCATCTATGTTAAGAATTAATTGGTTCTCTACAATGTAGAGAAATGCAGATTCTACTACATACTATGTACTAAAAATTATATGTAAATTACAAAAGTAAGTAGTCTTTTTTTTTTTTACACCTACAGCACCTGGTCTTCCTAGGTGGTCTCCCATCCAAATACTAACCGGACCAACTCTGCTTAGCTTCTGAGATCAGACAGGATCAGGTTTGTTCAGGAGTAAGTAGTCTTAATTTTTGATCATATATATAAAGAAGTGTTTTACTCACCTAGACTTTTGCAAAATTGAAACTTTTATTGAAGTTGAAAGATTTCAGTGCCATTAAATCATTGTTTTAAGCATTTGGAAGATAATGTTTCTGAAATGAACTTTATAAATTCTAATGTTATACAGAGAAGACTGATATAATGCATGTATATAGACGATAGACAGATAGATGACAGATACATACATACATACATACACACACAGATACATACATAGATAGATGATAGATAGATACATAGATAGGCGGGCAGGCAGACAGGCAGGCAAGCAGACAGACAGACAGACAGAGGAAAGAGGGAAGGAGGGAAAAAAGGGAGGGAGAGAAGAAAGGGAGGGAGGGAAGGAAGAACAGACAAGGCTAAGGTTCAAAAACAAAGATATCGATACTATTATGAACACAGATTAATATATAACCTCCTAAAAATATTAGGCATCGGTTGTTTCATCTATTAAATAAGGAAAATTGAGTAAAAAGCTCAATTTAAAACTTTAAGTTCTTAAATGCTGACCATGTCTTTACCTGTGATTTTTGTTACAGAGGCATTACAAACGAAATATTGGAATTGTATTTGCTGCATGTTAAGCATCATCTACATGTGATATTCTATAGAAATATTATATCCAACAATCCTATAAGATAGTATTATTGTTCTTTATTGTAGGCCAAAGGATTATTTGCTTTGTATACTTAACCACTACTAGTTTTAATAACATTTCCAAAATGTTGCCTCTGCCTTTCCATCACTTTGGGGATAACACTGGGTGTATAGAAGAATAATTTGATCTCCTTGGCTTGAAGTAACCAAGTTATCAGAATTATGCCATAAGTAAGAAGGAATAAGCTGTGAATGTAGACAATAAGTATATGAATTCTAGGGGATTTATAACCCATTTGGAATTGGTTCTAAAATAATTATTGGGAAATGAGGAAAGGTTTTGCCTCTTAAAAATCACCCCAAAACTTAGTGGCTAAAGTAATAACAAATTACATTTTTTCACAAGTCCAAGATTGGCTGAAAGGTTCTTCTTGTCTGGACTAGTTCAGTTAGTGCTGTATGGTCCTGGATGGTTTTATTCTCACGTTTTCAGTCTTATCCAAGAAAGCTTGGTTGGCTGGCATAGCTGGGGTCACTTTCTCCACAGAGTCTCTTCTCCTATAGCTCAGTCTGTCCACAAGGTGATGCAATGTTTATCAGGAATAAAAGACTGCATACCGTAGTGCATTTAGTAATTTTTAAGCCTCTTATTATGTCACATTTGCTAATGATTTATTGTTCAGAGCAAGCCGTATGGCCAAGACCTAACTCAAGGAGTGAAGAAATAGATCCCATCTTTTAATGGAAAGAATTGCAAAGAATTTGTGGGCTTTAAACAAAATCTAGCTCAAAACATCATCTGGCCACAAATCATTCACATTCCTCTCACACACAAAATATACACCCTCTCATTCGACGACCTCAAAAAGTCATTTCCCATTACTGCATCAGGATTGAAATCTAGGATATAATCCTCTAAATTGAATCTAGATATAGAAAAGACTCCATTATTACTGTTCTGTGGGTACAGTTCCTCTGATTCAGAGACCTTGAGGTAAAAAAGACAAGTTATATAATATATAATATGCACACAATCAGCATCCAATAGTGAGACAGCAGCAGATAACAATAATAGGTATGCTCATGTAAAAAGAGAGGAATAAAAAGCATATAGCAATCACTGGAACACATAATATCTGAAATCTACCTGGACACACATTACCAAATCACCCTGCTCCATGTGCAGGAAATATTACTTGATTAGGACTCTGTTCTGCAACCTGGCAGTATATCTTAATCCCTTGTTCTGCAAGGTTTTTGGTTTCACTCTCTAACTTTTTCTTTATTATAAGCAATGTCCTGTGATTGTGGCTAAGTAGGCTTTTCAACCTTCTTCATTCCATAGGAAATTAAGAGTTCAGAGATCTTTCTGTAATTTGAGCTATCTCAGTACCTTTTAGTCTGAGTCAACACAACACTTAAATCTTTGTGGGTTTCTATCAGATTACATTCCACTTCACTAAACAAAAATCAAGCCTATAATACTTTGTGAGTCAAGCATCTCTCTCTGCACTTACTCATGGTTATCTTGGGGATTAGGTATCTGGGACTACGCCCTTAAAATCTTTAGAAGCCTTGTTTTACTGAATGGATTTCTAAACACCATCTTAAAGGCCTCAAAAGTCTTATATACACCCTTGATTTGATCTTTACCTTGGGATTATGTCATATTCAAAAGGATATGGAAACCACTAAGGATACTAGAAACACAGGAGGAGCCATTTCTCTGATGGATTTAGGTATAAGAGAAGCTGAGATATCATAGTTATTGAAAAAAAGCAATAAATCTAGAACTGAGAAATTATCTGGAGAGAGGATTAATTATGCAGATTATGCAAAATATTCAAACCTTCCTTTATTTATTTGACCAAAAAGAATAATTTTTATGTGTCATTAATGTTAAGTAGACCTTGGTTTGGGTTAGAAAATTTTCAGAAATCACTGTGAGTTTGTCATTTGCAAAAAGTTTCCTTGGCAAGGAGTATTAAGTTCTTGCCATTTACAAGGACTCCTTTAATACAGTCATTAATAAATTGTTATATTTTGTGATTTGAGGACATAGGGGAGACAGAGCTGTACTTACCTCCTTTGCAAACACCCCAATAAATATTTCCTCATTCCAATTAAATGTTTAATTGCTTTGTTAAGGATCTAAGTTATCTATTTAAATTTAAGTAACACACCACAAAATATAATAGTGAAATAAGTGGTGGTCTGGGAAGGAGGAGAACAATATTTCTTTATAATTTATAAAATGCAAAATAATCCTTATGTCTCAAATTGTGTCCTCTGAATCTGAAGTATCAGTATTACCTTGCTACATGTAAGAAAGACAAACAATCGGCCCCAAAACTCTGATTCTTCATTCTAATAATGTATCAGGTGATTTTATGCATATTAAAATTTCAGTCACTGTCTTAGACACTGAAAATGGTAATATAAGGCAACTACTATGTTAACACCTGCTGCAAAGGAGTTCATTGTTCAAAAGCGATAATACGCAAATAAGCCAATAGTTACTTAACTATGTGATTGTTGAAGTATCAATATTAGTTTTTCTTCAACTGAGGTTTTAATGGAAGTAAAGTGAGAGAGGAAAGAGGGAAAATATTACTTGAAATGCCATTTATGCTGTCACAATGATTATTATCTAGTGACAAGGAGAGTAATAAAAAGAAGGAATATAGACACAGATATATGGATAAGAGAGAGGCAGAGAGCTGCAGAATTATCCAGCTATTTTCATTAACAAGTGAAGAGGGAAGTTTGATTTTTGAGGATATATTTATGGATGAAAAATTCTAACAAGACAATGATAAGAGTTTACTGAGCTCCCTCAGCTGAAATAGATATATGAGGAAAAAAATGCTTATTTTTGAAATCTACTGAGATTTATGATTGTGTCTTATGTAGCGACTGCTGACAGATAAAGCACATAGGAAGAGGCAAAATGCTAAGAACCCTGAAACAAAAAGATAAACGTTTCTAACTTTACTTATTAATCAAGAAAAGCATAAAGTGACCAGAAAAGGATATAGAACACATTCTCACAGAGACTATCTACTTACCAATAGTTAAAATTCTCAGCTCTTAAGGAAGAAAAAAATGGGGACACATTTCAGAACCCACCATATATTTTATATTTCATTGTATGAATACATGCATAATAAATTGTACTTATTTCTTCATTTACAGGGAAGGTTCAGCGACTTTTAGTACATCCATTGGTTATCTTCATAAAACCTTAATTTAGGAACTTCTCCAAGTTTTATTTATACATATATGCATAACAAGCCCTTTCTCAATATTAGAGGTAAGATTCTGGTATATAGAAAGATCAGTTGTGCAATCTCTCTGAAAGATAGGAATTTAACCAGGATTATTTCATGTTACACCAGAACTGTCTGAATTTAACGAAAAATTTTCTCTCGACTGTATCTGAACATAGTACTGTTCGCATGGGTATTATAATCACAATTGCAAAATGGTCGTTTATCATTTACAAAAATTATGTTCATCACAATTCTTAGGTTACGTTTGCCAACATTACACATATCTCTCTACTTGAAACTTCTTGCTTTTTTTCTCTCTGTATCTCCCCTTATCCGCAGGTGTGGAAAATACAAGCATGTGCTTGAAATACATAATTAAGTATATCACCTACCAACACTGATTCCTCAGAGAGAAAAAGCTGAAAAAAATATATAAATATATATAAATAAATAAAAATACATAAATGTTGGTTCCTTCAACTTCTCCTTCTTTGATCAAGCAAAGAGGCATTTAAGAAGCAGAAGGAAGTTGAAAGAGGATTTGAAATTCTTTCTGCTGTTATAGACATGGTATCTCATAAAACTTTAGGGATCCAAGTTCCAACTGCTCATTTAAAGATTCTACATGCCAAGTATCACTCTAGGTACTAAAGATACAACCATTTGAACAAGTGTGAAACAAGTCTTTCTCGCTTAGTTTATGAAGAAGTAGTCCTATATCCCTCATTGTGTTCATCTACTTAGTATATGCACATCCTTATACATGCTCCATCAGGCATACCACACATGAGTTTCTTGCTAGAACTAAACTCAGTCCCACTCCTCAGTGTATTAATAAGGGACCATGATGGTGCGATCTGATGTTTGCAAGTCGCTTTCCTTGATATCTGCACACCGCCTATTATTGCACTATAGTTTCGATGATGATGATGATAATATAATAATAATAAAGTTGAAATGAATACAACAGAATTTGAAACAGTCTCAGGTAGATTATTTTAAATGTGTCACTCTTCTCTCACTTCCTGATTTATTCAAGGAAAGATTGTTTTGAGTAACCAGATATCACCTCAATGATTTTCCTCTGATATTTCCTTCCTAGCTGATTGAGTTAAAATATCTCTGTTAAATAAACAAATATTCAGAACTATGATTTACAGTCATTAATAATACCATTGATATGAAAAATAGGAAGTGTATTTTCTCTTATCTAAAACATATATACATATTAGAGGATTTTGAGGTTTGGCATTAGGAACCAATGACATAAATCCCCATTTTGAAAAATTACATATCTCAGGAAAAATAATAAAGGATACAATACTAGCCTCATCTCAAACAACATATAACTATGAAGGATTATAGTTGTATTAGAAAGGAAATTGTTCTGGTGACAAGAGACAAGAATTTATTATAATTTTGAGGCTATATCAATTAGGATGCTTTCAGCCATGCAGCAGACAGTATTTTCAGTTCCCCGTACTATTTACACGTCTGTAACTGGAGAAGTTGCAGCTTTTATCTGCAAGTTCTCCAGAGTACTACCTTTGTGCTGCAGATGATTTCTTGCCTAGAGGTGCCTGGAAAGAAATAAAACAAAAGCCCTTCTTTTTCTCTAAGAGAAACAACATAAACAAACAAACAAAAAAACTGCTGTGGTACAAAATGCTGCAGACCTCATTGCTTTGCTTCTTCACCTTCCCTATCTTGCCTCTCTCACTTCCTTAACAATTTCTACTGAGAACACTCTCTATTAAATTACTTGGATAAGAAAACCGTCTCAGATTCTACTACTAAAGATTCAATCTAGGAGTCTTCAATCCTAGGAAGCAGACTCTGAGGAAGAATATAGAATTGGATCACTCATTGGCTGGATAGCAAAAAGGCCCTATTGTTGGGATAAGTCTTGGCATGTTCTAGAAGTGCCATCATTGAGCTTTTTCATCTCAGGTAAACTGGAATGGAATACTGGTGGACAAGATGCTGTGGTTTGTGAAATATAAATGGAATTTAAAGGTGCAACAAAAATAGCATTTATAGCAGTACTAATTCATTAAGAAGAGGATATCACAGGCTTTTTCAAGGTGATCAATTTTAATCAAAATTCCACAAGATAGAGAAAAGAACCATGGAGAATTATTCTGAGGCCTTGCGATCTACTCGAGGAACTTCCAACATTTTTATGGCTGGATTTTAAAACTGTTTTGGACTGATGACTCCTTTATCGTTATATGTTGGTGATGGACAGATAACTTGTTTCTTTAGTTTCACATGTTTCTTAAAACCTGCTTTTGATCCTACATTTCTGATCTCAGTTAATACCACACAGTATATACCATTCTATAAACCTTGGCATAACTACAGACTTCTGAAACATTATTACAGCTCACTTCTAATTTAATAGCATATCATGTTCAGTTTGCCTAAAATGTATTTCTCAGAACCATTCTGTTCTATGGTCCTAGCCTCTTACCACAACTATGACACCTGTGAAGTTGAGATGTAGAGTAGAACATAGTTTATTTTGTTTGCAATTGCCTATCTTTTTATTTCTTATTTATTTTCTTAGCTAAAGATTTCTTTGTGCTCTTTCTTTTTGCCCCTTGGAGATGCACTTTCACTTTTTCTCGTGTCAGACTACTCAGATGTTTCTCCTAGTAGCTTCTCTTACTGTATCAGAAATATCTTTCAGTTGATTTGTCAGTCAAGATAGACAAGGCTACATAGAGGTAACAAACAACTTTATAATTTCAGAGGCTTACTGCAACAAAATTTAATCTCTCATTCCTGCTACCTGTCCAGCATGAACCATCAGGAAATGCAGTTGATAGAAGCTTAATTTTAACCGTTGCTTCCAAGATCACCATAAAAATAGGAAGGGTGTACCACAAAGAATATACCAACTTTAAGTTCCTACCCTGAAGTGACACATGACACAACTGCTTTATTTCCTTAGCTAAAGCAAGACACATGGCTGGGCCTAATTTAAATGAGTCAGAAAAAAGAGCAATTCTATGCTCTAGAAAAGTAATTAAATTATCTGTGAATGGCTAAAGACAACCAATGATTAAGTGATAAACTCAAATCAAACAATGTGGTTTCAAAACTAAGCTGAAATTTTCACTTTTCTGATTTTGAGCATATTACCTAAAACTTCCATGACTCAATTTTTTAATCTACAAAAAGGGCTAAATAAGAATATCTATCTAAAAGGTAACTGTGAGGAGAAGATATTTGCCAATGATACATCTGATAAGGGGTTAATATCCAAAATTTATAAAGAACTCATAAAACTTAACACCAAAAAAAAAAAAATTCAATTAAAAAATGGACAAAGGACCTGAATAGAGATTTCTCCAAAGAGGATATACAGATGGCCAATAGACATATGAAAAGATGCTCAGTGTCACTAATAATCAGAGAAATGCAAATTAAAATGACAATGAGATATCGCCTCACACTGTCAGACTGACTGTCATCAAAAAATTAACAAACAAGTATGTGGTGAGGATGTGGAGAAAAGGGAACACTCATGTGCTCATGGTGAGACTGCAAATCGGTGCAGCCACTATAGAAAACAGAATGGACTTTTCTCAAAATATTCAAAATAGAACTACCATATAAGCCAGCAATTCCACTTCTGGATATTTATTCAAAGAAATTCAAAACCCTAATTTGAAAAGATATATGCACCCCTACGTTCACTGCAGCATTATTTGCAATAGCCAAGATATGGAAGCAACCTAAGTGTCCACTAATAGATGACTGGATAAAGAAATTTGGTACATATATACAATGGAATTTTACACAGCCATAAAAAAATGAAATTGTACCATTTGTGACAACATGGGTGAACCTAGGGGTATTATGCTAAGTGAAATAAGTCAGATAGAGAAAGACAAATACCATATGATTTCACTTGTATGTGAAATCTAAAGAACAAGATAAATGAACCAAAAACAACAACAACAATCCAGAAACAGACTCATAGATAGAACAAACTGATGGCTGCCAGGTGGAATGGGTTTGGGGGGCTGGGTAAAAAAAGGTGAAGGGATTAAGAAGTACAATGGGTAGTTATACAATTGTCAGAGGGATGTAAAGTGCAGAGTAGGGAATATAGTCAATAACATTGTAATAGCTGTGGATGGTGCCAGGTGGGCACTCGACCTATCAGGGAGATCACTCATAAACTATACAAATATCGGACCACTATGCTGTATACCTGAAACTAATATAAAATAATATTGAATTCTAACTGTAATTGAAAAATAAAAATAAAAGTTAATTGTGAGAACAGAATTATGTAAGTGTCTGACTTAAAATGGTTTTAATAGTTATTAGTTATTCCTACTGTTAATGCATTCCTGCACCATAGTCACAGAATACTTATGTACTTTAATTTACATTCTACCACCAAAGAGAAGAAATAAGTCCTAATTCTAAAGTATCTTATAATATTTCCTAAAGCATGACATACCACTTCTTCAATAATTTTGTTCTTCAGTAAAAAATAAGTAGAAAATGAATGAAAGACACTCATCTTATGATCTGGTCATTTTCCCTTCTAATTAAAGTAAGATATTAAGGGGGTTAACAATTTAAGTGTTTTTTTGTTTGTTTTGATTAGAAACAAAAGTTGCAACTGAATAGATAATACATCCTATGTCTTTAAAATTATATTTCTTAGGGAATAAAACACTGAGAGAAAGGAATGTTACCATTTTAAACTCAAATTATCTTGGCTTCCATCATAGCATTTAAATTTGTTGCAATTTTAGTTTATATTTGATAGTAAAGTATAAGAGACGATACATTTCATCCAATGCAAACATAGGTGCTGTCAACATTTTGAACTTAAGACTGAGGGCGGAAGGCCTTGACAAGATTCTCTCCTAATTAAATGTTTCTCTTTTTTGAGCACTAGAATAAAATGCACAGCTCTAGGTATGTCCCATTTTAATAGCAATAGTGTTCTCTCTTGCGTTTCTATAATCAGATCTTTTTAGCCTTGTCAAAACATTAGACATTTCCCTCTAACAATTCCAGAGTAAACTGAGAATAAAAAATACAGTTACTAGAGTTGGCTAAATGTCTGGTAGGTAAACTTTTTGAACTATAAGTCCTCTTACTTTAGATTAGGAGACAGAATCCTATAGTTAATGTCTATTAAAGAGCAAACAAACAAACAAAAATAATAAAAAGATTTGTCAACTTTGTCACACAGGTGACTCTAAGTCAGCTTATGTTCCACCTTTCCACAGTTGGTCATTAACAAACCTGATCAATTAGGGTCTGTTTACAACTCGATTGCCTCCTGGTCATCTATAAAAAAAGGTCTAAATTCTGGACATGAATATAATATAAAGTTCCTTTTTATTTTTCCTTTTCCAAAATGTCTCAGTCTTATCTCCAACTATTCACCTGAAGCTTCTTGCTCACACTATATATTATACACAGACATATTTATCACAGAGTTTGTCATCAATAGATGAATAAAGGAAGTAAATACCTCAATGAACACAGATGAAGTGCAGAGCACAGCTGACAGATGAATAAGCATACGGAGAGTGTAAAGTTTGAGAATTTCTGTTTTATAAGATTTAAAGATATTTTTGATGGCAGGATACAACATAATGACACTTGGATGGAGGAAAGACAGAATTCTGTTAATTATAGCTCCAAACAAAAGAAGGTTGTCTGTCAGACAGGGCTACACAAGGAGCTGTACCTGGGGACAGGGTAATAGCAAGCTAGAGCTGTAAGGGGCAGCTTATGTATGGTAAATGGGATGGGGCTAGCTAGGTTTCACATGCTCCCTGAGGAGTGGCTTATTTGAAAACTTTCCAGGGATCAGGGACCTAGGAACTATCCCTAGTTGTCTGGTACCTGGCCCTAGGGTAACTAAGGCTGGTGCATAGTGTTTCCAGATAGAGAGAGCCCTCAGCCCAGATAAGGGAAGGGTAGGGGTGTTGGTTTAATCAGCTGCTCAAGAAAAGTAGTTGACTAGCCTCTAACTGAAGCCTCAAAACTGGGAAAAACAACATTAAAACTATTTTTTTCACCCATTCTAATAAAAAATTTTCCCCTTTTCTTAGGAAGGGATTAGTTGAATTAAAACTAGAATCATTCTATGTTTATATTCTTGTACATAATGCATAATCTGATGTTCACTTTACACGCATGTTTATAATTAAGTTTTGCATTCTTTCTTTACCCTCAACCCCAATTCTCTTTAAAAAGTCATTCCTAAAACTATTATAATTAATAGCTTTTTATGTATCCAGTAAAGCTCCATTTGATTACTTTTTTTAAAGTCTTGAAAAAGAAGCATTTTGGATGTTATTAATGATATGCTTCTGAAAAAGGTTAACCTCAAGTGAAAATTGCAGTTAGGATTTTGTTGCCGGGTTGGCATGTCAGTACCCTGATCTTATTTGTTATTTATTGAAAGAAAATAATAATAGCTCTCAATATCTACATGTAAGGATTTTCATGTGTTCTTCTGCATATTAATTTTGTTATTATAACTAGAATTACATATTTTCCTTTCATAAAATCTATGATAAAAAAATGAAGAAATAAATCTCTGTTGTACATCCTATTGATGGGACTAGACAGATCACAAACAACTAAGCTTCATATGTTTTTAAAGTATAAAATGAAAAATCAAGAGAAAAAATAGGAGTCCTTGGATAGGTGAGTATTCATTAATCATGGCAAGTAGAACACATTTGTCCATTTCTTAAAATGAAATGATGGTTATTGGTTTTCATTTTCAAATGTAAGGGGGTTAGAAGTCTCCACTTCATCCTAACAAGTTTAAAGCTAAACAGACTGAAGTACAACAACTCTTCTTGCATCCATGAGAGAGGGAAGAACATAGGCAACTGCAGCTCCCAAGTTTGGATAGACAGGCAAATACAGAGAATTGTCACTTACTAGAGTAGCAGAGATTCATTAGCAGAAACTGCCTCAGGTACCAGTACTTGGATAGGAAAACCTGAACTGTATTTGACTAATTGCTGGAGGCTAAATGCAGACCACTTCGAGAGTTAAAAAAAAAGCAGGTGGGTGTAGTCATAGGAGGACTCCCCACTTTTTGTGAGATTTACCTCCAAGAGCTGGACCAGATTCTCACAGACTGTATCAGAGAAAAAGCTCATTGGGATTCCAGCAGGAGGAGGAAAAAAAGAATCATTTTGAAATATACTAGAGAACTCTGTTTTTAACAAGGCCTGCCCTCAGGAGAAACTAATTAACCAGAATCTCACCTACTGGGGTATCATCAGAACTTAACTGATCTAGGGAAGAGAATTACCCATCTCCAGTTCACTCTAGCCACTCTATCTCATCCAAGAGGGGAGGAGAAAAACAGAGAAATGCTTGTGATTTCATAGTCCAAAGGCATTTTTTCCTTGAAAGCTTGACATGTTGGCTGAGACCTAATCATAGGACTATAAAATGCTTCCCCTCGCCCCAGACCTCACCACCACATTATTAAAGGACTGTTTTACCCAGTACATTATGTCCAGCTATCAAAAAAAAAAGTTACAAGGCATTCCAAAAGGAAAAAAAAATGAGAAGACAGGGCAAGCATCAGAACCAGACATGTCAGGAATATTGGAATTATTAGGCAGGAATTTAAAACAACTATCATTGATATACTAAAAACTCTAATGGATAATGTAGACAGCATAAAAGAACAGATGGACAATATAAACAGAGAGATGAAAAGGAGACAGAACCAAAAGAAATGCTAGTGATTAGAAAGAAAAAAAAAAACACTAACAGAAACAAAGAATGTTTTTGACTGGCTGGACATGGCTGAAGAAAGAATCTCTGAGCTTGAGGATATATAAAATAGAATATATAGAGAATTCTTGAAAACCAAAAAGCAAATAGAACAAAGACAGAAAAAATTATACTCAAGGAGTGTGGGATGACTGTAAAAGGTGTAAGATATGTGCAATGAGAATCCAGAGGAAAAAAGTAGGAAAAAAAAAAAACAGAAGAAATATTTGAAACATAATGATTGAGAATGCCCCAAATTAATTTCAGACACCAACTGCAATTCAGGAAAGGTTCTCCTAGCTCAGAGTTTTGGCTCCTACAGATTCTCACTACCACCAGTTGTAATCTCTACCATGGAATAATAGAAAACAGAGAGAAAAAAAAGTGGGAGGGATAATTCTAAATTCCTCTGAGCATTAGGTGTTCCCTCGATCACTCCTGAACAAGAAAAAGAATAAATCTCTTGGAGCATTCTCTGCCCCCTGATACCTTCTTCTAGGTTTCCAATGCATTGAATCCTGGTCAGGGGATACCGGAGAGGGAAAACGTGGTAAACTCACTATTGATTTGGTGGTGTTATGAATTCATCTCTTTCTTTATTTTACTGCTACTATTTACTTTTAAGAGTTTTTTCCAAGTATCCATTCCCTGGATTTTTTTTCAGGATTTATAGCCATATTCAATGGGAGAGACAGGGTACTTACATCTTACCAGGAATTTGAAACCTAGACCATTTCCATTTAATGTAATAATGAATATGTTCAGATTTAGGTTGACCATTTTATTATTCATTGTCTGTTTTTCTAGTCATTTTCTTGTTCCTCTGCTTTTCATTTCCTGACTTCTTTTGGATTATGAGAATGTATTTTAGCATTCCATTTCAATTTGTCTGTTGACTTTTTGGCTCTACATTTTTGTATTGTTTATAGTGCTTTCTCTAGAGATTAAAATATACAGATCTAATTTTTCACAATGTACTTAAAGGTAACATTTTACCACTCCAAGTAAAATAGAGAAACTTTACAAATATACAAGTCATATTCCTTCCTACTTTATAGTATAATTATCTTATATATTACATATACCTTTATTAAAAGCCCCGCAAGACAATGCTATATGTTTTTGCTTTTAACAGTAAGACTTATTTTTAAAAATATAAAAGGAAGAAAAATAGTCTGTTAGATATTTGCTATTTGTAATTTTTCTTCATTTCTCCATTTTCTAATTCTACATTATAAAGTCTTCCAATCTACCATGAATGCTAAATCTAATCTGCTTGAAAGATTTTGCTTTTATTGTTGATCTCTTTGTTTTTGTTTCATGTCATGCATTTCTTCTTTTTTAATATGCCTGAGTCTGCCATAGGAAAAAAAGCTTAATTTTTGCATGGATGTACCCAACTTACTATCCTTCGCTGAAATTTTTTCACCTTAAGATATAAAAGCCAAAAAACACTTCAGAAATAATGATCTTGGTCCCTCAGTTTTTAGATGAGGTCAGTGAGGTCCAGAAACATGAAAAAAACAAAAGGGGGAGGATTGTGGGAAAGAAAAACTACTAAAAGTTACAGGGCTAAGACTAGCACCTGATAGTCTGAGTTTAAGTTCAATAACTTTCCTGTGACATGTCATGCCTTTTCTAAGAATGGGTGAGAATCCTGAGATTGTCTAGAAAGGTCTGCTCTGCTGTAAGTCAAGATATTTCTGTTGAAGCCATAATTTGGTCTCTTCGTAAAGTCATGTATTATATATTTTAAAAGCTAGTACAATTCCATAGTTTTTCTAGAAATTAAGAGAAAAAGGCAACTAGATTTATCTTGTTATTTTAATAAAAATAACATACTTAAGTCCTTAAATTGCTTCATTATCTCTGAAAGATTATTTTATCAGTTATAAGCCTATTTTTCATAAAAATGTTAATTGCATTGACTTGTGTTAGAGGATAACAACGCTTGCCAAGAAGTGACCAAGCTCTTCCTTGGAAGGAACATAATCATCCTTGGAATAATAATCATAATCATAAACACCATGTGTTCACTTAAAACACTAATTAAATGCATCATCTATTCTTACAATTAGGTTTGTCATCTTGTTTACCATAAGGAAAGTAATGTGGTTAGTAGAAGACCCTAGCTTTGGATAAATATGAATTTGAATCCCAGAGCTATTCATAAACTCTGTGACCTTGTGCAAGCGACCCAATCTCTCTATGGCTTAGTTTTCTCACCAGTAAACCAAGATGATCTACCTTCTAAACTCAGATAAGATAGTCTATGGTAATCTTCGAATAAAAGTTCTTGTTCTAGTCTCTGTAGCATACCTGCAAATCATATTAGAGAACATCTATTATTGTATAATATGGCTCTATAATGCATATACATTAAAAGTCACTACATTATAAATCATGGGATACTCTGAAGTAAACTTGTTTCCTTAACTATTTCCTTTATCTGTCCCATTGTCTCTTTCTTTTCACACTTTATCAACTTTGATAGGTCCCTAGTTTGCTATTTTCTAAAGTCAGGTTACAGCAGAAACTTTCTTGTCCTCATGGCTACATCTAAATCTTATCCTGAAGAGATTAAATGTAGATTCATTAGGCTACCCCATGACTTGATACATTCCCTTATCCCTAGAAGAAATTTTTATTATTACAAAACTACTAATTGTTAACAATCAATATTTAGAAAAAACACACAAATATGTTCAGATTTAATTAACTTGAGCAAATAAAAGGCAGATTTTCAATAAAGGATAATTAGCGATTTATTAATTTATTTAATAGAAAAGAAAAACTTTTGCGAAGGAGCTCCTTTAATTGTGAGTATATTTTATTAAATTTCTAATATAACCAACCAAATGTGGCAAAAAAAATGAATAAAAAATTATATAGCATTTTATTTACCTACTATATTTACCTACTCTTACATTGGGTGCTATACAGAGTCTTCTCTGTATAGTTACAATTGTGTGTGTGCATTTTGATTAATAAGTACAAGATAAATAATAATTCTTTACTAAACTTTTACTAAACTTTACAGTTTTTAAAAACTCTTAACTGAATTATTACATTCACTAGCATAACAACTCTAAGGAAGTAATATTGCCCTCACTTAACAGAGAAGGAAATGAGTATCAGATGCTAACTGACTTGCCAAGATCATAATGTGACAAGCTAATAAGAAGTACTATTAAGTGTCAAATTTGTCTTTCTGACTCCTGATTTTAGAGCAAGCATATCACACAGTAAACATCTCTTTATATTTTTTCCTCCCCCAAGAACTTGAGCTTCAAGGGACAGTTCCATATTCAATTCTGTAAACCCTAGCGCCTAATACAATACATGATACATGGTAAATATTTATTAATTTATTTTGACATTCTAGCTGTAGCTCTAGTTCTCACTTATTTGTTACTCCAGTCACTTAGATGCTTCAAGCCTCAGTTCTTTTCTTTATAAAATGAAGAGGTCAGACAGTATGATTCCTGAGATACTAGCCAGCTCAAATATCTCATTCCTCTCTATCTTGGAGGTAAAACAGCAGTTTTCTTAGTCTGAGAGCAGGAAGTAAAATTACTGCAGTACAATCAGCAATGTCCATCAAGCACTGTTTTCAGGATTTAATGGAAGACATGTCTATTAGGTCTTAATATAGTAGAGTCCTGTACTCTCATCAAGATTTTGCTGCCCCTTGACTCCAAAATAAATCATAAAACATGCTTTATAAGTTACAGAAGTAAAAATGATAACGGGAGAGACAAAATGAAGTCATATGTTTTCTTTACATTAAAAAAAAAAGTACTTAACCCAAATAGAAGTTTTGTTAGAAGGGGTACTATATGTGGCATGTTAGATGGTGAGATACAAATTAGTTTGAAACTAATTTGTTTGGTCATGCCAAAATTAGTCCTTCAAAACCATATATCAAACCATTTCCAGCTCCTCTTCCCTAGTGTTGTATCACATTGCTTTTCCTATAAAGATAACCATATCAGAAGAGTTTAGGTCTCCTAAGATCAGTCAGATAAAATGTCTATGGAGAGGAGCTGGTGGATGTGTAACATAGTGATTTTTCATTAGGAAATTCAGTAGACAAAAATTTCTTATCAAGTTTGCTCAGGTTCATTTAGCATCATGTGAGTTGGCAGCTAGAGTTCTAGAGAAATTTATGTCTGACCTCAGACAAATCTCATACTGTTTCTGAGCTTACATGAGACAGCAAACTCATTCATGATTAGCATATGCTGAGCTCCTCTTTTTAAAAATCTATATCTTGCTTATCTCACTAAGTTATTGTGAAGAGCATATGATATTCTCACAGTAATAAAAATGCTCACAAACTGTATAGTAATGTCACAAGAATTGAATTCTCGGGGCAAATTACCATACCAATATTGGGAGAGAAAGATGTATCTAAAGAGATGAAGCATTTGCAATCTGCTTACCTGAAGAGAAAGCAGCTAGAGCCATAAACTGTCAAGGAAAAAAGAAAAGTATCCATTTTGAAACAGACCCAGAATTTATAACAAAGGCATACTCTCCAAAAGAAAGGACTTTGTAAAAATATGATTCCAAAAACTTATCCCAGCCAGAGAAAGGGAATTTCTCCCCAGCCCAACAGTCTTCTTGTCTCACATAAGAATAAAGCAAACAACAGATGACAGGGTTTCAAAGAAATAGGTTTAAAATGCTGGAGCCAGGAAAGGAGTTGGGGGCGGGGGTAGGAAAAACATTGTACCACTGCAGGAGGAATAGAAACACTTATAAAGATTAAGACCCTAAAAAACAGGTCAACTAAAAACTGAAAGAGTTCATCAAAATATATCAGAATGTTTTCTTCTCCCCCCACCCCTACCGCCATATCAATTAGCAGGAAACTTAATAAGTCAATTACAGTTAAAAGAGTTGCAAAACACAGACCCTTTCTGAGAAACAACAAGTAATAAAGTCCCAAAGCCAAAAGAGGAAACAAAAACAAAGATAGCAAAGGAATTTGAAGCCTCTGATACTATGGCTACAATGAATATTAACATAGATCAACTCCTAACAAGATTAACAAAAATCCTCACACTAAAATTTATTTACCTCAATCTGCATTACCCGATTCAACATGTCTGTCAATGTAAAATTACAAGGCATGTGAAAAGGACAGAAAAAACACAGTCAGCAGAGACAAATCATGCATCAGAAGCAGACTCTGAAATGAGACAGATGTTGGTATTATCAAAGAATTTAAAATAACTATGATTCAAGAAGTTAAAGGCTCTAATGGAAAATGTAGACACTATGATAGACAGATGGGTATATAAGCAGAGAGACCAAAATTCTAAGAAAGAATCAAAAGAAAAAAACAAAGCTAACAAAGTGAAGAATTTTTTGACAGACTAATCAGTGGATTAGACATGGACAAGGAAAAAATCAGTCAGCCTGAAGACAGGCAATAGAAACCTCTTAAACAATTATGCAAATAGAAAAAAATAACTTTTATAAATTAACATCCAAGAACTATGGGACCATATCAAAGTGTGTCATATATATAATTAGAATCCCAGAAGAAAAAGAGAATAGTGCAAAAGAAATACGTGACATAATAATGCTCAAGAATACTCTAAAATTAGTGACAGCAACAAACCACACATCCAGAAAATTCAGAAAACACTCAGCAGAATAATTATCAAGCAAACTAAAAAGGAAAGAACACTTAGGCATATTGTATTCAATATTCAGAAAACCAAAGAAAAATCTTATAGGAAGTCAGAAAAACAAAAATTCTAATCTATAGAGGAAATATGAATTAGAGTAGACTTCTCCTTAAAAAACATGCAAACAAAGAGAAAGTGGAATAAAATTTTTAAATTGTTGACAGAAAAAAAATCTATAATTCTACATCTGGTGGAATTATCCTTTGAAAGTAAAATACATTTTTTAAAAAATAAAATTTAAAAGTGAAGGACAAATAAGGACTTTCTCACAGAATCTAAAATTGAGGAAATTCGTTGTCAGCAGACGTACCCTACATTAATGCTAAAAATATACCCATAAAAAAAAGAGTTCTTCGGGCAGAAAAAAAAATGTTATAGGTCAGAAACTTGGATCTACATTTTTTTAAAAGTGCATTGAACAAGGAATAAATGAAGCTAAAGCTAACATTTTTTCTTATTCTTAATGAAGCAGTTATAGTGACAATATATTGATTTATTATAACATGAAAAGTAAAATGAATGACAGCAACGTCTCAAGGAATGAGAGGGAATACTTGGGAAGAATCTTTTTTAACATACCCACATTATATGTGAAGTAGTACAGTGTCATTTGAAAGTGTACTTAGACCAGGTAAAAATGTATATGGTAAATTCTAAGGAAACAGCTAAAAAAAAGTATAAATGAAGTGCTAAGTATAAATAAACAGCAGTTAAAATGAAATCATAAAAAAACTCAAAACTAGAGAAAAAAAGAGAAAATATAATGAAAACAATTACAAAGATGGTAAATATTAATTCGAGTATTCCATTAATCACTTTAAAGTGAATGGTATAACATAATAATTAAAAGACAGATGTAAAATACAAAAGAAAAATCAAGATCCAATTATATGTCATCTAAAAAAACTCACTTTAAATTTAAATCTCAGATAGGTTAAAGTAAAGGTATAAAGAAAACTACAACATGCTAACACTAATTGAAAGAAAGCTAGAATAGCTATATTAATTTCAGACGAAGCAGACTTCAGAATAAGAAAGGTTATCAGGAATAAAAAGGGGCATTACACAATAATAAAGGAGTCAATTTTCCAAAAAATACCTAACAATCCTAAATGTATTGTATTCATCTAATAACAAAGTGTCAAAACACTTGAGGCAAAAACTGATAAAACTGAAAAGAAAAATATAGAAAAATGTGAGTTGCATTAAACCTAAACTCAGTGAAGGTGGAGATTTTCACCTATGTAATTACTATCTATAAAAGTGATTCACACATTCTAGTTTCATAATAAACACTTTTAGTTAGTGAATACTGTGAATATCCCCTAGTACCTTGCCCCATTCGAATAAGTTATATCCAAGCTTTGAGTGATGAGGTATTAATTTTGGAGAGAGTAATATTTAGCACTGCTACACTAGGAAAAGGGTGAAAATAACTCTGATACCAAGGAGTGTATTAGAGAAAGAAAATTAAAGAATTCATAACTCTGGTCTTATCATCTAAGCTTTAGACGCAAGTGGGCAAAAATGCTGTCTTTTTCTACCATTAGCAGTAATAATAATGCATAGAAGACCTCAGTAAGAAAGTTGACTATACTGAGTTGGCTCCTGTGACAAATGACTCTTATAGTAGTATAGTATGGCCTGAGATGCATAATTTTTGGCCCTGTATCCAGATATATTTCACAGTACACTTTTTAGAAATGAAAACTTTAATAGCTAGTTAAGAAGCATAACAATTTGTAAATCTCATTACGACAGGTTTTGATTTTTCCTAAGCCTTCTGAATAAAAATTTTCATCACTCAGGGCAGTTATTTGCAATTCAGTAAAAAGATAAGATACTTTTGATCAAAAAGAACTTTTGAAAACTGATGATAAAGAGGATACAAATTGAAACAAAATTCTACATTCTTTAGAGATGTCTGTCTAAGAAATGACACTTATTTAAGAAGATTAATTATCTTTTTCTTATTTATCAGTCATAACGTTGTAAGGGAAACCAAGGTTTTCATTGAATTAGCAAGTTTAATTCAATGTTATCCTCTCAAAAGAGCGCTATTCACAGAATAGATGTGGTTATAATGATATGCTTGATGAAGTTGGAGCCAATCTCTAAAATTTACTTTCAAAAGTATTCTAAATTCCAGATTCATATGAAGAAAAAATAGAATGTATAATCTTATTATAATCTTGTATTACAGTGTGCAATTGAAGACTCTCAGAATATTAATAAGTTAATCATATACACATCTTAGTCCTTAGATAAAAAAATAAAAACAGTATTTCTCAAACAAGCATTGCTAGAAACATAAAAATATGATATTTTCATTAATCAACCTAATAGTTCCATAAGGCAATTTCAAAATGAGTAAAAAACTTTCTACTTAAAATATATTTTTCCCAGGCATATAGTTTTCAGAATTTCTGAAAACTAGCAGAGTCTAGAATAGAGAACTAAAATAACCCTTTATGAGTACATGTTTTTTAGAAACAGAATTGAACAGTATTGACTAGATATTTTAATAGTTTACTAACCAAATTAAGGAGATATTCAATAGGTTGAACTATTCCCCTTGGAACTGACAGATACTGATAGTTATCTTAGGAATATATAAAGCCATTCTTTTTTCCTTCGGTATTCAAGATAATATAATTTTCCTTATTTCTTTAGCATATTGTTAATGTTCATCTTACAAAGACATATACATCGTAGGTGACTAGGCAAAATGAATTGTATAAAGATGTCTATAATAAGATATCTGTCCCCAAGTGGGACACAGACCGACAGTATGCAAAGCACAAAAATAAAACTAAATAAGAGATGTTTCTTAAGAAGAGCAGATATGTTTTGTTGGGCACTCAGGGGAGGTAGTGATTCTTACAGACTGTCCATGTTTTTAAGTAATTAAAGTGAAAGACTTACATATTTAAAAATAGAAAATACTGCTTTAAAAAATAAAAGGGGTAATAAAAACTAGAGCAAAATATTTTACGTGCAGATCGGCATATTCCACAATTTTAATATGTACTTTCTTATATGCAAATAGATATGTAGATTCTATGCAAGTCTATCAAAATTCCAGTGGCATTTTTGTTGAAAGTGATAAGCTCTTCCTAAAATTTGAATGGTAAAGGAAAGGATTCAAATAGCTAACACATTTTTGAAAAAGAAGAATATAGTTAGAGGAATCACATTATTCAATTTTAAAACTTAATATCTTCAATTAAAGTCTTCCACTTTATATAGAAATTAACTCAAATTTAGATCTGATATCTAAATGTAAATGTAGAACTATTAATCTTTTAGAAGAAAATCTTTACTACCTAGAGTTATATGTAGAGTTTTAAACATGACACCAAAGCAAAAAATACAGAAAAGAAAATATCAATAAATAGAACTTAACCAAAATTAAAATATATGCTGGATAAAAATAGTTTAAGAGAGAGAGAAAAAAAAGAAAGTACTTGCAAATCCACATAACCAACAAAAGACTTACATCTAGATTATATAAAGAAAACTGTCATCTCAACAGTAAGAAAATACATAATTCAATTAGAAAATGGACAAAACACTATCCAATTTTATTTTGAATAGATATTTCACTAACAAAAAGACATGGACAGCAAATAAATACATGAAAATATGATCAACATCATTAGGCTCTAGAGAAATGCAAACTGAAAACTCAATGAGCTACCACTACATCCCTATTAAAATTTCTGTAATAACGATTCTTACTAAATGCTGATGAGAATGTGGAGCGACTGGATCTCTGATACACTGCTGATGGGAATACAAAATTTAACAGTCACTATGGAATACAATTTGGTTGTTTCTTATAAAGTCGAATATCCACTTACCACATAATCCACCAATCTATTCTTAGCTGTTTATTCCTATGCAGAGGTTGGTAAACTTTTTCTGTAAAGCACCAGACAGTAAACATTTTCAGTTTTGTGAGCCAAATATCACTATCTTTGTTATATAGTCTTCATTTTATTTTTTTAAAGCTGCAAAAAAATGTAAAAAGCATTTTTTATATTTGTGTGAACATATCTTTTCTTTTAATATGGGTAAATAGCTAGAGGTCAAATTGGTATATCATGTGGTAAATGTATATTTATTTAAGAAACTGTCAGACTGATACTAAAGTAGTTCTATTTTACATTCCCATTAGTAAGTAACATATGCAATGTATGAAGGATCTAGTTTCTTCTAACCATCTCCAATACTTGGCATTGTTATTCTTTTTGATTACAGGTATTCTAATGGGTGGACACTGCAAGCCTGTGGGTTTTAAAAAAACTAGCCATGGGCCAGATTTGTCATGTAGGCCATAGTTTGTTAATCATGCCCTAAAGAAATAAGAAATGTACATTCACATAAAACTCTGTATACAAATATTCATATCAGCTTTATCTGTAATAGCCAAAAACTGAAACCAACTCAAATGCTCTGCAAAGTTTTCATGGTTAAATGAATTGTGATAAATCCATATGATGGACTCAGCAAAAAGGGAAAAATAGAGAACCAGTGGTAGACACAAACAGTGTGCATGGATCTCAAGAGAATCATGTTGAGTGAAAAAGACCAAAAGGCTACATACCATATTATTTAAGTTACATAACATTTGTGAAGTGGCAAAATTATAGTAATGGGGAACAGATCAATGGTTTCCAAGGGTTAGGAATGTGTGGAGATATAATGGAATAGTACAATGCAGTTTCTTTGGGGTGATGGAATAGTTCTGTATTCTGATTGTGGTGATGGTTACATATCTCTCCAGCTGTGATAAAATTTTATAGAACTACATTTCCAAAAAAGAATACATATAAACCTAGTGAAATACAAATAAGATATGTAGATTAGTTAATAGTATTGTACCAACATCAATTCTGTGGCTTTGATAATTGGGGTATAGTTATGTATGGTGTTGTACTTGAGAAGGATGGGTTTAGGATGCAGAGAATCTCTATACTATTTACCTTAAAATTATTTCAAAATGAAAAACCATTTAAATGTGAAAAATAATGAAATTCCATCATGTACTCACTAGAATATCTACTTTAAAAAAGAGAAAGAGAACTAAGAGGAACTAAAACTCTTATATATTACATATATTACTCATGAGAATGTAAAATGGGACAACTATTTTGGAATCAATTTGACATTTTCTTACATAAGTACAATATATACAAATACTGAATCATTATGCTGCACACTTAAAATTAATGTTATATGTGTGTGTGCAAATATGAGCGACAAATGACAGTGAAACAATTAATGAATAAACAATATAATATGTATCTATATAATGGAATACTACTCAGCAACATAAACATACAGAATCATACAATACTGTAATATTAAATCATTATGCACAATAAAAGAAACCTGATACACATATATGATTCCTTTCAAATAAAATGTCTATAAAAGCAAAATATATAGGACAGAAAGTTGGTGGGAGCTTGGCTGGGAAAAGAAAAGTAACTGCAAATAGAAATGAGAAAAATTTTGTAATAATGGAAATATTCTAAAACTGGATTGTGGTAATGGTTGCACAGATGTATGAATTTACAAAAACTTCATTGAACTGTACAATTTCAATAGGTACATTTTATGGTGTATAAATTATATATCAGTAAAGCTGTTAAAAAAAAAAAAAGCAGAACTCATAGACACAAAGTAAATTGCCAGAGGCAGGGTAGGGAGAAAGGGGAGAAATGGGTAAAAGGGGTCAAAGGTTCAAACTTACAGTTATAAGTAAGTCATGGGGATATGATGTACAGCATGATGACTACAGTTAATAACACTGTACCGCATATTTTAAAGTTGCTAAGAGAGATCTTAAAAGTTCTCATCACAAGAAAAAATATTATAATTATGTGTAATGATGGATATTAACTAGACATATATTTATTTCTCAACATATACAAATATTGAATCACTTGAAACTAATATAATGTTCTATGTCAACTATATCTCAAAAATAAATATAAAGCAAAAAATCTGTTAATACAATTTACCATATGAACAAATTAAAAGAAAAAAAGTATGTCGCTAGATATAGAGAAAATAATCTAGACTACTCCATACTATTTATGATTTTAAAAGGTAGTTTTAAAAAACTAGGAATAGAAGAGAGCTTCCTTAATATACTTGACTGTGTTTACAAGCTATTTTTAAACAATATTAGAGGCATTCTCTTTAAAATAAAGACATGATACCACTTCTATAAATACCATGCTTAAGGTCTTGGGCAAATATATATGGGTAAGACAGCGGAAGAGCTATTTTTTGATTCATAAACCCAGTATTCCAAGCACTATCCATCCTGTCATCTTTTTTTCAATTCCTTTCGTTGTCCTGGTTGTCGATCTTTCTGCCTATACTACTCAGAATCCTTGGTTGCAAGTGACAAAAATTCAACTTCAATTAAATTAGGCCAAAAACAAACAAAAAGTAGTATATGTAGATATGTATTTATATATATTTATATATAGAGAGAAAGAGATCTATACTCACATATATAGAGAGTTTATATAATAGTATATATGCTGGCTTTACTTCCAGTATGTGAATTTTTTGTTTGAAACTCAACTCTATGAATCGATCAGGTCCCTGATGTTTACCTCTTTGTTATTAATTACTCAGCAAAAAAAAAAATAAAAAGCTTTTGCAGCAACCTCGAATGAAAAATATCACTGCAAAATGTAGAGCCTCTTAACTATTTTCATTCCCATTTTATATATTAAGAAAAATAAAGCTAAAGACGAATATTAAATAATTTGCCGAAACCTCTTGCTGTATTTCTAAGGTCACCCAGGCAGAAGCCATAGGCAGGATGAGACCCAGGCGTCTAGCTCCAACAACTTTGTCCTTACCAGTAGGACCAGGCAGGTCCGGGAAGTACCTAACCAGAATCAAAGCTTGTTTTAGACCATTCATTTAGATATGAGCTGTCTACATTAATACTAGACATAAAGATAAATTTAATCGACATTATTTTCATGTACTTTGCTGACTATTGGAACATTATATACCTACTTTTGGAAGGACTAGGCAATCCAGCAACAATATTTCTACTGCCTAAGAGTCAGCATAAATCATGATAGTATAAAATGTCAGAATTTAAATTTACAAAGAAGAAATGGCCTAATTTACAATTTCTTCATCTCTAATATCATGATGCATCAGTACATTCAATAATTGGTTTGACATTGAATTTTATAACAGAAAGCATCTGGGCTCACTCCCATGGTGACCAATGAGAGCAATTTCTGAAGCTGGGACAAATTATCCTCTTTAAAAACAACAGCTGTCTCAATGATCTATAAATGTGTCTTCCCCTTTAGCCTGGGAGAATATTTGTGTCACAGAAAAGCAGGGACAAGGGCATTATGGGAGGTATAACTCTGGTGGAAAACCAACTGTTCCCCATTTATCTTTTTGGTGGCCAATGAGCCTTTATTCACCATACAGCTGTTCTTTTCCATCCTCCTGATTAGAGACACCTGCCTGATGTATACATGCCTGATCATCAGATACATTTATCAGTATGTGAGAAGTTCCCTTTTCACATTATTTCTCTGTAACCTCAAGGGTAAACTCTTTTCAGAGACTCAATAAATGACAAAACACACTGATAACCAACTTGAGAGTCAGGAAGAAAAATTCCTAGACTTGGACCTCCTATTAGTATGTCATATATTCTAGGACTAAAAGCTTAAAATGAGAGGGGTTATCTGGATGATCTTACCACTCTAAGAGTCTCTGACTCTTTTTCGTTCCTCTTAATTTTACATTGACTTTCCTTCTTCCTCTACAGTTTGGCTTTTCTAAGAATTTCATAGGAATGTAGTTTTTTTATGCCTGGCATTAAACAGTCAAGAATTATTTATGCTTTTGCACATATTAGTAGTTCATTCAATTTTATTGCTAAGTAGTATATTATTTATAAATACACCATACTCAGTTTACCCACTCATCATGTGATGGATATTTGGATCTAATGGTCAGCATGATATCTAGATTGTAGCAGTCAGTTAAATTTTAATTTCTACCTTTCCTCACTTCTATTTTATAGAAGAAAGTGAGACATAGAGGGTTCATTATCTTATTATGGTGCTGTTGAGTATGTGGTAGAGCCAAGATCAGAACTCAAGCCTCCACTTCCAGGACTATGCCCTTATACTACTCAGGTTTTTCACTTCTATGAGAAGTCACTGGCCAGAACTGACCAAATTATCCAAGTGGAAATGTCAACTCAGAAGCCATTGAGACCCCAAACCCTGCTTTTCCTTTCAAAATTAACACCTCCTTAGCCTCATCTAGAAATTATCTTGTAAATATTTACAGGCAATGATTTTTCACTATGAGACTGGTGATAGGGAATTGAACTCCTGCTTCCTCATGATTGTGAGTATCAGCACATCTCTTATACAGCACATCTCTTCTACTTTGAGAAGCCACTTCTAAAAGGAAGTATTACAAGTTACCACTTATCATAGCAGTACTATGGTTATGACTTGTCATTGAAAGTAAATTCTCTGACTGTATTTAGATAGAAAATGATATCTTCATTGAAGGAGAATTCAAAATTTAGGGCCCTAATGAATCAAGGACGATGACTAAGGAACTTAGTTCCAATTTTGTATCCTCTAATCATTTTCACTACTTAATTTCCTCCAATATGGTTTCTGATTGAATGGTGGAGACATTATCTGCATTTGTTCATAGTTAATAAGTGAAAGCTTGAGAGAAAGTCCATATTACACAGTACATGGTGACAGTGCTTTGCAGAGGCAGCTGGATCACCATGACTCCATGCGTGCAGAAATATTTGAAGCATTATCACTATTATAAGGACATTCCACAAGTGAGAAAGCTTCCTTTTCAATTTGAGTTTGGTTTGTCTCCAAACTAAGTGACTCTTTATTAGGTGTTTAGGTTAATAAGACCCATATTTTAGGATTACTCAGTCAACAAGCATGGAGGTTAAGCTAGTGGGCAGATGGAGAACTGCATGAACAGTACTGGCAGGAGCTAGTGGATACCTGAACAAAAGCAGTACAGAAAAAATGAAAAAGGTGGAAACAAGGTAGGCAAATGGAAGAAAATTTAATTCTTTGGGGCCATTACTATGAGTCAAGCATTCTATCAGGGAGATATCAAGAAGAATCTCATTTTACAGATTAAAAAAAACAAAAACAAAAAACTAGAGATCAGTCAAATGTTTGTTTTTCTTTTTTTCCAGTATCACAGAACTTGCTTTTATAAGGGATAGGATCTCTGCCTTCACATCTTACACTTTTTATGTATAGAGGTCCTCAGGGATCCTGATGCCACTCCTACCCATAATCACCCACCGTATATACAGTCGCAGAAATACTTATTCCAATGATAGAAACTAGGAGTAGAGAGAGTATTGGGAATAATATAAACTAACTTCGAACATACCTGTGTTTTATCTCAGGTTCTCTACCTTCTAATAGAGGTAAGCAGTTTACTTAACATCTCTAAGCCTCAATTTAATCAACTGGAAAAGTTGATTATTTATTTGTTTGTTTGTTTGTTATAAAGTTATGATAACCCTTATAGGCATAGTCCAAGGGCTAAGATCACAAATATCTATAAATCACCTGGCCCTATATCTCAAAGTTCTGATTTGCCACACCATATTGAAATTTATCAGAATATGGTAGTGTCTCCACTAAAAAGGAACTTGCTAATTCATAAAAATGAAGTCTATTCCAGAAGTGTATGTCCCCTGCTTAACAAAGCAAGCAACATGTTGCATCCTCACATACGGAAGATCACCATGTCATTGGAGAGAAGCTAGCAACCAACTCCTGTTTCCTTGCTGGGTCCTCCTCAGGAAAGCAGGTCTAACTCTATAGAACTAACATGTATTTAAGTATTGCCCTGGCAGCAGAGATGCATGGGAGATAGAACTGCATTATCCAGAAAGGCAAAAATTGTTTTGAATGTGAGGAATACTGAATCTGCAGCAGAAGATGCTTGGCACAGATGCAGATACACCGAGCTAACAAAACAATGTTCCTCTTCTGTTGGTGTAGCCACTTCCAGCATAGAGAGGAAAGGGAAAATGCAATTTTGGAGCACATCTATATGTGCCAAGTGCCAGATACTTGACACGTTTTCTTACTATACCTTTCCAACAGCTCAGTGAGTGAGAAATGATAATTACCATTTCTCAAGGAAAATAAATTTGAGTCTCTTAAGTAACTGTGCTGTGTATTTAGCAAGGAAATGGCAAAACTCATATTTGAACCAATATGTTTTTCTGTAAAGCTTGTGTTCTTTATATTTTACACTAGGCCATGGGGATCTTCTGCCTCTTATTTTCTGTAAGATGAAGGCATGTGTTCATAGACACTGAAATTAAAATGAAAAAGAGGTGTAGTGGCAAAGGTCCCAGTAGGAAGCAGATGGCCTATTCAAATGGGGTAAGTTTAGGAGAATTTAATAAAGGTATGGCAGGATTAAGGGACACCAATAAGGAATGTAAAAGCATCATCAAACTAGTAACAAAGGAAACAACTAGCATCCTATGTCAGAAGGTACAAAGGGAGGAAGCAGAACTTGTACAGAGGTGGAGCTAGAGGAGAGAAAAACTCTAGAGGAGCTAAGGTCTTTAGTAGAGGAATACAGCCACTGCCAACTCATGGTCTAGCAGGGTTGGAGAAATAAACTACACCAACCTTACTCCATTCCTGTCTTCTAGTATTTCCCATTAGTCATACCACCAGGAAGTCAGAACTCAAGCCTTTTGATGTAGTCCAAAATTATCTACACTCAGACAATATATAGCTTAGTGGTAGAGCACATGTTCTACATGTATGAGGCCCACAGTTTCAATCCCCACTATAGCTAAATTTTGGAATAGAAATTTCAATTTCTTTCTCCTTGTTTAATCATTGGTGGGCCTTTTTTCAAATATTAAAATACTTAAAGAAATAGGTTATTGAACAAAGAGAATAATGGAGAGTATTGGATCTAGATGGCATATAGAAAATATGAACTCAAATTGAGAATGGAGAATTAAAGCACTTTCCCATACCTAGCCAAATGGCATGTTAAATAAGCAATCTGAGGTCTGGTCTCAAGGAAACCCTAGTCACCAAGAACAAGGTCACCAAGAACCAACAGAATAAGCAATTTAAATAAGGGCTAAACTGTCATCAGCATCTGTGGGATCTGCTTTAGAGGAGTGAAGACAAGTTTCCAGAAGAGGCTGACTCTAGGTTTTCGGCGAAGAATCAATTTAGTATCAAGGAGTTCTAACAGAGGCCATGTAAGCAATACTAAAGGCAAGCATGTAGCTATCACTAAAGTTAGTCTCTTAACTCCAGATTTTATTGTCTTTTCAGAGAAAATTAATACTTCTCTTTACTGTGTAGTCATCACATCTTGTTTTACTTTTGCTTTTACATTGAAACTGCTTGGCCTTTTATATATATATATTATAAGAAATATATATATATATATTATATATATATAATATAAGAAAATTTTGGGAGGGGAAAAAAAAAAGAACTGGAAGTCATGATCCCACCTCCCAACGACAATCGCTGTTAACACTGTATTCTCAACTTTTTCTTGGCATAATTTTACCTGTTCAACTCTTCTTCAGATACAATGTTATTTGCTTATTTTACATTCTTATAATAATCCTTTAGATCAGTACTTTTTAAAATATGGTCGTGAGACCAGCAGTATGGGCATCACCTGGGAACTTGCTAGAAATACAAGTTATTGGGCCCCATTCCAGACCTACTGAAAGAGATGCTGGTGTTGAGATTCAGTAATCTGTGTTTTAACAAGCCCTCCAGGTAACATGATATATGCTGAAGTTTAAGAATCATCACTATAGACACTATTTTATATTCTATTTTTTTCTCAATGTTATCATATTCATATTTTCCATACCATGATTAATACAATAATTTCAATAACAGCTTAGCATTTATAACCCTGGAATTATTACTTATATTTATTATTTATAATTTATAACCCTGGAATAGATAATTCATTTAAGCAGTTATTCATGCACTTATTTATTTTGTAATATCCACCTCATACCTTCTATGTAACAGAGACTATCGTTCTACATGCTGTGGATATTGTGTCAGAATGGAGATTATCCCACTTAATCATTACTCACTTTGGTAATTTTTTTTTATACCATTATAATTAATGCTAAAGCTAAACACTATTTTAATGTAAAGGCTTTCTCTCCCCCCTTATATTTTAGAAGCAAAGAATATTTAAATCAGTATTAATTGAGCATCCCATATTACCATCAAAAGAGTATCTTTTATTTTTCCCTGTGATTCTCTTCTCTCTATTAGGATAAAAACTTTTGGGAGCTGAGTCAGCACAAGAGTTCAATCCTGATTTTCCCTACTCCAAAGAGAGAAGCATTAGAAAATCCAGTTAATTCTCAAAAAGAATTAGTGCTGAAAATCTGGGTCCTGACTATTTGATGCAATTCTTGCCCAATTAATTCAGTGGTGATCAAAGCATTTCTATCATTGTTGGTCAGCAGTAATCTTTTGTTTCTGATTAAGAGGGAGAAATCTGTCATCTTTTCTCTAGTCCTATTTTCTGCTGTGATGTCCAGTGTGTGCCTTGACTCCCAATGTGCCCATTAGTTTCTACGTCATCACACAATCATGGCCAATAGACCAGGGTGGCTAGATATGAAGACAATTTCTTTTAAGCCACAAGTTATGTCAGGAGAATAACATTCCTCTTAGATCCTTTAGACAAGGTTGAGCATGTCTGACTCTCCCTTCCCTTTTTGTGAATTTTTATCCCTTGTCATCCAGACAGTTCGCCTAAGACAGAACTAACTTGGCCAATCAAATATAACTAATAATGTTAAATCCCAAAGTGAAGAGATCCAATCAAGTTTATTCTCTTCTCAAAGGTTTGCTGGGCCTTTTGACATGAAATAGAGAAAGGCATAATCAACGAAGCAGCATCAAATAAAATTGTGTCTATTTTCTCAAATATAAGTGGTTTAATTCAATTAAAGCTACATAATTGAAAAGAAACATCCTAGAACAAACAATGTTATCCAGGATAATTGAATATCTGCATATATATTATATATAATATATGTTAGAAACTGAAAACTTTTATGTATATTTAATTTATTGACAAATATTTTTTGAGTTTCTACTATGAGCCAGGCATTACAGGCATTATTTTGGCCACTTTGGGATGCATCAAACCAAAACAGGCAAAAATCCCTGCCTTCGTGGAGTTTACAAGCTAATGGAAGACATGGACAATAAACAACAAAACAATTAAAGCAAATTTTGGAGGTGCCAAATAGTACAGTGACTTAGAGAATAAGAATGCGGGGAAGACTGTTGTAATTTGAAATATTATCTTCTTTTGGGTGAGCACTCCTGAGAGATGACTTTTAATCTAAGTCTCAAGGTTGCTGAGTGAGTGAGACCTGTGGTTATTGGGAGAATGTCCAAGGATCACCTTCTGCACATAGCTGGGGCTCTACTGAGGAAAGCACTGAGAATGAAGCAGGACTGAGAGTAAGCACATAAGTAAGGACTTGTTATGAAGGAATGGTGGAGATCTAGGTTTCTGTATCTCATGACCTGCTCTCCCATGTATAACTTGGACTTGGTGACGTCCTTGAGATTGGGGGAGGTTGAAAGGCCTGGTATGTGGAGAAAGGCTAGGAGAGGAGGGAGGAAGCTGAGGTGGGGTCTCACTCTAACTCTCTCTCTCTCTCTGTTCTTTCTCTCCTGCATCCTGAGTTTGGGGTATAAGTGATTTTGATGTATTTAGTAAATCCTAGAATCCCTGGATCTTAAGAAAAGTTGCACTTGGCAGGACATTAAATTGAGGATTTTCTAACTTCCTTGAGGCTCCAATCAATAATATTAAGTATAAAAAATATGAAAAAAAAATTTTTAATGCCCCATCTTTTATTGGTTACATGTCGATATTATAATATTTTGAATGTTTTGGTTAAAAAATATATTAAAATCATTTCACTCATTATATTTTACTGTTTTTAATATGGCTACTAGAAAAATTTAAATTATATCTGTGGATAGAGATGTTAGCTAATGCTAAAGTGATAATCATATTGTAATATATAAATGTATCAAATCAACACAATATATATTTTAAACTTAGACAGTGATGTCACTTATATCTCAATAAAAATATATTTTTTTAAAAAAATGTGTGGTTTGAATTATCATAATATTGGATAGCACTGTTTTAGAATATTAAGAACATAATTTTAAATATTTATTATTTTAGCCATGCCACCCTGAACAAGCCTGATCCCATCTGATCTCGGAAGCTAAGCAGGGTCAGTCCTGGTTAGTACTTGGATGGGAGACCACCTAGGAAGACCAGGTGATGTAGGCATAAAAAATAAAAAATAAAGAATTGTAAGCTGACAAAGTCCTTGCAATCTGTGAGGTCAACCAAGGGTTGCCTTGCCAAATCAATCAATCAATCAATCTACTATTTTACATTTTTAAAAAAATAATTATAGACTCACAGAAAGTTACAAAAATAGTACAGACAGGTCCAGTGTAACTTTCACTCAGTTTCCCCCAATGGTTACCTTTTATGTAACTATAGTAAAATATCAAAATCAGAAAATGACATGGGTAGGTACAATGTGTTTTAGTTAAATACCATTTTATCACATGTGTAGATTCCTGCAACCACCACAATAATCAAGATACAAAACTATTCCATCACCACAAAGATCTTCCTCACATTACACTTTTATAGTTATACCCATTCCCTCCTCTCATCCCTAACCCCTAGCAACCACTCATTTATTCTCCATTTCAATAACTGTGTCATTTTGAGAATGTTATATAGATCAAATCACACAGCATTTACCTTCTGAGGCTATCATACTTAACTCAGTATATTATCTTTTATTTCTCTTTTATTTTTGGTTATGTGTTTGCTTGAATTTTTTTCCTTGTTGACATACAGTAGTTTTAAATTTTTACTTAGTCAACTGTATTGATTTTTTCCTTTGAGAGTTCTGCTGCTTTAAAGATTAGAAAGTCCTTGTACCTCCAGAGTTTTAATAAATATACTCTTATTTTCTTCAGGCTATACTATGGTTATTTATTTGTTGTTTCAAATAACCCTTAAACAAATTGGAATTTATTTTAGTTACTGGGTTCTTTTCTAATAAGGAAACTGGCTGTCCCAATACTTTGTTTTTTTGTTTGTTTGTTTTATTTCGTTTTAGTTTTTTTTGTTGTTGTTGTTTTTTAAATCTTCTTTTACTCATTTGTTTTTTATGCTTCCTGAAATACTAAAGCTGCACAGTAAATGCCTTTACCATGACCTAGGCTTAATTTTGGAAACAGAAAATTGACCACATAGAGGTTGAAATTATGGACCATTGAAAGGAATTTTTCTGTAACTTTCATGTCACATTAATTTCCATCACTAGGTTTACCTCTTTTTTTGTAATCAATCTGGCTAGCCAAGCATCTAGGGCACTTAATGCAAGACAGAATAACCATGGGTCACAACTCAGGACAACGAAAGCCAAGAAACAAAATATCTGAGAATTGAACCAGAGATATTGTCAAAAAGCCTTGCAAATTCAGGAGGAACCTTCTCAGTTACCACTGTTGGGGAAAATTTAGTAGTAACCCATTACACTGGAAGAGTGAGGAATAGTCTGGACCTAATAAAACTATATTTTTTTCCCCATCTGAACCATTTCAGGTTTTAATTATTAAAATAAAATTAAATATTTATAGAAAAACAAATAAACTGTTTATTACATAAGACCCAATTCAAATAATGTTTATTACATAAGACCCAATTCTGTAAATTATCAGGTCAGTCTTTCCTATTTCTTAAAATTTTTGATGGGCTGCCTCAGGCAACAGATAGGAGAAAATATCGGTGGCTAATGTAGGGGACCTTACTACTAGAAGGGGGCAAGTTAAGGGCCTAGGATGTCTGAGGAAAGACTTAGCTGCTGGTATAGTCTGTAGCTTATGCAGAAACTTCTATGATCCAGCAACTCTGGAATTATACAAGTGCTTGAGCCCAAGGGAGAGAAAGGGGAGGATCTGTGAATGTGAGCAGAGGTGAGCACAGTACTGCAGACCTGTAAATGAGTGGGTCTTGTGTGTGGACTAGATGATCCCTAGGTTCATCCTCAATGTCCAGTTCCTTATACAGTATTTATTGTTCCCTGGTGAGTGGCCTGGTCATGTGAGGAATATATACTAACAAGTAATTTGCTCTATCAGTGAAATGAAGAGGTGAAAGTTTCTCTCACACAGTATTTCCCTTACTTTCCCGGTCGAGAAATTACGAGACAGACATACTTGACAGTAGTGCAGCAGAATTGACCCATTAAGATAGCAATAACTACAAATTCTACCTCTTCCAATAAGCTGCTAAGATTGACTCCACTAGCAACCCATTGGAATTTATCTCTGTCACTCTCATATTCCAAAGTGATTAGTTGATATTGCTATAGTAACACTGATCACACTATTTGTCCTAAAATCTCATTCATATATCCTTCTCTCCTTTCTATAACTAGACCATGCTTCTAAAGATAGGAGTGATAATTTACTATTTTTGTATCTTCAATGTCTATAGCAGTAACTAGGCCTCAAAAAATATTTCATAAATGTTGAGTTGTAGTAAATAAACCATAAAGTATTAGCAGGAAACATACACAGTTACCTAAACACTGTCAGATGCAGTGATTAAGAACAAGGGTTTTGGAATTACAAAAACCTGCATTTTGAGTCTTTGCTATCTACTACTTATCTGTGTAGAGCTGAAAAATGTCCTAGGAAATTAAACTATAAAGTTTAATTTCCTCATCTGTATTAAAGGATATAATAATAGTACTTATATAATGGATTTTGGAAATATTTATCAATATAATTTGTAACATGTTTAAACATAGTGTCTAACATATAGTATATATTCAATAAATATTAGGAATTCTTTAGGTAAAAGAAAAATGAGATAGAAATACCTGTTAGTAGTAAGTACAATTCTTAAGTGGAGACTGAATTTAATTATAGAAAGTAGACAATTATTTCTGTAACCTTAATCAAACTCGGGAAACAACTGAGTAAGTTATTCACTTGGAGACTGGAAAGCAGCATTTAAGTGAAATCTAAAGTCGACCTCTGGAGAACTGATTGTGAACTTCACTCTTGACATGATGGTTAAATAAACAATTACTTATTAACTGCTGCCTGGAGGTTTACTTTTTAATCTCCTGAACTTGCGATAAAATAAAGATTTGATTTGAAGTTTTAAAATCAGGCTACAGACAATTTGCAGCTAAGGTGAGAAAGTATTAGGAAACAGGGAGGCCTGGGTCAAATGGCAAAAACACAATTTAGTTGTTGACCAAGAAGATGGGCTAAGGAGACAATTTTGAAGCTAAGTGCGCTTGGAACAATTTACCCTCTATGGATGGATGACTGGAACACTCCTCAATATCATTAAATGGTTTCCTCCTGAAGGGCACCAAAGCACTGCCTTAACCTGATTTGTTCCTTTCTTTCCACTGTGAGAGCAGCACCTCAATTACCTGTGTATTTAATGTTGACAATGTGCTATTTACATAATAAATATCTTTTGAGGGCTGTGGAAAAGGAGAATGTTTTAATGACCACAATCACCAGACATGTTTATGAAGAGAAAATCCTGACGGGGGGTGGGAAAAAAACCTCACAAGTATCAGGTCAGAGCTGGACATCGGTCACGGGGTAAAGCCAGACAACCTTAGGTCTGTGTTCTGGGCTTGCCACCAACTTGCAGTGTGAGCTTGATCAAATATCTTCACTTCTATGCCTCTCAATTTTTTTATTTGTAAAACGGGGAATAAGGATATCAATTTCAAAGAGTATATTTAAGCAGGACAGGACCAGAACATGAGGTCTTTTCTGCATTCTAAATATTCCATATTTAGAATTCATGCCCTGCTAATCTCAAAGAATTGGCACTAACACCAGCAGTTAGCAAGGAACAGTTTTAAAACAGATCCCTCAAGGATATCCAGCACCTTAAAGAAATCTTTCTCACAGTCCTCTTTGGGATACTTCTACCAAGTCCTTCAGAACACAATTGTATTATGTAAGTTCAGTTGTGTGGTTGTCCCTCCAAGGAGTTCATACCCCAATTAATCTTCCTATTAAGAACTGGTGGAGATCCCAGAGACATCTTAAAGCAGAGGTCCCCAATCCCCGGGCCACGGACCGCTACTGGTCCGTGGCCTGTTAGGAACCGGGCCACGTAGCAGAAGGTGAGCAGTGGGCAAGTGAGCGAAGCTTCATCTGTATTTGCAGCCACTTCCCAGTGTCAGCAGCACTGCCTCAGCTCCACCACGGATCATCAAGCATTAGATTCTCACAGGAGCACCGGTTCCTGGTGCCAAAAAGGTTGGAGAATCCTGCCCTAACATATTCTCTCACTGTCTTTGCCTTATCTTCTGCTATGAGTTTCTGATCATTCCTTTTCGTTAAATCAAAATCTGACAATGTCATTGATTTTGTACATTGCTGTCACCAGAGGTCATTGACCCCACAGAGGATTCATAATGAGTTTAATAAATAATTTTTGAATTTAAAACAAAGTATTTTAGACCCTATTACTAAAGCCAATGCCTTTCTTACAGATAGCCCAGAACATTTTACATCTCATCCATTTGTTCACTGTCGGATAACCCATACTCATCCTGCCACAACCAGTGATTCTTGAAGAATGTAAAGTTTTGTACAATGACATTAACATTTTCACAAGAGCCATTAATTTTTCTCTTTTTGGCAAAGGATCCTCCTAGATTGCTCAGGAAGTCACGGTACAGGTGGGGAAAGTTCTATAATTATTTTGTCAGTGCTATTTCACTTTTACGTAGCCAAAGGCACCATCATGGAAGAAGAACGCCTTACTACATATCTCACTAAAAAAGATTACCCTTCCTTTTTTCTACTCCCCTTGACTGATGCCAGGAAATTACTGAGGCAAACACAAACGTTTAGTCAGCTCCCATGCCCATCCTCACGTCCACTAGGAGCATCCCCTTATGGGAAATATTAATGTGTAGAACTCATACTGGAGTAATGCCTAAAAGCTGTTCTCCAACCTGTCAGAGCCTGTAACTCATAGGAAGTACTGGATTTGGTCCCAAATAAAACATTTATTTCAATTAGCCATCTGTGTTTTGCATCTCGTGAGGCTAACTACTGTACTTAGGTCATACCCTTTCTCTCTTACCTCTAGGAATTCTAGAATCAACATAAAGTTCTCCTGTTATATTAGCTTATTTAACCTAAATTTTAGAGAACTGAAGCAGATCATAGAATGAATAAATAATGATTAATTTAGGTTTACATTGGAATTATTCAAATATAATCATAAAGTGAGAATTATTTCTCTCTTATCCAAACAATCAAAAATCTAGCCTACTATTTTTCAAGATTTCATAACCTCATATCATTCATATTTAAAAAAAGCCACTCATAAAAACACCAGGACTTACTCACGCTGTGCTTTCAATATAAACTCTTCAAAACCTGCCTTACATTCCAGTTTTTCAAATGTACTTTTTTCACATTTTCCTTCATAGCCCACCCATAATTCATTAATTCTTATTTTTCAGTAATTGATAATATTCAAAATGTGGAAGCATGTTTTGTCCCTATGACCTCTACCAGAGCATCATACAAGGGGCAGGATTTGAACAGACCCAAAGATCACATCCACTTGGGTACTCCTATTAATATAGCCATGTTGCTCATGGATCTACCATCTTCAGAAGCAACTCACCTTTTTTTTTTTAAATTCTTTGTGCCCATCGCCATCCACAGTCCACTTAACACTTATGTCTTATGGAAAAATTTGTGCACCAAAGCTGTGAGCAAGCCACATGGTCTGCTTCAGATACTACCCACCCAGAAGTCATTTACATCCTTTAGCTCATAGTCTCAGTTTCTTCCTCCAACTTCGAAATCAGCACTTTAGCATCTTTAAATTTCTCTCTGTCCCTCTGCTTCCTTTTTCACCACCACACCATTTTCTGTCTGGTTCTGACAACTACTCCCACATCCCTCTTTCAGGATACCCTTGATTATATCATGTCCATGGGGATAATTCATGATAATTTTTCAATCTCAATATCCTTAGCTTGATTAGATCTGAAGTCTTTCTTTCCCCGCCCCACCCCCCGCCCCCCTGGGCAAAAGAGCATTTACATGTTCTGGTAATTAGGAGGTAACCATCTCTGTGGGGAGAGGGGCACTATTCAATACCGTGAACACGTAAACCCTTCCCATGGTTATTTGTCTTAGGTATAAGCATATAATTAAGAGAACTTTGTTTCACCTCTTTGGCTCCCTATCCCTTTCTACCAAATTAGAAAAACAAAGTAATGACGTATCAGGCAGTATAGAAATCACCAGTATCATTTAAAAAAAAAAAAAAACTGAGAGGTTCAGGGAGTTACTGATTCTTATCATTAAGTCATTTAACTCTCCTGTTAGACCAATACAGAAAAAAATATTTTGAAAAAATGATAGGTGTTTATATACTTAGTCAAGGACAAATCCCAATTCCTGTAACAGTTGAGGTATGATCTTAGTTGAGCAAAGAAATTCAGTCCCTAATAACTGGCATACAGCATTAAATCTGGATTATAAATATATTTTATTGTTTTTCCTTCCTTCCTTGTTTCTTTTCTTAAAAATGGAAACAGTATGTATTTTTGATTTGAGCAACAAAAGTAATAGATGTGGTAGACATTTACCAACTTTTGACCATTCTGTACCAAACACACTTGGCCTTTGGGGAAAGGTATCATTGTGTGTCATATCAGAGAGGCACAGTGGCCTTCCTCTCCAATTATGGCAGAGTATAAGACCCATAACCCAGTCTCCACCAGAATGTTTTCACCTGAGACTTTAAATATTGTTATAGTAACGCACTTACTCGTGACTCAAAACCAGGGTCAGATTCAGAGACAAAGATAACACAAAGATGGCAAATATGAAATAAATATTAGTGGAAAACTCCTAAAAGTTTAACAACGCATGCGGATGCTTAACAAAAAGTCAAAGAATGGGAGCTAGAGCAAGTAGTTGATAGTGTGGGCAAATATTTGTTGCCAGGGGATCTTTTTATATAATTTTTTAAAAAATTCCATACCCGTTTTCCTATATCCAGGGCCTTTTGACTGTTCTACAAGCTTTTTCCTTAGTAATATGACACAATACTCATCTCAGGCATTTTAATTAAAAAGACCTTTTAAAGTTTAACAGCTTTGCAGAGAATGGACATTTTTACAATCTGCATATTTGTGGCATTTGATTTAATGTACAGCTCAATGAACTTGTCTCCAGCTGTCTGAAACTGACACTTTATATTTACTTCTTTTTCCCCTCTGTTTGCCATTAATGATCCTGAACACTAATAAATTTTTACAAGAGTTGTGACTTCCTGACCAAGCATAACGTTGTTCACTAGTGATAAAGCAGAAGGTCAGAGCTCTCTATCTCAAGACCACATTGAATTTTGTAGAAGCAACACATATTTTAGTTTCAAATTCTTTTCATTATTCTCAATTCATTAATATTTTAAATAAGTACTAATAAAAATTTCAACTACATATTCATAACAATGTAAATTACATTATTATCACAGTCTAAATGTAAATTCAAGTTTCAAAACCAAGTTATCAGCCTTAGATGGACCAGGCTATTTAATTCACTCTGAATCAAATAGCAACAGAAGACAGACAGAGGCAGAACAAAAATATTTCCTGGCTTAACGTTAGGTCAGAGATTTAAAAGGAAAAGAGGAAGTTGAAGAGAAGGAGGGAAGAAGAGAGGGAGGGAGAGAGAGAAAAAAAGAGAGGGAGAGAGGGAGAGAGAATATCATTCCACTGGGCCTCCTTAAAAGTTCTCTGGGTAAGTAACACAGAGTACATCCTAGTCAACTGGGTGCTTTTTTATGCTCCATAACAGCTTGCTGGTGTTGCAGCTTCGAACACCAATGTAATTTCCAGGTGAGTTGGTCTAAGCATTTGATGACCCACAAAGATACATTTTATACTATGTCCTAAGGCTAATATTAAAATCACTACAGTCATTGGTTCTTTTTCCCTAATTACCACATTTTTTTTGCCCTTGGCATCTTATCACTCAGCAGGAGAGAATGAAGAAAACAAACACACACTTAGGGCATGCAAGAGAGGCCAGTTCTAAGATAAGAGCCTACTGTTTAAACTCCAAATCCTTTAATCTTTTCCCCAGTCAACCAGAGCATCAATTCTAGTGCCAGGTACAATGAAAGTACTTGTCCTTGAATTTGACCCATCCTTGTAGGAAAAAGAGGTGTGTGTGCGCAGGCTCCGCACACTCACTCACTTGGGTGTGTGGTCTAAAGATTTACATAATTGTACTATTGTTGTTATACCATTATAAAGAAAGAAGCTGTTCTATCAAGTCACTGGCTACATTCTTGCCTTCCATATAGACATGCATCGCTTAATGACAGGGATATGTTCTGAAAAAAACGCATTGTTAGGCAGTTTCATTGTTGTGTGAACATTACAGAGTACACTTGCATAAACCTAGATGGTATAGCCTCCTACATACCTAGGCTACATGTTATAGTCTATTGCTACAAGCCTGTGTAGCATGGTACTGTACTGAATATTACAGGCAGTTGTAACACAATGGTAAATATTTGTGTATCTAAATACATCTAAATATAGAAAAGTTACAGTTGCACATACAATACAATATTCGGATGATGTATTATCGAATTGTACACTCGAAATATAATTTTATTAACTAATGTCACCTCAATAAATTTAATTTTAAAAACATTACATTAAAAATACAGTATAAAAGATAAAAAATGGTATACCTGTATAGAGTACGTATGATGAATGGAGCTTACAAGACTGGGAGTTGCTCTAGGTGAGTCAGTGAGTGAGTGGTGAGTGAATGTAAAGGCGTAGGACATTGCTGTATACTATTATAGGCTCTATAAACATTGTACATTTAGGCTACCCTAAATTTATTTTAAAAATCTTTTTTCAATAGTAAATTAACCTTGGCTTACTGTAACATTTTTACTTTATAAACTTTTAAATTTTTTTAACTTTTTGACTTGTAATAACACTTAGCTAAAAACACAAACATGTTGTACAGCTGTATAAAAATATTCTATTTCTTTACATCCTTATCCTATAAGCTTTTTCTATTTTTAAATTTATTTATTTTTATTTTTTAAACTTTTATTCATTAAAAACTAAGACTTATGAACATATACATTAACCTAAGCCTATACACGGCCAGGATCATCGATATCACTGTCTCCCACATCCACATCTTGTCTTCCAGGGCAATAAAAGGCAGGAGCTGCCATCTCCTATGAAAGCAATGCCTTCTTCTGGGATAGTTTCTGAAGAACCTGCCTGAGGCTCTTCTTGAGGTGGTGTCACTCTTTCTATAAATATGTCCATGGTAGTTTGCTGAGTTTGTTTCTTTATCATAGATTTTCTTGCAAGCAGATAATGCACCAAGAACATTACTCTCTATTAATAAAAATCTTTTGGTGTTGGGTTCCATGTTTTCAAATGTTTTTTAAAGAACTTGTTGAGTTTTACAACACTTCTTCTAAACACTTCACTGTCAATTTTCTTAGATGTTCTTCTTTTCTTTCTCTTGCAGTTTCCTTTTTCTCTTGCCTCTTCTTCAGCTAAACTCCTCACTTACCATTTCCTCGGGAACCATCTCTAGGAGCTCCTCAATGTCACTCTCATCCAAACATAGGTTGAAATTGTTTACCATCTTGACCACAGCCTTGTTAATTTTTGCAAACTCCTCATCCTTAGCAAATTCTTTGAAGTCATGGATGAACCTCTTTAGTGTCTTCTTTCAGATGCCATTCATACATTCCTTGGTGACATCACTCCAAGCTCGAGCAAGGTTCTTGACGCAGTCATAGACGTTGCAATCCTTCCAGAATTGCATCAGTGTCTTCAACAGTTGCAACAATAACCTGGGCACAGGTCCTCTTTAATTAGTAAGCCTTAAAAGCTTCTATAACTCCTGGCCATGTCAAATGTGAGTACTGTAAATCCTGGACCAAGTATTATATATATTTTTAATATGCCAATGGTTGAGATAAATAGAATAAAAAATAGATAATTAGTTTTAAAACAGTCAATAAAGGAGGAAAGTAGGACCAGGTAGAACAAATATAAAATTGATAGAAAGATGGTATATATAAATAAAATAATTAGATAATTATTTAAATATAAACTATCTAAATACAGCAATTAAAAATTGAGCTGATCAATCTGCATGAATAAAACCCAAATATATGCTGAATATAATAAAATAACTTTAAATATAATGATCTAGATACTATAATAGTAAAAAAAAAAGTGCCAAATTAAAAAAAAAAAAAGAAATAGCCAGTTATTTGACTAGCAAAAATTAATTTACTCAGAAATGGCAGAGGAATAGCAATTTTGGACATACAAACTCTGGCAAACCACAGGGAAGTCTGGAGAATAAAGGAGAGAAATGTTGTTTTATTGAGGAAAAAAAAGAGGCAGTTCGGATGGGCTGTTAGAAACAAAATGTCCTTTGAAGGAAACCAAGAGTTTGAAGTGTAGTGGCTTCTAATTGGTAGCGTCATGGCAGTTTCTCATTGGCTGAATCTTTCCTTTTGCTAGGCAAAAGGAAAATCTTTCTTTTTCATGCCGGAGTAGTAAAGTAATATTCTTTAAGAATACACTTCTACCTGTTAAAATCTTCAAGGTGCTATGAGTGGTAGTGCATGAGAGCTCCCCTTTCAGGGCTTCCTGACTCCACTTTAAATAAGGTTTCCTTTATTCATTTCACAAATGAAAAGAGATATCAGGCAAACACTAAGACAGTGGTCTGCATCCCTTGACTGTATGATTCAATATTAGGATGTTGATTTCCCCCAAATTGACATATAGGTTCAATGTAATCACATTTAAGAAACAGAGATGGCTTTTGGTAGAACTTGAAAAATTGATTCTAAAATGTATATGGAAAAGCAAAAGACCTAGAATATACAAAATGATTATGAAAAGGATCAAACTTAGACTGATTGAAGTAATTAACAGAATGTGATTTTGGTGAAAGGATAGAAAAACAGATAAGTAGACGAGAGTACAGATATAAACTCACATATAGATGGTCAACTGATTTCAACAAAAAAATGCCAAGGTAGTTTAATTGGTAAAATAGCTTTTTAACTAAACAATTCTGGAATAAGTAATTATTCATAAAAAGGGAAAGAAAGAGAAAAGAATCTCAGCGATGACCTTGAATTATACACAAAAAATAACTTGAAATGTATTACGGACCTAAATAAAGTTAAACCACAAAATTTATATAAGCAAACATAAGAAAAGTCTTCAAAATTTCCTTAGAACACAGAAATCACAAACTATAAAATAAAAATTAAAATATTTAAATTTATAAAAACTAAAATATTTTATCAACATTTAAATTATTTAACTTTAATTAAAAACAGCATTTTTTCACCCTTTGAGAAACATCATTAAAAAGTTAAAAGGCAAACCTTACACTGGGAGAAAATATTCACTATTCACACAACTGACAAATGACATGTATGCAGAATAAAGAATTGCTCAAATTTAATAATAAAAAAAATCAACTAAATTTAAGAATAAAATAAATGAAATGGCAATAAATATACTAAATGAACATAAAGATCTTTAGTCATCAAGGAAAGGCAAATTTAATTCACAATGAGACAGTGTAAATCCATTGGAATTAGTGAACATTTAAAAAGACTAACAGTATCAAGATTGTGCAAAAATTTGAAGTGGAACTCCTATACATTGCTAGTGGGATGATAAAATTGTGCAATCATTTTGGAAAACAGTTGGGCACTATTTAATAAAGTCAAACATAAACATACCTTAAACACAGAAATTCCACTTACAGGCATTTACTCAAGAGAGTGCAGACATATGTTCACAAAAAAGCTTGGATATGAATGTTCAGAACAGTTTTATTCCTAATAGCCAAAAACTTTAAACTCTAATGTTTATCAACAGGTGAAAAAAATATATATTTTTTAATGTTGGTATGATCATACAATGAAATACTATTTGGCAATTAAAAGGAATCAACTCCAGATACACACAAGATGGATAAATCTCAAAAACATTATGTTAAAGAAAAAAAACAGGCCAGACTACATGAGTATTATATGCTATATGAGTTCCTTTATATGAAATTCTATGAAAGAAAAAAGTAATTTTTAGTGACAGAAAGCACACCAGTGATTGTCTGGTGGTATGGTGGCTGTAAATAAATGAGAAGATAAATGGAAATTTGGTGGTGGAAAGTAATGTTTTACTTTGATTGTTTTATCAGTTACATATATCTATAAATTTGTCAGGACTCATTAAAATGTACACTAAAGATAAATGCTTTTACTGTTTGCAAAGTAAACCCTTAAGAAAATAAACTGCAACCTCTATTTTATGCCATACACAAAAATTAATTTGAGATGTATCATTGTTATAAACAAAAAGCTAGAACTATACAACTTCTAGAAGAAAATATCAGAAATCTTTTTGGTCTTTAGGTAGATTTCTTAGGATACAAAAAGCATTAACCATAAATGACAAATATTGATTAGTTGGCCTTTAATCGTTTTTTAATCAAAAGATAGCATGAAGAAATGAAAAATATATTCTACAGATTGGGACAAACATGTGCACATACGCACATGTTATACAAATAATCAATAATCACAGAAATTGCTGGTGTGACTGTAAAATGGCACAACAATTTTGTAATAGTGTTGATAATTTCTTATCAAGTTAAACAAAGACCTGCCCTTTGGTCCTGCAATTCCACTCCTAGGCACTTATCACATTAACTGAAAACATACATCCACACAAAGGTGTGGACATAAATATTCATAGCAGATTTATTTATAAAAGTCAAGATATGGAAAATACCTAATGTTTATCAAAAATAGGAAGAAAAGAAAAGAAGAGGAAAGAAGAGAAGGAAGAAAAGGAAGGAAGGAGGAAGGGAGGAAAAGAGAGAGGGAGGGAAAAATTTTGAATATATATGAAATGTTTATGCAGGAGGATTTTCTAATACTAGGTCTTATACTATATATTGGAAATATAATGGTGAACAAGAATGAGAAAACTGAGTCTCGGAAAAATCAAATAAAAAATATTGATAGCTAGTGGCAAAGATAGCTAGTCAGACTCAAATCTTTTTCCATTATCTCATTAAAAAGTTCACATGTGTTGATGGCATCAGAAAAAATTTGTTCATAATAGATGTTCATAATTCAAAAACTGATGATAATAATGATATTAATAAAATATTTGGTAATTGCTAACACTCGTATAATGCTTGCTAAGTATCAGGCACCATTCTAAGCATATTAGGCACCATTCTAAGCATTTTACATACATTAACTCATGTAATCTTGATACTAATTCTATAAAGAAGAGAATATTATTGTTTTATAAAAATGATCATTGAGACATAGAGGGGTTAAGTATCAAGACAGTAAATAATAGAACCAGGATTTAATATGTGGGTGTCCTTATTTCATCATCTTAAACAAATATCAGTGAAGGTCTGTGAGCTAATTTTTGGACCTATATTTAGTTACTTATGGTAAAATGATTACATTTACAGCTCCAGTCTTCCCATTGAACCCACACCTATTGCTATGGAAGCTTGTAGACCTCTCCTAGTCTGACAAGTCATGTGACTTGCTCTGGCCATTTAGCTTTAGTCTTGCAAAGCACTTATGTGATTGAGTTTGCCAGAGAGTTCCACTGTATTTATTTTGTGCACTGGTGTTCCAGATTTGAAAATAGGACTTTCTGGCAAATATATCATAGATAGCACAAAACAGATGAGATAGGTAATAGATATAGACAGACAGACAGCGGGACTATTCTTGCTTAATTTCATTATTTCTATGCTAGCTCAGAGTTCAGGTGGTAGGGAAGGGAAATGATATTTATTAAGCACCTGTGCTGTGTTTATATGTACTGATCACTGTTAATGTATTCCTTTTAACCTCACGACCCTGGGAGATACAAGTTATTCATATTTTTTTTTTTTTTTTTTTACTTCAAGAAGTTAAGTGATTTGTGTTCACAGATCTAGTTGAATATAGGATCAGATTTGAGAATAGTTCACTTTTTTTTCCCTAACATCTCTACTGCACCAAGGAGAAGTGATTTGCTTCAGTTTTCATAAGTTGAATGTAAGAATCACAAGTAAGGAACTGAAGTTCCATGGCTCAATACATAGAGGGTGTTTAATATCTTACAAATACCAAAAGTAATCATGAAATTAATGCCCTGCTTGCAAAGACACCAAAATATATAACAAAAACAACTGGAAACAATCTAAAAGTATCAATTTAATTAATAGGAAGATAAATAGCATCATGAATACTAATGTATTGCCTGCCCCTCTTTGGTAGCTAGCCATAACTACGAGTGAGTCACACTCAGTAAGATTTTACAACCATTAATTTAATCACTTATTTGCCCTAAATCAAAATGAGGGGTAGTAGTTTGCTATTATCTGAGCTAGCCCAAGCTGGGTAAATGTAGCTGCAGGAACGCAATAAGAATAGTAATTGCAAAATTGCTTTAATATGTACATATGGCAGGCACTGGGTGCTATTTTTATGCATATTTTAATTTAAATTTCACCACAACCCCTTAAGGTAAGTTTATTAGGTCTGTTTTGTATACATGAGGAAATTTGATCAAGGTATAAAACTATTCAGTGTGAATTCATACTTTGGCTCTTAAACTTCTAGAACCTTCCATTAGCTCTGAAACTGGAAAATCACTTTATTTCTCTTATCTAATCCTATTTTTTAAAAACGGCATATTACTTTAAGTAGTTTAAAGTAGTTTAAAGTAGTTTAAAGAGGTTTAATGAAATGTGTCAAGTGTATATACTAGTGTCCAACAAATAAAAGCAACACAAATTAATAGTAAATTATTATTATCATTTTTATTATTAATAAAATCATTTGAATCCCTGAATAATTTTTAAATTCCTCTAAATGCATTTCTTATTATCTACATAATAGTACTCATTTACCTGCTCCCTCTGCTTCTGTCCCTTGTAGATTTCTGCCTTGGTTCTGAGTTCCTGTCTGGCAGTTTGGGGCACTTTCCCACTCTGTCCCTGCCTACCTCATTTCTAGGGCCCTTACATTTAATTCACACAGTGCTCCATAACCAAGAGCGTCTGTCAAAATTGTATTTGTCATTAAAAATTGAGAGAAGGACTAGTAGGCTGAGGTTCGAGCAGAAAACTGTCACCATGTGGAGTTATTATGACGTTATCAACTCTCTTCCCTATGCTGTGTATTACATCCAAGGAAACCATCAACAAGACAAAAAAACAACCTATTGAAAGGGAGAAGACATTCGCAAATAATATCCAATAAAGGGTTAATATCCAAAATATGTAAAGGACTCATACAATTCAACATCAAAAAATGAACAACCTAATCAAAAAATGTGCAGAGGACCTGAATACACATTCTCCAAAGACATACATATGAACAACAAACACATGAAAAGATGCTCAATGTCACTATTCACCAGGGAAATGCAAATCAAAACCACAATAAGATATCACCTCACACCTGTCAGAATGGTTATTATCACAAAAACAACAAATAACAACTATTGGTAAGTTTGTGAAGAAAAGGGAAGCTTTGTCCTGTGTTGCTGGAATTATAACTTAGTGCAACTACTATGGAAAACAGCGTGGAGATTTCTCAAAAAATTAAAAAATTGAACTACCATATAACCTAACTATTCCACTTCTTGGAGCTAATATTTAAATCTCTATTTCTAGAATCGGCCCTAGGTTTTGAGTTAAATCTAAGCTAACAGTGTTTCCAACACTTCCAGATAAAAAGAACTAAGGATCAGGTAGGGCCTAATACCATATTGCCTTTTTGTCTCAATTTTCTCATCTATGAAATAGAAACAATATATCCCCCACTCACCTCAAGGTATGTAGAAGGATCACATGATATTATGTATGTGAAAGGGCTATGAAAAGTATAAAAAAAATTATATCTATATTGGCTTTATTTTTTAATAGCATTTACTGCCTTCCAATATCCTTTTCATTCTGTTAATATATTATATTCATTTATTAGTTTTGTGTCTCCTTACCAGATTGTGAAGTCTTGGAGGGCAGGAATCTGTATTTGTTTTGTTCACTGATCTATCCCAAATATGTATCATTAGAAGTGTTCAGTATATATTATATAGGAAATATTTGTTAAATGAATAAATATGTTAATGTTTATTAAAATCTTAAATGCATTGGTTCAGATATTATTCATTTCAGTTGATAAGATTATTTTCCTGTACCAAGTTTCTAGAGATATAACTTTAACTCAAGGACTGTCTAAAATGTTAAGAATATCAAATCTGATCTCATGTTGGAAAGAGAGACTTGTTTCTGGAAAGGTAAGCCCCATAGAGTTCATCAAATTACATAAAGTGGACAACAACTTGTCTGCCTAACAGGCTTGCTAGCCTCAGCTATAGCAAAATGTACAGAATTTTCAGGGGCCAAATAGTTTCTTCTTTATTTCTAAATCTAATGACAGCATGTACACACAATTCCACTTAACTAAAATTATTTTAAACATGATTAGATTCAGCCAAACAAATGTCTATATTGGACCAATAACACCAATTTCCTGAATCAGCTCTTTCCAGCTGGTCGATTTGGCTGTACATAATCACAGACTGGAGGAGATTTGGACAGGAAAGTAGCATGTGATTGTTCCAATCTCATTCTCTAGAGCTGGGATTTCAATTCCCTCCCTTGTGGGCTACAATCTGCATTTGAAACAAGAAAAAAATAGATGTTTTTTCAAGAAGAAAATAAAGCATGTAATTTGACTGTTTAAGAATTAATTAAATTAGAGTAATAGAGATGACATGCATAAGTACCATCCATCCATCCAGTGTTAGCAGTGAATACACAGAAAAATATGGCAATACATAGCCTGCAGGTAATTAAGGATGGCTTTCAGGAAGAAGTGACGTCTTAAAGGTATCTTAAATGATGAATAGTTAATTTGATAAAGAAAGAATAAAGAATTTCCCAGCAGAGAGAACATTATATGCAAAGGCCCAGAGGTATCAGGAGGCTTGTTAGAAATTCAAGGAAATATAGGTATTCAGCATGGCTGGGATATAGGGTGAATGTCAATGAGAATAGACTTTAGAGTCACTGAAGGGCATTGCCTGGATAACTTTGGCAGGCTCAGAGTTCCCTAGCATATGACAAACTCTAAGGTGCTGCCTAAAAATAAAATGAGCTGACATTTACTGAGGATGGACTCAACACTAGTCACAGAGAGGTTTAAGTAACTTGCCCCAAGGTCACACAGTAAAGTGATGCAGCCAGGATGGGAATCCAGTCAGTGTGGTGATAGGGGCCATGTCTCATCAAGTACATTCTAAACATATTACTGGGAACATCAAACCTGAAGGCTATGAAGGATCGCAGCTATAGTGGAAAGGCCCCCTTCTAGGTTACTCTTACTATACATTTCTTGCATAGGAAGAGCTGCGATGTATTCTCCTCCCAAAGGACAAAGTGCGATGTCTTCTCTGTGGGCATGTTGTTGCATCCAAAGCCCTCCCAGTGGTGGAGCAGATGTCCTGCCAGATGGTAGCCACTTGGACCCTGGCCCCACTGTGGCAGGCAGCCAGGACAGTTGCCTTGTAATGGTTGTAAATGTCACCATCTCTCACAGACTGGACAGCTGGACAGAATACTCGGAGAAAAGCAGGTGCTGACCATGCAGCACATGGTTTTGCTACCCAAATGGATGAAATTCACAGTGTTCCGGGGCACATCCAGGACTATGCCTTTGGAAATGTTCTTACTGCATTAAACAACAGGCTCCATTATACTGGGAAGCAGAAAAAGCATCAAGGAAAATGTTATTATTTACAAACATTTTTGGTTACATCCGCTCCCTGGTTATCCAGGTTTTCCTGTTACCTCCTGCCTACCTGTTTATCTTCATCCTTCTTTGCTCACCTTAGGTATGTCTTCCTCTGGGAAGGCTTCCCTGATCTCACCTAAAAGTAACTAATAAATAGTCCTGTCCTCTGGATACTCAGATCTATAGACGTAAAAAGACATGTGATAAGATGCAAATGCAGGATAATGCTGGAAAGTGTCCTATGGCCCAAAGGAGAAAATGACAACGTTCTTGGTAGATTCAAAGAAAACTTCACTGAGAAATAAATGCTTGATTTGAGTCTCAAAGTATAAGAATTTACTAGGCAGACAAAAATCTGAAGGGAATCAAAGTAAAGAATCATGAGTAGAGTTTTATGGCTTTGAGAACTCAGAGAAGTTGAATAGGGTCTATGTGCAGAAAGCTTTATGGAAAATGTATCAGTGTGCTTTTGCTGTATAACAAACTATACCAAAATTCAGAGGCACACAGCACTAAGCTGCAGGACTCTAGGTATGTCTTCTGAGCTTGCCTACTCATTTGCAGAGGACTCTCTAGTCAGTGCTTGACTAGAGCAATTCAGCTAGAACGGTTCTGTCCCCTTTGTCCTTCCTCCTCCTCCAGGACCAGAAGAATAGACTAGGCATGTCCTTCTCATGGTGATGGTAGAATTACAAGAGTAAATCAGGCTAATCATCCAAGTAGTTTTCAAAAACTGCTTGTGTCACATATGTTAATATCTCTTTAGTGAAAACTTGTCACTTGGTTGGACATAGAGCCAAGGAGTAAAAAAGTGAGCCCATGTTCAGTGGGAGGGGACTTTACTGCATGAGCACAGAAAGCATGAAAACATTGGAGACACTAATATACATGGAAAGTAACCAGGAAATAAGCCTGGGGAGGCAGGTATGAACCAGATCATGGGATGCACTGTGGATGATACAAATAAAATTCTTATATCATCCTATCCTGTAGGCAAGGGATGAATTAAAGCACTTTAAATAAAGAAATTACGTGATTACATATGCTTTTGAAGATGATCTCTTTTGTCTGAATGGGGAAGATACTTTGTAGGGTATCAAAAATCGAGATAGAGCAAAGAGTTTTAAAGTTTTGAAGTAAGGCAGTAGCAGAGGACATAGAGATAAGAAGATTTGAAAAACTGGTATATAAAAAACTGGTACAATGTGTGGCATCCACAGTTTGGTATAAAGGCAGTGGTGAGGGAAAAGAGGGTGCTTAAGATTTCTGTCTTATCTGTCTTGGCTAAGGATAGTCCTATCCAAAACAATCAGAGAAAGCAAGAGGCAAAGAAGTTATGAAAAAAAAACAGAAAAACAATAGAACAGTAGATCAAGCTAGGACATGAGTAGCCTGTGAGACTCTTAGGAAGAAGATGTTTTGTAGGTAGATGAACCTAAGTAGGAGAGAATTCTAATCTGGAAATACAGTTTGAGAGTGATTAGTACTTACATGGCAATGAACATTGAAGTCTGATGGCAACTTTTCAGAAAAAGACAAAAGTGTAGTTGGAAACTACAGAGGTTCAAAATTGTTATTAGAATATATTTTGAGGTCATTTTGAGGATCTAAAGCAAACACAGGCACATATAAAATAATTTGTTAATGTGATTCCAGGGAGCCATGTATTTCAGGAAATCTATCTAAAGAACCTTTAATGATTATAGAAGCTAGATTGAGAATCTCTGATTTAAAGGATAAGCAGAGAGAAAATAACAAAAGAGATAAAAAGAGAAGATCTCATCAGAGAATAGAGATAGGATTTGGAGTCCTGGGCCAAGAACTAGAGCTCATTAAGTGCTACTCGAGTTGGAAAATTTAGAATAGATATTCAGTTTCAAAACAAAACAAAACAAAACAAAACAAAAAACAAACAAACAAACAAAAAACAGAGTGCAGGACAAAGAACTTAGACAAAAGCAACAAGACAGTGGAAAACAGTATGACTTTTAGTCAGCACTCATTTTTCAGGGCCACCTCACACACTCAAGCCCCAATTAGTTTCCTCCACACTAGCTTGTTGGTATAAGGGTAACTGTATCATCTGACTTGGCAGCACTAGCACAGGACCCAGCTGTGAAATTAGCTAGGAGGAGTCAGTCACATGTCAATAACTCAGAGCCAATTTAAGGGACTGGGGAAAGCAGGGCCTAAAATCAATAGTCACAATTCCAAGGATTCCTGTGAAATGGTGGAAACTGAACTAAGAAGCTGGCCAAACAATCTTATTAGTACCAAGGGTAAAGCAATCCACTGATTTCTCTGAGGGCAAGGAGTAGTTCTTATTCATGAGTACCCAACACCTAGAACAATCTGAGCAAACAGTTTGAATAAATATGTGTCACATGAATGAATAAAGGCAACTTTATGAAGCACCCAAAAACTCCCTCACTTCAGGCTTATAAATGCCACCGTTCTCTAAAACATGTCAGCTACTCTAATGGATAGCCTGTTGTCTTTCTAGGAAAATACTGAGTCCTCTATTCTAGTTAATTTATTTTATTGTTGGTTGTTCACCCCAAATGTGAGACATTTAGAAAACTCAGATACAGTGTAGTGTTTTATTATTATTTTTCAGTTCTCTCTGGCGCCAAGCAAATTTGATCATAAACAAAGCTAATAAACCCTGATTTAAAAGCTGCAATGCCTCTAGTGTGTGCACTAGAAGTACAACAAGATGATGCAATACCACAAGGCCCTGTTTTAGTTAAAAGTCACGTTAATGATTTCATCCTTCATAGTTGCCCAAAGAACCCTGAGAAAGAAACCTTCAACTCTTACATAGTTTTCTGTCTTAAGGGTAATGAACCATATGTGTAGACAGCTGCACTGTCTGTAAACTATGGTCATTAATTAGACAGGAGACAGGACACTTCCAGAGAGAGGCGGGTGGAGAGAGAAGGGTGAGACTTTGAAAAGTCACAGCAATTATTAATAACAGAAAGGGCAAGGAAAAGGGTAAAATGCTTGTCCTCCATATTTCAAATATATTACATTGCCCATAGCAATGAAGTGGTGGAAAGGCCTGGAAAACACAATGAGTGTTTTGGAACTGTAATGAGGCCAGAGTTAACCAAACCAGGATACTCCAGGCAAGGATACATATAGATTCATATATAGAATTCCAAAGACTATGTCAAATTTGTGAACTATTTGCCCAAGGAAAATTGTGTCATTTTAGTTTCAATAAGATACGGTTATAGTGCAGAAACTAAACCAATGGAAAAAAAAAAAAGAAAGAGAAAGAGCACTGGGTCTGAGCTTTCCCGCAAGCATCAAGTATGAATCCCTAACTAAGATGTCAGAAACTTGGATGATTGGAAATAGGTCATGAAGTATGGGACGAGAGTTCAAGTTGGATCAGAGCAAGCAAGGACAAAGGCTATGACTAACACAGACAGACCTTACAGCTTAAAAGGCCAGATCCAACTAGATAAGTGAGTTCAATCCAAGGAGGTATGGTGTGCACTCTAGTATCCTTAGTCATTTTATGGGACACATTAGACATCTCTGAAAAGATAAGTCAAAAAATAGAGAATACCAAGAACATGTATAAATGTTCCAGCTTATTGAATCTTTTGTAATCATCACCAATTATTCACTATACTAACTCTGGCAGAGGCCAGTGTCTATGGTTAAGAACTAGCACATAAGCTCCCAAGGTCTAGGACTGCATCTGTCTACATAGTACTTTATTCCCAGTACCTCACATAGTGGCCAGATAAAGTTCAACTGGGATTTTTTAAATTAATTAAACCATATATTCAAGGAAAATGGGAACAACCTTTCTAAAAATTATATACAATAAACTATAAACTAAATATACAATATATAAACTAAAAAGTCACAGATCTTTGGATAATAATGATGTGTCAATGTAGGTTCATCAACTGTAACAAACATACCATCTGGAGGGGATGTTGATGATCGGGGAAGATATGCATGTTTAGGGGAGGGGGTATATGGGAAATCTCACTACTTTCTGCTCCACTTTATTGTGAACTTAAAACCGCTCTAAAAATAAAGTCTATTAAAAAAAAATTAGAGATGTATGAAAATGATGAAATCATGAACTTTGTTTCTGCACTATGGAATGGCAAAAACAACAAAGTATATCAGTGCAAAGAATAACATTAAGACAGAATGTCCAGACACACTGACAAAAGGAAGGGAGATTTAAAGAACCAAGGAAGGTGTGTGTACAGGTGAATGGTGTGATCAGATTTATAGGGGATGGAGATCCCTCTGGTAGTTATATGGTGGTAGTTTGACCAGTAGAGTAAAAGTAGGCAGACCCTTAAGGCACTATTGAACTTAGCTAGCCGCAAAATAATAAGTACATGAATTAGGATTGTGGGAGGGAATAAAGGGGATGGGACAAATATTGATTAGATAGAACTGACGTGACTTTGTGATACTTTGGTTTTTAGAAAGAGGAAAAAAACTCTAGGATGCCTTCCAAGTCACTAACTTCATAGCTAGAAAACTTAGTAGGCACTCAATAAATGATTAATGAATGAATACATAAAACATACATACTCTTCCAATTATTATTATTATAACTGTGGTGAGAACATTTATATGCTCATTTTTTTTTTTTATTCAGGCAGCATTTGTTGAGCGCCACATAGCTACTGAGTTAAATGATGAACAAGGTTAAAAAACAAATGAAAGAGGGAAGAGAAAATACCGTGTGGATTACAAGCATGTGCTGCATTTGGAGGAACTGCCTTCTTTTAAATTTTCCTGTTTCAGTGTTCCCAGGAAAGGATTAGGATTTGTCAGACACAACCCTGATTATGGTTCATGAAACACTGACACTGTGATGGTGAGCAGCAGTTCTCAACAGTGTGATTGGAAAGGCCCACACAGGTGCTGCCAACGAGTCTGGACCACTGTCTCTTCTGAAGCACCAAGGCATCAGGTTGGCCATTGGATTATCAACATCACAAATTCCCTTCACAAATACATGGCACGCTGCCCCCTTAGACTTACTTTCAAAGCAGAACTCCTGAACCTCCATAGCATATTGTCTTTTCTTTTTTATGTTATTTATTATTACCTATGTCTTATTAAGTTTTGGTTTTATTATTTGTTTATTTATGACTATGTCTTATTTCCACTAAGAGAATGTAAGCCCTTAGGAGACCTTCAAAATCATCAAATTCACATTTCCCTTCTCCTTTCCAGTGCATGAATTCCTTATACCTCATTTCTGAACCTTAAAAAAGTTCCAGCCATCTGAGATAATTTTGTACTCAAGAAAATAGATGAATCACCATAGTATTAAAATTACCCAGTAGATTCTTCAACAATTCTGCCTTTCAACTGCACTTTAATTAAAGAGCTGGCACATTAACAATTTTCCTTATCATTAATAAAATCTATTCTTGAAAATCTAGTTTAATGCTATAAACATTTATTATTTATTATATGGGAGCCCATGTGCTCTGCACTATGAAAATGGAAATAATTAAAGCATGGGCTATCAAATTTTACCTGAAAAAACAAATGTAAATAAATACTGCATAAATATTGACAATATAATAAATTAAACATGTGCAATTTACATGCAATTTATAGGTAAAGCACAAAAGTGAAGAGATGTTCCTGACAGACTAGAGAAAATGTCATCTGATTTAGATTTTGATAATGAAATGGAAATCAGGGGCAGATCATTCCAGAGAGAAACACTCATGCAAGGAATCGATGTGGTAAACATAAAATCATATGAAAAAAAACAGGGCCTATTAAGGGAAAAATACTAAAGAAAATAGTCTTTTAAACACGCAGGAAGCCATCTGTGTTAATCAGATCAGGATTCAAAGTATCAAATGCTTTCTGTGCACTCTCATACACCAAGACTCTAAAACTTGGATTTGCAGAAGGATTGATTGCTCCTTACAGTAGTCTTTTCTTATTGGAAATGACCAGAAGTAACAAAGTGTAATAATCCTATGTTGAACAAGCACCTGTCTGAGTGTTAAACCCACATATAATCAACTAAGACTTGAACTGAGCCTGAAAGAAAAGATCCAATTTCAAAAACAATAAGAACAAAAAACATTAGGTCACACTTACTGAGCATGTATTGGATGACAAGCCTTGTTCTAAATACCTTGTTACATGAATGGATTCACAAAATACAGACACTATACAAAATGCAAACAATTCCTATTGGTATTCTCATTTTACAGACAAAGAAATAAAGGCACATGGAGTTTAAATGATTTGTCCAAGGGTAAAGAAAAGATAGCAAAGTCAAAAATCTTATAAACGATTATAGTGTTGGGCCAGAGAGTGACGCTGGTACTTTTTATATTGTTAAATAAGAATTCTAGGAGATGGTCTAAGATAGTCTTTGAAATGGAAGGTTTCTGAGCAGGTCATAGGTGTGTACAGCAAGTTTTCTGAGTGGCTACCGAAAATAGCACTTAGATACTAGAGGGAGGGGTCTGAATGTGAGAGATTCTAGGACAATGAGGATGAGTATGATTGCAAGAAAATCTTCTGAAGAGTTACTTAAGCCACAGGGAGAAATACTCATCTGAAATATATGTGTTTAACAGTTAAGATGTGCCAGTCTCCTAGTTCAGTTTGGGGAAATAAGAGTGAATAACAGAGAGATACGATAAACCATAAAAAAACCATCCAGGACAGAAAGTAGTATAAAAGAATAACAAATCAGAGTCTGGGTGAGTCGAATTGTGATAGTAGCAAACACCTGCATAGTGCTCATGATGTAACCTGCACTGCCCTAAGTGTCTTATAGGTGTCAACTCCTTAATCCTCACAAGTCTATCACATAGGGACTATTATTACCACCAGCATTTTACAGATGAGGAAGTTGAGGCTAGAGATGGAGAAACCTGCCTATGGTCATAAAACCTATAAGTGGCAGACTTGAGATTCAAGGACAGGCAGCCTGGCTCTTAAGCACCACATTATGTGCTTTCTCTTCCCATGGGAAGTGAAGGGTAGGGGAGGATAAGTGAAGATTATTTATTTATCTATTGTCCTCAATCTTTCAACAAAACATTTATCGAGCACCTATTATGTGCTAGACACTACTCTAGGCAATGTGGGTATAGCTGTGGAACAAAAAGAACAGGATTCTTCCTTGCATTTGAGGCGCATACATTGATGAAGAATTGCTGCCGTGAATTAATAGAAAGAGGGCTTAAGTGTGACGGGCACTGTTACTAGCTCTATCTGATTTAACTTTCGCAACCCTTTGAACTATGCACTATCGTCATCCTCATTTTACTGATGTGGAAACTAAGTCATGGAGACATTAAATAAAGATGATGAGTGTGGATGTAGAGATTCAAACCTAGATCTACCAGACTCCAAAGTTCATCCTTAAACCAGTTTACTCTAGTAATTAAAGGGGAAATAAAATTAGAGGAAGTACTTTTATGATGTGGGATATCTGAATCATTTTTAGCCTTAAGAATGGGCAGGAAGAGCAGGGGAAAATTAGAGCAATGGTTTAAATAGAAAGACTGGAGAGCAAAAATAAAAAAAAAAATGTTTGATGATATAGATGACATTTTAACCAAAGGGCAAGAAAGGTATAAAAGAATATTATCTGCATGTTTTTAGCTGGACTTCAAATGTTCAATCATAAAGGATACAAAAGAGCAAATGGAAACCACTGGTGTATGTATTTTTTTTTTTCAAACAAAGGTTTAAAAATACCAACATTGTCCCAGAATTTCCACAGCCTCATAGCCCAGGATTGCAATTGTATAAAATGCATTTTACCAAAGAAACAACAGTAAACCTCTGGTGATTGAACATTTAGAAGATAAACTTTTTGCTTTTCTTTATTTTTGAAAGCAATGGAAGCAGGGTTAGTCTAGGCAGAGCTATCTTGAATGGATCTGCATTTTTTCTTTTCAGTGTTGTTCTCTATCTCCCTACCCTTCCCCATAGGAAGGATGCTCTTGTAGTATCTGTTATCGTGGAAGACCATGCTGTTCCAAAGGCACGTGATGTGTCAGAAACACCTGCTGGATGCCCTTACTTGGCTCTGAATTCCAGCTGCTACATAGGCTTTGTCCCAGGCAGAGAGAATGCTCAGTACCAGATTAATGGTAACATGTGATCATTTTTAAATATCCATCCCTGTGATAATGCCTATTGGGCTGTCACTATGTCAAAGTGATAAGTCACTGCTATTTCAATCACTACTGGTGCCCACACTCAAAAAGGATTTAAAACTTGGTATTTAAAAATAAGCGGACAAGCTCTGTGAGTCCACACAATTGTAATTTTGTGCCTTTTTAAGAAAATGGTTTAAAGTCTTCACTGGTATTTATTTATACCCAGAAAGGAAGAGTACAATTGTATTTAGTAAGTCAGATCTTAATTATTATAGCATCGTAAACTACCGCTTATACAAGGAATGGAGTTTTCTAGCTAAAAAAATAAAATTATGTTTTTCAAGCTTCTTAAACACATTCAAATTTTGAAATACTCTTTATCTACATCAAATTTGATCATCGAAGCAATCCTATGTGAAAGTCAAAGAGAATGCTATTATCCACATTTTAATATATGGAAACTGAGGCTTAGAGCAAGGATTGGAGTCAACCTAATCATAAATAATAAGAGAGTGATAGAGCTAAGGTTTAAATCAATTTCCCTGTTTTAAAATTTTTATTTCTATGTTGACAGTGTGGAAAAATTCTAATAAAACAAGAAAACTTAAGAAAGAAAATTTAAGAAAATTTACCAACAGTCATGGCTTACATATACATTACAAATATTTTATGTAACAAGCAGTCACACAAAATCCTAGTTGCTTGCAGCATCACATTTTTCAGTACATTTTATATATGAGTGTTAAGTCTCAAATAGTGATGGTCGTCAGAGACAAGTGGCCGGGTCACCTAAACCAGCTTGAGGTTGAGGACTCCAGAACAGGGGCAGTTTCATCTCCCTGCCTAAGCAAACCCCAAAACATTCTTTTCTTGACTCTTATGTAATTATTCTCATTGGTATCTGCTCCCATTTATTTCTAAAGAATTTATAGTCCTGTGCACATGGATTTTCATCACATCCTAGACTTGATGCTTGTTTTCTCGTCATAGATTCCCATGATAACACAGTCTTGAGTAAGACAATTTGGCTTTCAGACAAATTCGGTAGCCCTTTTCATTTTACAAGTCACCGCTAAGGCACAGAAAGAAGACCTCTCCAATATTCCTTTCCAAATTAAGTCTTTATGAATGGAACACAGATTACATTCCATAACCCATCTATTTACCCATTCTACTCATTATGAAACACAAAGTTACAAATTATTTTACCAGAGAAAAACAAAACATTTCACTTGTAGTCAAAATAATGTACATTCAAACAATGATGCACTGTTTTAATATACACAGTTAGCAATTTTTAAAAACTTAATTTTGCCAATGTGACATAAAACTGGCATCGTTAACTTGGAGAGAGTGTAAATCTTTACTACTTGTGGGAAAGTATTTTGGAATATGTATTTAGATCCTTCAACAAGTTTATATAATTAGCTTGTAATTCCTCCCCTAGAAATAATTCCACACTAATAAAACAAATAAAAATTGGACAAATATTTGTGTCAATATATTTATTTAACAGCTATTTATGTTTAAAAATAAATAATAAATACTTAAAATTTTTCTAAAATAGAAGAATGATTAAAGTAAACTATGGTATCTCTATATCAGAGAATATGATGCCGGTCTCATTTTTTCAAATAATATTTCATGACATAAGAAAAAGCTCATAATAAATGTTAGGTAAAAACAGAAGGACATACATTTGATTATGCAGAATGATCTCTATTACACAAAAACATAAATGCAAATGAAAATGTGAGTTTGGATAGAAAATAATGTAAGGGCCTTGATTCTGCATCTGGATGGACATGATAGAGAACATGCCCAGAATGATGAGATGATATATAAAGTGAATTGGGTCAAAGGAAGAAAAAATTCAGCTCTAGAGTTTGATTATGTAAGAACTTTGGGAAGTTCTCAGAAATTTTAGAGTGACCCTCATCCTTTCAACAGCATATAAAATCAGAGATTGAGACCATTACTTAGATGTAAAGGAAAAGGAAAATACATTTGGAATCCAATGTATTAATGTTAGTTTGTTTACTTTGGGGATTTTTCTTTGTAATTAAAGTAGAAATAGAAAAATTTTGCTACATGTCCTGCTCTAGTTTTCTAGATTGCTGGGTAGTGACATTTCATAATTTAACTATGACCTAATAGATTCATTTACCAATTCATCCATTCAATTCATTTATTAAATATCCAATAGTCGATGTGCCAATCATGGAAGTTATTCTGGAGCAAATTACCTTCAAAGCTTCTTGTTTTGTACTATTCCTAAATATTAGAGGAACTTTTGAACATTTTGTTATGGAAAGAAAATTGAGGCTTCTGCTTCAGGTAATTACAGGTTATGTAATTTGGAGCAATCCTTTCACTGAAGATATTGTTCAAAGGTAAATAAAATAAAGAGTGCATCTCCCATAAAAGCATCGGGAAGCTAACAAATATGAAGCAATTAGTCAAGATCTAGTAGATGCCAGGATGCCAAAAAGAGAAACAGGACACTGAAGACTGCTTTAATCTTAGGAGTATTGTTTATCATTGAGAAGGGTCGGGGCAGGGGGGCTGTTTTGTGCTTTTGGGCTGCCTGGAGTGGCCAGGAAAACAAAAAGTGGAATCGCAGCTGTGACAGAGGTGAAAGGCCTGGTAAAGAACCTATGCTTTATGAAGGGACCAGAAAGGGCTCTATGCCTCAGAAGTAAAGATAAACAAAAATAAACAAACAAAACAAAACCAACTCTTACCCTCTCTTACTTAGTTCTCACTGTTTATTAAATAGTGAAGAAAACTTCAAGCCTGGAACCTGGAAACACTGCTTCCACAATGCCAGTTGTCTTCAGGCACCTTGTAAACATAACATAATGTTTCCCTTTTCTAGGAGAGGAGAACATCATCCTGAGCTTCATATTAACTTCTTAGATAAATTTTCAAATACAAAATCAGAGGAAATCTGGCATAGCAGATAACTGGAAACATGAGGTAAAACCAACAGGGGAAATGTAACCAAAAATAAAAATAAAAATAAATAAACCGAGATATTGCCATTAGAAAATATATTTCATAAAACTATTGTGTTGTACATGCTAAACTCAAAAAGATAAATACAAGCATAAAAATCTCAGAAGGTAACTGGAAACTATAAAAAGTGACATATTTGAAATAGAGCACATTTGAAATGTGAGAACAAAAAAATATGATAATCAAAATGGAGAACTCAATGGGTAGATTTAAAAGCAGATTAAATGCCGCAAAGAATTATTGTACTGATCTACATCTCTTCACTTTGTTTCGTTCTATGCACGTCCATCTCTGTGTCCAAATTGTCTCTTTTTATAAGAAAATCAGTCATATTGGATTAATGCTCACCTTAATGACCTCATTATCTTAACTTTAATTACATCTGCAACAACCCTATTTCCAAATAAAGTCACATTCTTAGACACCTGGGAATTGAACATCAACATATGAATTTTTAGAGGACACAATTCAACCTGTAATAATGACCCTAATCACTTACTGATCTATATCTGCCTAATAAAATGTAGAAAAGCACTGGTCTTAAGTGCTTTATATCTTAAACATGATTCATCTAAATAGCTGTTGCTCAGCTCTAGTCTAAATGGTTTATAGAAGTCATGCTTAGGAAAGATAATTCTTTATTCTTTCATAACTACATAGCTGAACATTTCACAAATACTTGACTCCTTTTTCATTCCCTCATATCCCTTAGCTCCCATTTTTGCACCTCACTGCTACAGTAGCTAATTCAAATTCCTTAGTATTTTCATCCTGAAGATAATATATCAATTTTTACCATACCCTCCACAATTAAGTCCATTTTTGCTTATGTAATCAATGTAATCTTTTTTGCTAAATTGTCCTTGAACACTTTGGCAGATGTGTTTATGGATTTCCTTCCATCTCAGTTTACCCATATTTGTAGCAAAGGCTAAACTTTCATAATTTTCCAAAATGATAAAGACTAGCCATTTTGGAAAGATAGACCAGACAGAAAAAAATGTGCCAATTAGATGATAGTTTTCCCAAATCCCAGACCAAATATTTCTAAAGACGAGTCTGGACTTTTTAAAAATCATATTGTTGCATATTATAGGAGAAAGAGTTTGGCTTTTGGAGTCAGACACACCTGAGTTTAAGTCCCAGCTGTCCTTTACTCACCCTTGAAAATGATGCTTAACTTCCTTCTTATCGTCATAATGAGATCTACTTTACAAGATTTTTGTATGAGTTAAGTAGACTAGCATGAGTGAAGGATCTGGTACATGGTAAGTATTTATTCTCCTTCTCCTTGCTTGGTCACAGTTACAAACTTGATCCAATTTCTAACTTAGGGAAACTAAACTAAAAGTGCACTAGAAATGAAAGTCCACTGGCAATGCTTGATTTTATCAGCTTTGAAATGTTCTCTTACTCAGAGGCTTGCAATCCACCTCACAAACAAACTCTGATCACAATCCATGTCTGTCATACCAGCTGTGGTTTTCTTCAATCTTGATAAGTGTAAGTATGTAATCTTCCTAATTATATAATTCACCAGGAGTCTATCTGTGTGTACTCTTTAATCACTATCAGCTTATGAATAATTAAAAATCAAAACTAGGGCTTTTTTCTTTTTATTATTTTAATATGAGTTGTTTAAGTAATCAGATATATTTTTTTTCAGCATGATTTTTTATATTTGAGGACTAATATTGTTTTCTCTCTCCAAGAGAACATTACTCCAAGTTCATAACACCCTGGGTGACAAACTGGGATTGTCTATACAACAAGCATGGATCTGTTTGTCTTCACAACAGAACCCTGAGTTTACTTTCTTCTAAAAGGACATATCCTTCATGGAAGGCAAGACCCCTTGTAGCCTCAGGGTGTGAAACTTTCTAAATTCAAGCCAGTCATGCTGAACTCACTCTCCTTGCCAGCTGATCTGCTGAGGCATAAAGGATCAGCTTCACTGGCATATTTAGAAGGGACTCATGCTTGGTTTAGTGCTCTGTCACCTTCATCTTAATTTTGAGCAAGGAGCCCAGCACTTCCATTTTGACTTTGGCCCTGAAAATTAAGTAGCAGTTCCTGCAGGCATAGGCATGTGACCTGATGCTGGGTAATGAAATATGATGGGAAGACTGGTGGGAAGCTGCAGGGATGTTTTCTTCTCAGTTCATAAATGAGAAAACATCTCTTCTTCTGCCTCTGAACATGGAAGTCTGCGTGTGAAGTCTGGAAATGAAACCATGTGGAGAACTGCCCAAGAGGATGTGCCAACATTGAGGTTAACACAGCCATACTGAACCCTAAATTATCATATTGTTTGTTTGTTTGTTTATTCCCCGAGATAACAAAAATACTATTAGAGTCGCTTTCAATTAGATTTCCTGCTATTTGCAGACAAAAAATATCAATTTATGGCAAAAACTGTCATTTTCCATGTAAAAATTCATTATCTTTTTTTCCTTAGTAGAAAAATTTATTTGAGTCTGTGATGCATCTAGTTACTAAATTTATCATTCTCTCTTGCCATTACTGTTAATTGTGACAAGTTTTAGCCAATAAGATAGAAATTAAAGAGTTATATGGAATTTCTAGGAAGATTGTTTCAGGAAAAATGATTCAGTTGTGAGAAATGTATTTGCCTTTCCCTCTTTTCTTCTTCATTCTTATTAAAATAAAAATAACAAGGCTGGAGCTCCAGCAGCCATATTAAAACATGAGGTATTCCTAAGTCAGGTGTATGGCAGTAGAGCAGATAGATAAAAGGAATCTGGGGCTCTGATAACTGCAGGCACTATAGCAGCTTTGACTTACATGACTCTGAACTTATTTTATGAGAGAAAAAAATTTTATCTGTTATGTTGACTTTTCTGTTACATTTTGTCAGAACTAATCCTAAGTAATATATCATATTTATATTTTTCCAAAATGTAAAAATCGACTTTATTGTCAAAACATATCCATATATCCAATAAGCATAACTTAAGATTTTTTTAGGAATGTTTTTATTTTTTAATGGTATATACATGGACAAATTATAATGCCACTCTCTCTGAATCCTCACTGCAGTGTTCTCCAATACACAAACACACACAGATGAACATCTTAGATTCTTAGTTTTGGTTTGAGGATAAGATTTGTCTTCTGTATAAAGTGGGCAAGAGGAATATGATCTAGAAAACTGGTGTGCTGCAGAGGTAGCCAAAGCTCTTTGGATTTCCAACCTGATCTAGATCTGAATGAGAGACTGGATTCCTCATTTTTACACACAGGTTTTTCTTCTTGAATAATCTTTATGGCTCTTTCAAAGTAAATTGAGAAGTTCTGGGTGAACATGCACGAAATGAGGCATATGTTTGAGAAAAAGAAGACAAATTGGTATCCACTCTATTGCATAATAGTAGATCAAAAAGTACTCTGAAACTGGTCCAATGGTTAATATCAGAATAACCACTATCTTAATTTCTAACTCTTCTAAAGCCAATTGCACACCTACTACTTTCCTTCCTTTACATAAAATATGCAGTAGAATGTCATGTAAGTTCTATATAATAAATTACTCCCCCAAACTGCAGATTGGTCTAGATTATATGTATATAACTGACCTTATTCAACCTCTCTGGCCCCATCTCTTACTAGTTCCCATATTTCTTATTTTTTCCACCTTCAGTGGGACAGTCCACTGTATTCTAGTACTGACACCAGAGAACTTATCACTCGTTACAGAATTGTTGATTTATAGCCTTTTCTTGACAATCAGATGGTGAATTCTTAGAGGGTAAGGTGTGTACTTTTTCACATTTGTCTATTAAGGTATAGCACAACACCTGCCACAATAGAAGCAATGATTGTTGATGTAAGAATAAATAAAGAATAATTAAGGCGATCTAATGTATCATTATATCTGGCTATATACTATCTCTGTTCAACTCTAAACCTACCAACGCAGTGTCTTATACACTGTAGGATTCTAATACTGTAAAACTTTGAGATTGCATACTCAGAAATGTTATAAATTGGGATGTTATATGATGGGTGATTTGACTCCTCTCTCTGGCTCCCATTTTTAATAGGGCTACTATTTTTAATCTTCAGGGGCAGGGATGGAGGAAATGGATTAGAAAGCAAGGTCAGAGAGGGAAGTGGGTCTCCATATTCCCAATTTTCTCTTGCCTCCAGTTCCCTATACTAGGATGAAGAAACAGGTGCCAACTACCTGAGACTCCTGAAGTTTGCTGCCTCCATTCTAGAAATACCAGCAAACAAAAGACCCAGAATATTTCCAATCAATCAGTATTTCAGCTTTGATGAACAACTACCACCACAATGCACCATACTATAGAAATATTAGGGTGAATTTGATTACATGAGGACATCACCGAACTCCTGGTCTAGATAACAGCATAGACCCAGCTTAGTCATGGCATTAACCTTGCAATACTATAAGTTCACAGTTTATGCAATTCAATTATTTTGAGCCTGATTATCAGGTTACAGTGGGTTTATATATTAATTAAACTAAAAAAGGAATATAAAATGAAATTAGAAAAAACAGAATTAGAGTCACATAATTAATTAAACCCACAGACCCATGACTATTCTGAAAACATCCTTGTAGTCCTTGATATACTTGGAACTATGTAAACAAGTTCAGAAATAACATAAACTCTGCTCACAGTACTAGATTGTAGAAGACAAATATCTTAGTTTCTAACACCAAGAAAATAGAAAAATCTACCTGATCTAGGTAATACAATGTTTTCTAGCCATTTGCTCAATAATGTGCTTTCTGAATACAAAATGACAATTGTTTATTAAAACATATTTTTAAAGTTCAACTCTGGGGGACTGGGAACAGTGCCAACTAACCAGCCATTAAATCATAGCCAATGCATTTTAATAAATCTATCTGTATTCAAAATATCAGAGCTATTCAATGAGTCATAAATTAATTGTATGCTAAAGAGATTTTGCATAATATAAATTTGGAATTTTTTTTACATGTCCTCTAGTTTTAAATACATAAATATTAACCTTTTTTTAATTTAACATTATTATAAATTACATAATGACAAATTGATGAAGATGGATATTACACTTTTTCAGGGTTTCTGTAAATGATGGAAGATGAAAAAACATTTAAATTATTCTTTCAAAAATGCAACTGAATAAAATCAGGAATTTGATGTCTCTAAACAAAATGAAAAGCACTCCATAAACATAATTCAAATATAATAAAGTGAGGGTACATATATATCTAGAACATAAATTGATTAAAATACCACAGTATTTATTATTGTAAAAATAATAATGCTCAATGTGAAACTTTCAAAATCCTAAAAAAAAAAAAAAAATTCTGGACTCTGAAGAAAATAAAAAAACACTTGTAGTCTTCAAAAGCAATTACTATTACATTTTGGTGTATTTTCTTCTAATTTTCTCACTGTATTTTTCACATAGTCGAAAATATTTTAAAACTCTTTGTATCCTACCTTTTTCTTATATTATTTCCCATGCTCATTTACTCTTCGACTGATTCACTTTCCAACATCCTTCATTAAAATGTGAGGTGCTTGATATGAAGGACTATGTTTTACCTTCATATCCTCACAGTCCAACAGTTTCTGACCCATGTTAAGAACTCGCTACATGTTTATCAGTTAACTAACTAGACTTATTTTCTATCAAAATTGTCATAGATTAGATTCTTTATTTCATTAATATAACAACATATAATGATAATCACATCTATTATATACTGATCTCATTACATTACAGGTACTAGACTAGGGTTTCACTCTTAAATTCATATATGCATTCACTCTCTATTCGTGTATGCATTTATCCATGTATGCATTCAACACATATTTGTCAAGCAACTACTCCTGGAAAGAGATTGGTGAGTGAAAACTGATGCCGTTGTTGGCCACACAGAGCTTTTATTCAGTGATAGATGCAGGTGAGTTTTACATATATTTGCTATAATCATAAATCTATAAATTATGACCTATTTTGTAGTATCAATGTATGTAAAATATTGAGTTCTTCCAAAAACAGACTCTGAGAGAGATTAATTAGCATGTCGAAAGTTTATTGAGATGAATCCTTGGATCATGACATTTGGAGAGTGAAGTAAAGAGGACTGACAGAGTGAGAGGCTTTTGCAGTTAAAATAAAGGTTTCAGGTGATTCCATTAAGAGCTCTGGAGCTGGGCTGGCCCTTCAGAATGGTCCAGCCTTGAGCAAAGGTGACTAGGACTTTATACCCCCATGTAAACCAATTATTGGATGGATATAGGTTGCTCTAGGAAAAAGAGTGACATTGGGCAAAGCTACTCCATTCGGCTAAGATCAGTTCATGCAGAGGAATTCAGCAAAGAGCTAGCAGCCACCACACTCCCTGCAGCAGCGGGAAATGCGTATCTCTGTCTTTAAGGAGAGATCTGGGTAGCACAACATAACACCTATAGTCTAACCCTTGTGCCATTTGGACACACTTACTTTATATAATAAATTCTGGGAACAGTTCTTCCAGGATTCTGGTTGGTCTCTTTTCCTGGAGAAATGCTTAAGAGAGACATTAGTGAGATAAACTGCACTACTGTGGCTGGTCTTGAGGCTATTAACTGATACCCATCATCTCCTCCCTCTATTACTCATGCTAGACTTCTCTCACTCTCTCCTTATACTTATTCTGGTTTAGGTAACACCTGGTGCAGAGACCCTTCAACTTTGAGGAGTCTTAACCTCTGATTACCATGACCTTCCCAGATCGCTACCCTTGAATGAAACCGTGCGAGTGTTTTGCAAGATGTCTCACTGGATTACCCAGATGCCAAATATATTATTCCTTGTTCTTATCATACATAAGTAGGTCTAATTATTACCAAAAGAGGAGTCATTATCAGGTACACATAAGAGGGACTGTGCAATCAGGAACACCCAAGTCTGAAAACTAGCTCAGATCTAAAAACTAAGCAAGGCATTATGACTTATTGTTGGTGCACCTGCCCTCAGTCTTCTGATCATTTATTCTTGATTTACTTTGAATACATAATTTGAGCACAACTATTTCAACTTTCAGTCTGTCTTACTCCTAGAGGTTCTGTGTTCTGTTAACCATCTCTATATCTAATGGTCAGTATTCCAATATCTCCAGCTGCCACTACAACCTTAGCATTCATTACAGAAATCATGCCCACTTTCCTTCTCTTAGTTAAACCCTGCCATTGAGCCTCTATTATTTCAGGATTCTGTCATTGTCATTCTTATCAAGGATCCCAGTTCTATCAAGTTCTACTGCCAGCCCTGGCCTACAGCAGACAGCCACCTCTGGCTGACTTCTGAGTGTTGCTGGTGCCCTCTCACTTGTGCATTTGCTTTACTAAGCAGGATGCCTCTAGGGACTCCCAAAGATCATAGAACACTAATAGATTACATCTGTTCTGAGATGCTCACTTCTCTTCGTCTTTTGATATCTTTTCCTATTATCTGAAATAACTGCTGTGGCACTTCTGTTTCACTTCTTTGGGCCATCACTTTATCCAAACTTCCAAGGGCCATTCTAATGATGATTCAACATCACCTTCCTAGGTTTTGCCCAGTGTTTTAAATCATGATTCATGGAAATGTGTTCTCATGAGCAATTTTTTATCTCTCCATTATTCAAATGTATTATTCCACCCACCCCTCAACCCAGCACTCTCAGAATACAATTCCCCACATACTCCTGGATGCTGCTAGTATAAGTTAGCTAGGCTCTGCAACTCCTTCAACATATTGTCATTTTCCTCCCTTTGCAGACCCAACATTTACTGTACTTAGTTATGTTGTGACTTGACCCCAGTCTTGTGGTGTTGTAATCAAGATGGGAGCACATGCCAATCTGCAAGGTGAAGGCATCGGCACTTTCTTCAAGCAAGGGGAAGCTGGGAAACGTTAGCCTCTAACAGGGAGTATGGGCACTTCTGCAAGAGCAGAGTTCAGGGTGATGTGGAGTTTCAAGATTCTCAAGTACATCAACCCTGATAACCTCATCCTAAATTTCAGAACACCACATCTTTTATTCTAGGGCTATGACCTTGGCATAGTAAACTTGGTGGGACAAAAAGTTTAACCCTCTTGTAGTTCTGTCACTCTCATAATTAATTCCCTAACATGATCCTTAGCTTTTTCTGGACTTTAGTAGATAAAAATCTCTTGTGTGTTACCTACGAGGCCCTCTGGCTTTCACCCTTTGTTTTCAGTTGGAGATTAATCACCCACACTCTTTCATTTACTTTGCCCAATGTATCAATGTCACTGGCCAGAAACCACATAAATTCCATGTCCCAAATCTTTTAGCTTTCCAAGGCAATTATGCACCTTCTACCAGAAGACACTTTTGGGGAAATGCTTGCTACTGAGTTTCACTCTAACTGAAGAGGTTTCTATGCCAGAGGTTTCTCATCAACATGCTTGAAGGCAAGGAGTCTCCATATTCTTTACTTTCTTTTTTTCTTCCAAGCTTTTCCACCTTCCCCTATTCAAAGCCTTTTCTCAAGAAGCTTTTTACTTACTGTGATTATCATGCGGTAATGAAGTAAGTGTTAAGCAGAGAGAGTTTTGGGGTTTATAGCTATTTTCACCAAACACTTTCTCTCTATAGGCTCAACTTTCCCTGTTTTCTAATCATTCCTCAGTCTAAGACTTTTTGCCTACTTTCACTCTAGCAAACAAAAGTATTCATTGATAATGCCTAAGGCTATGATTCTTTTATAGGGAATACTTTTTTGATTAGAGACTCATAACATAATCATTCAGACAGAGAGGAATGGGACATTAATGGTGTAATTCACAAACAAAAGTATCATGGTGTTTTGTTTTTCCTGTGTAAAATCTTTTTATATCATTCACCTAGTAGCAATTATCAGCAAAACCAAAATCCTACTTAGGGGCATAAGCCTCCATCTTAGGGTGTGTTTTTTTTTTATTTTGAACAAAGCTATATCCAAAATAACTTTCTAGCAGGCAATTTTCTTACCTCACAAAGGAGGAAGAAGTTAAGACCTTTTTAATATGATCTTTTAAATATCAATTTATTAAATTTTATTCAAGGTACACTTTTAACTTTTTGAACATATCCACAATCATCTCATTTGACTTGTGGAAGAACAAAGGCAGATAGCATTTTCTCCAATTTATAAATAAAAATAACTGAATTCTACAGAGTTTGATTTCGACTACTCATTTCATATGTCTTCTCATTAGACTATTTACTCCATATTAGCAAGAGCTGGATCTGTCTTGTGAATAGATACCTGACACATAGAGGCATTCAATAAATACTTCCCAAATAAATGAATGAATACATCTAGATAGTCTCCAGAAAGGGAGAATTAAGTATAAAATTTATGAGTAACAATATTTTTGAAAGTGCACTGTTGCATAATAAAGTTTCAGGCAAATTATTATTAGGAACCATTCCTTGCAGATATTAGTGCTCATCGTGCCTTATGAGCACTAATGTCTGCATTACACATATGTAAAACAGGTATGTAAACTTTTGTAAAAAAAATTGACATGTTAACATAGAAATCTTCCTGTATATAGTCATCTTTGATTTTAAATCTAAAGAAAGATGTATACACAGCAATAAAAGTGTCTTTAATTAAAGTACCAAGAGAAAGTGGGAGAATAAACTTGGCTTTATTTTACTGAAATTTGTTTAGGTAATTTTATAGAAGCTCTCATTTCTAAATTAAAAAAAAAAAAAAAAGCTAACACTTCAAAGCCCTTGACATAAACAGCTAACTTCAAAAAGCTGAGTGTGTGTAAGCTCTGCTGTAAACCTGCTCCTTAATTATGGTCCATTTTGTACTCAAAGCCATACTTGTGTCACATTATTTCACTTCCTTTCAATCTTTCAGGAGTGTCATTTTTTAGTTATTTTCAATCTTGCTATGACTGATAACATTTTTGATCAATGAAAAGGTTGGTTTTATTTCCAAAAATAATGATATATAATAAAGCAGTTCTACTCCAATAATTAAAAACATTTTAGTATGCAATAAAATAGCATTTTTTTAGCTTTAGCCACAAAACATTAATTCAGACACTAATTTGCACATGATATATTATTGCTTAGAGCTGTCTGGGCATTTATTAGTAATGTGTACATACACATACATATACATATTAGATTGTATGTTATATTTAGGTCATTTATATCTAGTCTCAACGGGTTTTTATTTTATTTCAGTATAATGAAAAATTTTATTTTTGGAGGGATAAACCTGCAAGTATAAATCCAAAAGAAGAAAAATTTCTTAAGGTAATTTTATACGATAAAAGTATTTTGAAAAAATATATGAATCATTATTAAATGAGACAGTTTGGACAGTATCTAACCTAGAGCAATTAGTGTATAAAAGTTTTCTTAGTTGAGATATAAATACAAAATATTATTCCTAAGAATTCATGCACAACTCAAAGTACTGAACCAGGAACTAAAAGACATCAGTTTAATCCCAGCTACACCAAAACATAACCACTGTTCAACACTGAGAAAGTCATCTCTCTTGGAAAAGTTTTCTCCACTGTTAAATGAGACATTGCAATGGGCTCAGAAGTTTTTTCTGGCAATGAGAGTCTCTGAATCATGAGAATCAGCTAGGTTATTCTTTATTAGAGCTCTTCCTGGCCACAAGCATAAATGGTTAGAGTTGAAAGCCAGTCCTTCCATCTGTGGTTATCAGACTGCAACTTTTTGTTCTCTTATGTGACATCTATAAATTGAAACTTAAGTATCTTCTCATGACATACCAAGTATTAGTGATCTGGAGAATGTTTAATCCTGCAGCCTCATTTCAAGTCCTGCTTCATCTTTGTGGTCCAGTGTAACTTCTGCTCTGAGCTCTAGTTCACCAAATCTGCCAAATTAGTTCCTGCTGCTGTGCCTTTGCACTTAGTAATTCGGACTCAAATGTCTTTCCCTGCATGTTTTCATCTGCCTAGTGCCCATGCTTTAGACAAGACTTAGTATAAAATATTTATTTATTTAACCATGTATAGTAATATGAGCACATGCAATATAGGGACATCAGGGAAAAAAAATCACGAGATGTTTAAAATGCAGATGCATAAGCCCATTTTGACCTACTGAAATAAACTCTTAGATGAGTCCTGGAAATCTGTATTTTCCCAATGTCTCCATTAACCCTATTATTCACTTGATGACCCTTTAAAAAACATGGCTATGAGGAACTCCCACTTGTTCACTTTGTGACCCATGGGAGTGGGGGGAGGATAGAGGCTTTGTTCCAGCAAAGGTAAATTTTCTATAAGTTCCTGAGATCATTTCCATATTTTTTATTCACTCATTTTGATAAATTCTTCTGATATATTCCAGACTCTATGTTGAATGCTAAAGATATAGAAAAGAACGAGGTCAGTTCACTCCCTGCTCTTAATAGAATCTGTTCTACCAGGTAAGAGAGACATTACAAGTTAGATATATAATTATTCATTTAACCACAATTATAATTATGTGATGAAGGACTCCCTGATAGTATCTTAGAGTGACTATTAGAGAACTAGACTTAGAATCCTGGATTAGGAAAGGTCTCCTTAGAAATATGACATAAAAAAGAACGCTGATGCACAGGGATGATATACATGAGATTTTGAGATATACTGAGATATACCCAGGACTTGGCATAAGCGGGAGGAAGGGAGGCAAGATAAAGGAAGTCAAAGTGAAGAAATAAGTCAAAGTGAAGAAAAATAAGTTGGCAAAGGAGTTAAAGAGGCCCAAGATGTTGGTATTTTCACAACCACTCCAAGTCTCATATAGTTGTTGTCTACATAGTGTATCTTTTACCATTCTCTTACTTTCAGCTATTTATAACTGAAAGCTAAAGTGTGTCTCCTGTAAACAGCATATAATTGAATTTTTTAAATCCAGTCTGACAAACTCTGTCATTTTACTGGGTTGTTTAAGCCATTTACATTACATGCTATCATTGACATATATGACTTTACATCTGCCATTGTGGTTTTGTTTTCTATATGACTCATAACTATTTTGTAAATGTTCCTCCTTTATCACCTTTTTTTGTACTGAGTGAATATTTTCTAGAATACTCTCTAAATTTGTTTAATAAATTTTAGCTATTTTTTAGTTTTCTTTTTTAATTAAAAGTTATTGGGGTGACATTAACAAAACCAAATGTTTCAAGTGTATCATTCAACAGTAAGTCATATATATATTGTTTTGTGTGTTCACCACCCAGATTTGGGGGGTGGAGGAGGTAGATAGGGGTAAAGGGGGTCAAATATTTAGTTATTTTTTAAATAATTGCTGTAGGACTTACAACATACATCATAACATCATAACATTCACACCAACTTAACTCCAGTAAGATATGCAAGCATTACTCCTGTACAGATTCATTCTCTTCCCTTTTTCTGTGCTATTATTGCTATACATATTAAGCCTACATATGTTAAAAAATCCCAAAAATATATTATTATAATTATTGCTTTTTATAATTACGTATTTTAAAAAGGCAAAGAGAATAAAGGAAGGCTCAATAACACTTACTGTTTTTTAAAAAAATGATATTAACCTTCTTATGTATCATTTGTTGTTCTCTTTGTTTAGTCCTGTGGATTTGCATTACCATCTGGTGTTATTTCCTTTCTCCAACATAGCTTGATCCCCTTTATGCTATTATTGTCAAAAATATTAACATTTCTATACATTAAAGTGCCAACAATATAATTTTATAGGTATTGTTTTATGTGATTGCTTTTTAAATCAGTTCAGAGCTGAAAGAAAAATAAATATGTAATTATACTTTTTTTATTAGCTTACTGACCTCTTCGTTTTTTCACATAGATTTGAATAGCTGTCTGGTGTCACTTCAAATATTTTCCCCTTGTTTTAACCTTTAGCATGGCTTCCTAGGGGTCACTCTGCACTCAGCATAAGCCATTTATGCTTACACAACAAGGTTGTGCTTAAGCCACTTGAGCCAATAAGATTTGTATTCTTTACCACTGGATCTCTGTGTGACTTGGAGATAGCTTTCACAGGTCAGGGAGTTTACACTGTTGTCTGCATTCAGCAGGGACTAATAGCACAGAACTTTCCTCTCTGGTTGCTCCTAACAGGGCACAGCTTCGGGCATGCTCATGGCCTTCCAGACCAACAGGGATGAGTGCAGTTTTATTTTTGAGCCTAGCTTCCTCAGAGTCACCCTTAGGTCAGAGTAACTTACTATTGAGCCAGCGTTTGGTCAAAGGTTATGCTTATATTCCTTGAGACAAGTAAGATTCCCTCCCTTTGCTCATGAATTTATGTGTGACATGAAGAATGTTTTCTGCTCTGATTGCTCTGATTGCCCCAGCCTTGTAGACCCCCAGACATGAGTGTGAACCCAGGAGAGCCCTTCTGGAATGTCTCTTTCCCTGGCTTAGGCATGAACTTCTCTGTGCCTTGTACCAAGTAAAGCCTATGCCCTCTGGGAGGATTGTGGATTATTAGTCCTTAAAACATGCCTCTTCCCTTGGTCAGAAAGGCAGTCCACTTCATTGAAGCTGTGGGAGGGAAGAGTGGCCTGCTTCTGCTAGAGTTACACTCACACTCTGTAAGTAGACACTGAAGTAAATGATAGACTCTGGTCTCCCCAGTTTGCCCTGCTAGGCATGAAACAACCCTAAAAGCAACCAGGCAGAGCAGAAATCAGAACTGCAGAATTCTTGGCCTATTGCACCAAGGGCAGAGCCCCTACCTAAGACTGAGAACTGAGGGGAAGGGAATCCCAGTGTCTCAGCCACTCTCACCTCTACCAGAGCATCTGTAACATGGAGATGGGGGTAGGGAGAATGAGATAAATATGTGACCTGCTCCTCCCAGGATAAAATCATATCCCTAGACTGACAGCTGAAAGGAGATGGGACCCCCATTTTCTTGGTCACACTCATTTGGAATAAAGCTTTCATAATGTAGTGCTGATTATTGGGAGGTGGGCAGGGAGGAGAAGTAGATCAACTTCAAATACCATGGACTCTCGCTGTTCTTCCTAAGATTTAGTGGATTTTTTGTATTATTGTTTTTCTGATGGATGTACATCTTTAGGTCAATTTTCAGAGGTTTAAAATAAATTTCTAAAATAATTTTTATCAGTAAAATGGTTATTTTAATGATTAGAGGGTCTACCAAGATTCTTACATGGCATTCTGGATCTCATTCACTAAAATTAGAAAAATAAAATAAAATAAAATAAAAGGGAGGAAAAATTAAACAGGATCATGAGGAGAATATATGGTCTTAAAATTCACTGAAAGGAGACTTTAAATAAGGATGGTGTCTCAAATAGTGTTGAAAACTTCCCTAAAATCAAGTGAGATGAGTATTGAGCACATGCATTTGATTTAATAGCAAGGATAATGGTGATTTTGATGTGTAATAGTAGGTATGAAAGCTGCATTAGGGAGTAAAGAATGTGAGGTTAGTAAGGTGTTAGAAAACAGAATGCAGTCTGCAAAGCCTAGTAGCTACATGGAGCTATGAATCTAGGTAAGTTTATATTATTTAAATAGCTGTTTGTAATAATCAGAAAAGACTTCTATATATTTAAATATAAGGATCCAGGACCCTCTAAAGAGGGGATGGTTAAAGTCAATGGAATATTAAAGAGTAGAAGCATAAAGTTTCTGAGAAAGTGGGAGGAAACAGAAGCAGAGTCCAGGTGAAGAGATTAGCATTAGAGGGTAGGAAGTGTCCTCTTTTATACAAGAAGGGAAGGAACAAAGAACCCATGTGCAGACAGGGTCTTGGTGGCAGAAGATTGATGGAATTCATTGGCTCTCCATCATGGAAGGGATCTCAACTTGGTCTCTAACCCTATATATTCAGGCAGCTATTGTATCATTAACTTTTTTTTTTTTTTTTGAAACTCATGCTTATTGACTTGTCTAAAAGTCAAACATTGAATAAGTACTGAAGGGTGTAGACTGAGAAGAGAAATTCATACACTGTAAAACAGTTGTCCCTGTCTTTTGTGCTTTTGAATATTATCTTCAATCAGCACATACTGGGCCCAGAGGCAAAAATACCCAAGGGGGAAACATGAGAGCTGGACAGTGGGAAGTTGAAACCAGGGAAGAAAGTAAAAAAACATTACATCTGAAAGCTTATTATGAGCCTCCCTAGGTTAAAAAACCATAAACAGAAGTATTAAAATACCTTGACTAGCTAATCTAATTGTATATTTAGGCAACTAATGACTTTCAGCTGAGAAAACTGGGTAATTTGCTGGCTTAAGACAATACAATCAGTTAGAGGCAAAACTCCACTCTCCTGACGACTATCCAGTAACTGTATTGCTCAAAGGTGCAATCTTATTGCTTCTATGTCAATCTGCCTGCAGTGGCTCTCCTTCTCATCACCCTTTCTCCACAATCCCCTCTTTCTCTGGATAAGTTCCACTAATTTTGCCATCATCTCAGGAATCACCTCATGCAGGAAAACATTTCTAAATACACACAAGATATTCAGGTTTGGACGGGTGCCCTTTTGTGCTTCCATAGCACTCTATGTTCCCTAGAAGGTAGTACCTATATTTACTATGCAAACTCTTCATAGCTATCTGTGTATATGTCCTTGTCCTCACTAGGTCAGAGACTATAATTGATCTCAGCATCCATCAAAACACATGGCTGGCATGTGTTAGGCTCTAGGCAAAGGTTCGTTAAACTAAACTGCACTGAACTCAGAGTTTAGATCACTGGATTAAATCAAAGAAAACTGAGCAGAGAGGACGCCAAAATACTTTAGATCTAATCTTTGCTCTATAACTTACCGTGGGCTTCAGTTTCTCACATGGAAAATAAATAAATTTATTAGATTTAAATTTTCTCAAGAATCACAGTGTATTGTTCATCAATGATGTTCAGGAGGTATTTAACACAACAAACTGATGGGGATTTTTCTAAAGTCTCAAGGGTCATTCTAGCTATGGAACTATGTTGTCGATGATTCCATCAGAAACAGCATTTATACTGAAGTGGGTCATAACTGTCTATGGGTGACTATAATTCTAGAGAAGAGCCAAAGGAGATTTCTTGTTCCCACGGGTTTTAGTGCCCACATAATCCTTGACAGGAACTAATTCTGAGCAAAGATAAACTAACCACAAAGCTGCCCACTCTCAAATTAGCTCATTGGCGACCTCTAGAGGCATTTTTACAACAATATGAGAAAGGAAAACATTAAGAATGTATATACATTCATTCTAGTATGTTTCTAATTAAGTTTTCCATTTAAAGAAAATGAAATTGCTAGTCTATCCTTACACAAATTCCAGGGTAAAAATTTAGTTTATTGTTTGTTTTTATGGTTAATTTTTTAATCAGTCCTGTCTAGGTTTAAAACAAGGTTTGATATACAACTTTGCTCCATTAGAACAAAAAAAGTCTAAGTTGTTCAGGCAGTCTTTTTTGAGGGATCTTCTAAAACCACTCACCTGTCATCACCAACCTCACACCCTCCAGAGGCCTTGTATCACTATACGGTTTTGTAAATGTCTGCGCTTTTCATTCCCCCTAGACTTTTAACTACTGAATGGTAGGTGTTTTCACATTTCCAGTGCCTATCATAGTGGTTATCTTACAGAAGGTTTCTAAATAAGTGACAATAATCCCTGTTCCAGAAATCTGTTATGAGAATAATACAGAGGCAATGAATATCAAGCAGCTCTGAAGGTGCTATACAAATACCACTCTGTGTCACCATCTATCGAGCCTGGTGCAAGGCTTCATATCCAAGCCTTTTGCAGTGGCTGAGGAAACAATCCTTTCAATGATGCAGAACAAAGAATAGTTTTGTGGGATAATAGCTATCTCTTTTAGGATCTAAATGTTCCCTGGCTGTAATCAGAGTTTGGGTTGGGCAAATAGGATGCCAGTGGTAATAAAAGAAAAATGGAGAGTGAGAAACCATACAATTAATTATAAAGGATTTATTTTCTCTTTGGATACTAGAAGTACTATAAAAGATCAATCTCATCTTACTATCATAAGTATTCATGAATTTAAAATGTTTATATGAGATTTTGTTGGAGAATTGTGTTTAATACTCAAGTAGTTCCACATTAAATATAGAATTAGATATAATGAATCCTCTAATGGGTTTAGGTATAATTAGAATTATTTAGAAAAGGAAAACAAAAACAAACAGATGAGTATCAAATGTAGAAGAATGGGGTAACCAACATTTACTGATCTGTACATTCTTGACCTATATTTTAACAGAACTCAGATTTTCAAAAACCTTCTGAACATCTTAACTTGAATGTTCTATACACATTCTAAACTAGTCATGTCTAGTTTTAAGAAAATTGAATTAAAATCAGATTTTTTTGTATTGCATTTTCCACCTGAGTGATTGATACTACTCAGTCACTCAGCCAGAAATATGAGAGTCAACCTTGTTTTCCCCATTGAAAATTCTCTCATTCTTTCTCATTTCACTATTGTATTTTTGGTTTAGGTCCTCACCATTCTTTTCTAAATTATTTAGTCTCCTAATCATTCATCTTGTCAAAATGTAGCTGCCTTCCCCTTTTGATCCACCTAACTAAATTGCTGCCAGAGCAACGGTCACAGAATCTAAATGTGATCATTTTTGTTCCCTACTTAATATCCTTCAAAGTTTTCTAATATCTTGCGGGACTACACATAAATGGCATAGTTTAGTACATATGACTTCCTAATTTGAACCTTTTCTTATCTTTCACCATGCTCCCATAAGTATTCTTTGCTTCAAATCTTTCAAAAAAAAAATCCTATTCATTGTTTCCTTTTGCTGCTTCATGGCCTTCAAGCATGTTCGACCCTTTGTTTGGAATGTTCTCCCTCCCTTTTTTTTCCTTGATAACTTCCGTTTTTCCTTTAGCACATACCATGGGTCACCTACTCTTCATTATCCTTGACCTCTCACACCACAGGTGTGTTCTAAATGTCCCACCTCTGTTTTCCTTTAGCATGTTATGAAAACCTCTAATAAGTCACATATCAATCACACTGTCTTGCAACGAGTTCATTAATTGTCTGCCCTTCATTCACTCTCAGAAGAGGTTGATATTTACCAGACACTTTGTGGATGGCACCTTGTTGTCCTCAGGATGAAATTCTTAAAAAGTCTTAGCATAGCATACAAAGTCCTTTATAATTATTCTAATTTTATAGCATCATTTCCGGATAAACTTCTTTATTTCACATCCTATTCTCCAAGTCCAGCAAATCTTTTGCAGTTCCCCAAATAGTGTGTATCTTATGCTCTCTTAACCCTGCCAGGGACACCATTCTCTAGCCTTCTCCACTCAGTTCTTATGTTCAAAAGCTTGCCAAGATCATTCTCCTCTTCTGTACTCCAGAACATCTCTTCTCCCCCAGTCATGGTTCTCATTCTACTATATGGAAATCATCAATTTTCCTGTCTGGCCCAGCAAACTTGAAGGCACTCCTAGGAGAGACTAGCTAAGCTCAGTATCTCCAACCTTTATTCTCAGCACTATCAGCCATAGAGCTCAGTGGTCAAGAATCTAACACATAGGCTTCGGAGTTCAAGCGTGTTCAAGCCCTTCTCCTGTTGCTTTCTAATCATGTGATTTTGAGTATACAATTAGATAAAATATGTATCTTATAATAATTTTCAAGAATAAACAAGATATGATATGTCAACACATCATTCCTGAATGTGGTACATATTAAGCACTGACTGAAGTAATGGTAGCGTTAAGTTATATGACAGATATTCAGTTACATCCCTGAATGAATGAAATATTGAGTCAGCTGCAAGAATAGGCAGAGGATTGATAGCTATGTGACAAAATCCAGAAAAGAAGTAGGAAAGACATTTCAGGTAAGAAAAGCACATGAAGGTGTGCAAGCATGTCAGACAAAGAGGTAGATATGGCTGGACTGTAGGGTGAATGGGAGAAGTAAGCAATGACTGTGAATGTGTGATACTAATGACAGTTTCACTATACTCTTAAATACAGGCTGGGGGCTAGACCACACTAGGAGTCTGACTTGAACCTCCGAGCTTATTAATACTGAGAGTCCAAATGCTCATTAACAATTCTACCACATAATTTTTTTTTTTTTTTCTGAAAGCTCCAAAATTAGCTACTCCTCAATCTTTATTCTCCCATTTTTACAACAGTCCCGGTGGGATAATCTAATGAATTCATAGGATTCCCATTGTTGTGATTACCTCTTGCCTGTTCCCCTAACTGCAGTGGTACTTATATACTCTGTGTGAGACAGACAAAAAGGTAGTTAAATGGAAAGATGTTTTGCCAAAGTCGCTTCTAAGGAAGAGATGTTTCTTGCATATAAACACCTCAAATTTTTATCTCAAATGACATTTTTATACTTTTCTATTTCAAAAGAAGAAGAAAAAAATCAACAAGCTCTAAAGATTTTTATTCAGCTATTGGTCACCTCAAGATCCCATAACCTGGGTACATTTTTCTCTTCCTCCTTCTCTACCATTTTTTTTTTTTGTCTTTAATGTAGTTTCATCCTTTATGAATTAATAGGATTCGCTTTGCTATTGATCACTTGCTGTTTTTAGAGTTCTGTAGACTTGTTTCTCCCGTTTTTCATGGTTATATCAGTAGTACAGAAGTTAGAAATGGAGTACAATCTGGCAACTACACACACAGAGATGTGCACGTACAAATCTACACACACATCCAGAATTTATTGTTAGTTTGAAATATTGATCTTAGAGAAAAGCTGGAAATGGCCTGAAATAAAGCATTAGAGAATCCAGCCCACGCAAAGAGTATATGAAGGAGCTGAGAAAAATGAATTGTCTTTCTCCCATTTCTTACACACTGGACCATGTGGAGGATGACAAAGAACTTGTGTCATGATTTTGTCTACCTCTGCGGTTTGGGAGATACCACATCAGCTCCTTTTTCAGAGTTGTTTCAACCATTTGAAGAAAGAAAGTTATTTTTCCAAAAATAAAGGCATGAAATTTCTATGTGTCCAGAAAAAAACATACTTTTCATAATTCATATTACTGTAGACATTGATTTATATAAATGTTAGGGCCTAATTTTTTTATGTCTCTGTACCTCAGATGGTGAATTCTTCATAGATAAGTTGATTTTATCATTATTTTCTTTATCAAACAATTGCATTGTAGGTGCAATGAGCCAGCGACTGCACCAAATGTTTTCTAAATATTATCATATATTTAATCCTCATAACAACCCCATGATTTGGAAGTTGTGTTTATCTCTATTTTTTGGGTTGAGAACCTGAGGCTCACAGAGATTAGGTAATTTGACCAGAATCATGAGCTAATAAATGGAGAAGATGGGAATGGCAACCAGACTGTGAAGCTTCAGGGTCTCTGCTTTGAAGAACTTGGCTTTTCTGCCTTTAATGATTATTGGTTATATCCTAAGGCTAGGGTATAATAAGGTCTGCAAATAGTAGGGCTCAATAAGTGTTCATGAAATGAATAATATATTTGTCCTGATTTTTTATTTTTTACTGATTTAAATGCTTACATATTTATTGTCTGTCTCCAACTAATCTGTGAGCTCTCAGAGGATAGAAATCTTATCTGACTTACAGCTATATCTCAGTTTCTAAAATTGTGTCTAAAAAGTACTCAACAACTATTCATTTAATAAATGGATAAATGGATGAATGAATGAAGGAAGGAATGAATGAATCAGTAATCTTTATGTCAAAAATACAAACTTCCACCATATGTGGAAGCTATGCCATCATACCCTTTTATATCAGTTTTCTATTGATGCTGCAACAAATTACCAAAAGCTTAGTAGCTTAAGAAAAAAATATATATCTTGCAGTTCTAAATGTTAGAAGTACAAGATGGATCTCACTGGTCTAAAATCAAGGAGTTGGCAGGGCTGTGTATTTTTTGGAGGCTCCAGAAAAAAATCCATCTCCATGTCCTTATCAGTTTCCAGAAGCTACCCATTTGCTAGAATCATGGCCCACTTTGATCTTCAGACGTGGCAACACTGCACCTTTTTGTTCCTTCCTTCTGTAGGCACATCTTCCTCTGATTGAATCTCCTCTTCTGCCTCCCTTTTCTACTTGTGATTACATTTGATAATCCAGGATAATTTATTTTAAAATCATCTGATTATCAACCTTAATTCCATATGCCATACTAATTCCTTTTCTGTTATTCAAACTAACATTTTCACAGGTTACAGGAATTAGGACATAGACATCTTTGAATGACTATTATTCTGCCTACTATATCTTACCTCCTTTACAAGTTTCTCTGATCCTCCTTGCTTATCCCTCACTTTAGCTACAAATAAATTCCTCCTCCCTAATTTTTTAAAGCTCTGCATGGTGATCCCTTTCCAAATTATATTGTGTTTATGTGTGTACACATCTTCCCATCCCCCCAATACCGCAATTGGCCCTTTATAGGAAGATACACATAACTCTACACTTGACAGAATTTAATACCGTGAGGACTTTGTGCATAGACTTATCTATACCTGTGGAGGAACATCATACAGTTTAGTTCTTTCACAGTTTCTAAAAGATAAAGCTGACTACATACTAGGCGCTCAATGAGAAAAAAAAAAATAGTTGAAGGCAGAGGGACAAGGACACAAAGATAGGATAAAAGGGAAATGGGTGCTAGGATATGGATGCTATATGTAAGAGAAAAATTATTTGTGATAATAATAATAATTACTTTAAAACTGCCATTCAATGTACCAAGTTCTGCACTGAGATCTATCGCTATATCTAATTTAAATTACATAAATAGACAATGAGATAGACTAGCCTCTTTATATAGATTGGAAAACTGAAGCTCAGAAAACTCTAGTAAAGCACCAAAAAGAGTACTCTGCGTAAATACATAATTTCTACAAAAATCTGGATTTTATATTCATTTTATGTCTGAATAAACTAAAATTCAGGAAAGTAGAAGTTTATACCCATTTCTAGTGTCAGAGCCACGATTAGAAGGTAGGTATTTCTGGTACAAAAGAGTATTTAAACTCCTTCGGAGTTTTATAGAATTTTTAGAAAGACTTTTCTAAACATAAAAATGCATTAAAATGGGAGATCTTAAATGACTAAACTTATTTAGTTTATAAATTCTGATAAATTTATTTTTATTTTTATTTTTTAATTCTGATAAATTTATGATAAAAATGAATAGCAACAATAGTTATATCCTAATGCTATTGGGAAAACTGGTGTTTTTATTAGTACCCTGAAGAAAAATTTATTATCATAATCTGCATGATTCCTAAATAGGTTTATTTAAAAATTAAATAGTCTATTAACAAACTAGTGTATATATGTATATACACAAATATTTTTAACAATGGCTTAAGATATAATTCACATACTATAAAATTTATCATTTTAAAGTGTACCATTCAGTGTTTTTCAGTATGTTCATGAATTTTGCAGCCATCACCACTAATCTTGAAATACTTTTATTACATCAAAAGAAATTCCATACTCTTTAGTAATCATCCCCCCTTTCTTACCCTCCCCTGACCCCACCCAAGCTCAAGGCAACCACTTACCTAATGTCTGTCTAAATGAGCCTGTTCTAGACATTTCTAATAAACAGAATCACACAATACATAGTCTTTTGTGACTGACTTTTTTCACTTGAAGTAATGTTTTCAAGGTCCTTCCCTGTTATCACATAGCAATACTTCATTCTTTTTTATGAACAAAAGTATTTCATTGTATGAATATTTCAGTATGTGAAAAAGGGAAGGTATGAGAAGAAAGGTGAAAGTAAGGTGAGAGAAAGAGATGAGGAAAGGGGAGGTAAGAGAAGGGGAGGGGAGAGAAGGAGAAAGAAAGAAGGAAGGAAGAAAAGGAGGAAGGGAGGAAGAAAGTGAGTTAATAGGAAAGAGGCATTATAACATGAGGTTTCAGATACATATAAATGAGGAAAGTGACTGAAACACATGAGGTTAGCCTTAGGTAGGTAGGTAGGTGTGGTGGGGAGAGAGAGAGAGCATGAGCAATCTCATTTGACTGAAGAAAAGTAGATAAGAAATGCTGTGGAAGTAAGATAAGTTCAGCAGCTGAGGGAATTTAGTGAAACATCAACTGTCTGATTCTTAATTCTATTAATGATATGCATATAAAGGAATTGAAACTTATTCAATTTAGCATGCATTACTTACTGTTGACTTATGCTGTGTCTAGCTCTATTTGAAACACAGTGAAGGATCCAGAAGTGAAAGCTATCTCCCATGATATTTAACAGCGCGTAGAATGATTAAGCTTCTTTTTTTCTGAAGAATTCATATTTTAGAAATTTTAGAGATTTAGAAATTCTGCCTTGGGGTCTAACTTTCAATTATACATGCTTGAGTCCCCCTCTACAACATGCCTAGCAAGTGGGTTTTCAATCTCTGCTTGACTATTTTCAAGGATAATATCCTAGGGCAACTATTACCGGCTGCTGAGAGCACAGGTTTTGAAGCTATGTACTATCTAGGTTCAAATCCTGTTTCTACTACATAAAAGATATGTGACCTTACAATCTCTCTATGCTTAGTTTTCTCATCTATCAAACAGAAATAAAGAATATACTTAACTCAGAAGACTCTTGTAAAGATTAAATAAGTTAATACATATAAAGAATTTAGAGCAGCCTGGCATATACAGTGTATTTGGTAAATGATAGCTTTAGGTATAAAATCACATAATCTGTCTTTAAATTATTTATTATATAGGGCAAAATTATTATATATGTGGTTTCTACCTATAGGTCCTAGTTCTACCTCTTCCTTCCTAGGCCCTATATATTAAATTCCTGCTTCATATGCACATGTGAAATCTAAGAATCACGTTCTTTCCTCTAACCTAGAATATCCTACTCCTCCATATTGGCTTGGTTAAATTAGTTTATACTAAATATTCATTTTTATGCCCTCTGAGTAACACTACAGGATTCTTGAACAAAATATATTTTAATAGCTACAGAGTGTTTATCATGTAGCTTTACTCTATATAGTAGTTTTTATTGTTGGAAACATATTTTCTCACTTTTATTACAAGTAAAATTATCAGATATACTGGCTGTATATCTGATAATTTTATCAGACCCTATTGCTATAAGCAAAATTATTTAAAAAGTATATAAAATGATTTCTATTCTGCTATCACATTCTCACATACAATGAGTTTTGTTGCTTTTCTCTTGAGGAAAATTTTAAATGATATTTTTTGTAAATCTTTAAATTATGGATTTAAATGTTGACCAAATTTCTTAGTAATGTTCTTTCCAGAACTTCAATATGTACATTAGAAATATTAAAAGGGAGAGGTTGTATTCAGTGTGTACAAATGTAGTTACCTATAAAACTCTTTTTTTATTTGTGCAGAATATATTTTGCGGAATTCAGTATTGGAGTACTGGAATAATTCTCTGGTTGCAAACAGCAGAAAAGAGGGAAATTTTAGGAATGAAAGATATCTTTTCTTGCCCCTTTTTCTATTGCTTTGCCTGGCAGCATTTCCCAAGAAAGCCCCAGACAGAATTTTAGGTTATAAACCAAAAGATGATGCTTCCTGCAAGATAATGAAAGCAAGACACTTTAACACTTAAAAAAAAAAAAAAAGTAGAGGAATTCAATAGAAAAATCTACACTAATAAACACTTAAGAAAGCAAAAATTAAAATATGCTGGAATAATTACCTCTTAATTAAATGTTTTCAGCAGGTCCCATGGGAACTCAGCAGCCTGAAAACATTAAAAACTGATAGAAAACATGGGCATAGTGTGACTACAATGTAACAATTTTAATGAAGACATTAAGTTTACTGCAATTAAATGATCTCTTAATGTAATCATCTCCTAGAGTTGATAAATTCCACATATGAGGCTATATTCTGAATAATCACAGACAAATAGAACGAAATTTATGAAAAAAATAGAACCAACCTGGCTGAGCTCTTAGTTTAACCACTAATATTGCTGTTATGATGTTGGGCAAGCCCTCATAGGCCATTTGTTTCTTCTTTTACGAGATGAAGATAATAATACTATATGCTTAGTTGCAGCAGGAAAAAAAAAAAAGACTGTAACTAACGGCAAATTTGAGAAATTGTTCTTATTTTCTGATCATACATAGGCAAAACTGAAAAAAAGTGAAGAATTTTTTTTGCATATTCAAAAAAGGTAGAATTTAATAGGAAACAATTCCTTTGGTCTTGAGATTTATTCTCACCTTATTGAACAAAATCAGTATTTACTTATCTGTATAAACTCAACTATGGAAGTATTTGTTGAATACTTTCTATGTGTTCAAATCTGGATTAATAATTTTCAAATAATATAAAAGTTGTTTGACTAGCATAGAAGATACAGACTAGACCTCTGGCCTTGATCTTTTTATGGCTATGTAAATTTGGGTAAGTCACTTTACTTCCCTGATCCTCTATTTGCTCATCTATAAAACAGTTTCAGTAGTAATAAATGCTACCTTTCAAGGTTTTTAAAGGGATGCATCAGACAATGTGCAAGAAAAATATTTTATAACCTATAAGATAGTATGAATGTTAGTGATTATTCCAGGGAAATTAGGAAAAAGATTTGAGCTTCAGTTCTGACACTGTCCACAGTTCCTTTATGTCTAGACAATGAAATTGCTTAAAATCTAGTTGGGAAACATTTCTCCTTCTCCTGTTAGAAAATGCTTGATCAAGCATGTTATCCACAGATAAGAACTCACAGCCCCTTTTCGGGTCTGACTCAAGTCTTTCTTCTTCTTTTATATCCATTAATCAAAACTGTGCCATCTCTTATCCTATTTCTTCACTACATGGTGATGCTAAAAGTTGTTAATATCATAATACAATATATAGTCTGTGATAAATATAATTTTGCACACTGTCCCTGGATTAAAATTAATGTCTACAATGTTTGCTATGTGACTATAAAGTACCACTCATACAAGGTGTAAAATGTACTTCCTCAAACTATTGACGGCTTATGTTAATAAGGATGAGAGTTTCAATGTGCCAATTTCAGCCAAGGACTCAAAAAGTAGCACGTTCCCACTGTTATGTTTTTTTAGGAATGTATGATCTGCCATTAGAAGAATACGCCTAGGTAGCCTATTCTAAAGAGAATATAAGGACATATGCAGCATATTAGGAGTACATTATAAACTTTAAAAATCTGCCAATCATCATATTATTTTGTATTCTTATCAGCAATGTATGAACATTGTCATTGCTGCACATTCTAGACTTACTTTCCTCTTTTAAAATTTTAGTCATTCTACCCATTTTAGCTCATTTGTTGTTTCATTTGTATTTCCTGATGACTAAACACATTGAGCAGTTTCTAATATGCTTACTGGTTCTCTGTATATCTTTTTTTGTAAAGTGTCTGTCCAAATCCTTAGCCTATGTTTTTTTTTCTTTTAATTTATCTATTATTGAGTTGTTTTTCATATATTTTAGATGCAAGCCCTTTATGAGATATGTATATGTATAGCTAGCTAGATGTGATATATAAATTGGACCACTATTTATTGACACAGGTTTCTATACATTCTCCTTCAAATTGCTTTCTTTCTGTTGATTATACCTCTGAATTTCAGATTTATTTTCATGCTTATTAACTCTTCTATCTTCAAAGTTGTTTAACCAATTGACTTTTTTTTTAGTTATTGTACTTTCCTGGCCTAGGATTTTGTTTTTAATAGTTTCAAATTTATCTGTTGAGATTTCCTATCTGTTCACTCATTAAAACCATTTTTCATTAATTATCAATTCCCTTAATTATATTTTAATAAATGCCTTGACATCTGTCTGCTAATGACATCTGTGACATTTTGGAAAGTATCATACTTGAAAATCTCAACTTATGTAGCTCTGTCTTTCAAGCTTAGAGTTCTTATAGATATCTGTGTCACTCTGGGCTTTAGAGTTTCCCCCTCATTTGCATATTATAGTACACAGCCAGAGATTTAGGTAAAGTTGGGGCACAGATTTGGGGTTACTTTCCCTTTCTGTCTTTGTCACTTCAAGTTGATCAGGCTATGTTTTTCTGTTGCCATTACCAGGAGATTAGATAATATCCTCTGGCAAAAAAAAAAAAAAAAAAAAAAAAATCATAGTTCTTAGCAGTTACAGTTAAAGTTTTTCAGGAGTAAATACTTTTTCTGGTTCTATCTGCTTTATAATATTCCAGTGCCTTTAAATCACTTTTGGGTTCCAATATTTTGCTACACAGTAACAATTTCATGATTACTTACTCCACTATCATTATCAGGATTCAGTTTAATATTTTATTTTGTCTTAAATCATTTAAAAGATATTTATGTAAGACCAATCCCCCTCCCTTTTTTTTTTAATTTGGCTTGCTGACTGGATTCTAGTGAATATTCTTGCATGAATCATACCCATAATTGATCTTTGTTAATGTCTAGCTTTTATTATTTTGAAAGTGAGTCTCAAATCCTAGATATTTATATTTCCGATCATTTGTCTTACCCATGCAAAGTTATATAATTGTTGTGCTTCATCTTTATTGCCTTTATAAAGCAATCAAAACTATTTACATGTTCATATACTATCAATCTACTTAAATGTAATTAAATCATAAAAGTACAATACCTAATACAATTATAGATAGGTAGATAGATATATAGATATAGATATGGATATAGATATGGATATAGATATAGATATAGATATATAGTTTGGGAAACACTTGAATCTTGGTATGCAAACATATTTTTGCAAGAAAATGTGTATAGGGATGTTAGAGAGTAGTTTATCAGCCGCAAGAGCTCAGAGGGTTTTGTCATCAATCAGTATGTTTTACAGAGGGTGTGGAAAGAGGTGGTTAACTGATGTAGTTAAGTGGAAGTCCATTAAGAGAGAAGTCCACCTTATTGCCTTCTCCATTTTATGTCTGAAGAATATGAGATTCAGAAGGAGTAATAATTTTTCCAAGTTTATACAATTGGTATATGACAACATGCCACTGGAACCTGTGTCCTTTTTATGATCCTAAGCTTTTTCTATATAATACATTTTATTGAAAACCTATTTTGTACTCTTTTTTAAGGTACAACATAGTTTTTCTAAGTCATTATAGAAAAATATACCTGAAAAAAAATCAGGAGGGTTTTTTTAATCTCTGGTGTTTGAACAGTCAGCAAATTTTTGAAGTTCAATATATTGTAGATTAGATAAAAAATGCACCAGAGACCCTGTGACACTTAAAAACTGCATCTACCTACATAAGGTAATTGACAGAATGATGAAGTTTTTAACATAATCTAGTTAAACCAAAATTAAACCTTTCTGATATTGACCTTCCTTTTTTTTTTTTTTTTATATTGAGTTAGCCAAGTCATTTGTTTCCTTTTGCCTACTTAAACGTGTTTCTAAATTGCTAAATATACACAGTATTTTGTTGAATAACTGTACATATTTTACGTTGGAAAATGTAATACCAGTAAAATCATTATCCTGAATTACAAACCTTGCTTTGCATTAATCCCTAAGATCTACAATACTAAAAGGGCATATATCTATATCTGTATCTATATCTAAATATCTGTATATTAAAAGCTTTGTCTTGCTTTGCATAATGACTCTGCAAATAAGTGATCACATATAAAATTTATAATTCTCTTCAACCAAAACTTTGGTATTCTAAAAATTTTCACTCGTGTGGATATAAGATTCATAAATTCTTAAAATTAGACAATATTTTAGATACTAATTAGTCCATTGATTTCCAGTCTTGCATTTTCATATTTCTAGTGATTCTTTAATTAGTATTAGTATTCTAAAAGTTAGTTTCAAATTCCCACCCCCAGAAAACATGAAAATTATGCATTTACTTTAGTTAAGGTCTATAAGGTAGGAAAAACATCAAAGTAAATTTATATCAACTTAGAGGAGCAATATGTAAATATATATATATATATGCTATGATTGGTACAATTTTCAATAATTACTAATTAATTTAGCCTATGAGACTAGCATGTGGTTGGAAAAATAATAAAAATGATAGGAGATATTGATCTAATCCTATCATATCACTATTGATTTTATAGGTACAAAAACTAAGACAAGACAAAGATGATAACTGCCATCTCCAAGATAACAAAAAAAAGTCAGTTCAAGAAAAGAGCTACCTATACCTGACATATTTACCTGCAACTGTATTGATTATCAGAAAATATTCTATATAGGTACTTAATAACTCATAAGTGATCAGTGAACATATTAGGTTTTATATACATGAGAAGACTGGCAAGATTTTTGAGACACACGTATCACACAAAGTGAAATGGTGGTCTATCTACTATTATCTAATCCAAACTAATATTTTTTGTCATTCATTCATCTCAGCTAGTTTTAAGGACCACATTAAGGTAAATAATACATGCTATAGAAATTTCAGAACATCATTCCTGGAGGAAGTATTTATTCATTTTTTGGTTATCCCCTGCTTGTTTATTTTGACTTCAGATACAAATGATAGAGTTAATCATAGTCCATCATTGACGACACATTATCATCATCACTCTCAATATGACTGTTAAATTGTTTTTTATTTTTTCCAATTCCAGGTTTCCACATATATTCCCTCTCTCATCAATGAATATCCATTCTAGGATGTTGACTATATGTTTTTAGATATTAATGTATCTATATATACTATATGTTATTTATATGAGCATACCTATGTTCCTTCTGTAAACTATTTTATTGAAGCATAAATTATATTTAAAAATTATGAAATCATGAATGAATTATCACAAATAACATAGCCATGTAATCCCTATCCAACTCAGAAAATACAACATTACTAGCAGTTCAGATTCTCTCTTCAATTTCTGCCTCATTTTTTTCTCCAAAAATTATCACTATCCTGACTTTAAACACCATGATTCTGTAAATTCATAAAGGTTTAAAATTTTCCTAGTGAAAAGTTTGTCATTATTGGAATGATTCATTTAATATTTATAGGACTATTTAAACTTGTTTTTTTTAACCTCATATCAGTTTGAAAAATTGTACTTTCCTCCAAATTTATTCATTTTATATATATTTCACAATATCCAATTATTATTTTAATGTCTATAAGTTCCTTAGTGATGTCCACTTTTCATTCCTGATATTATTTATATCTTCCATCTTTTTTTCATTAATTCTTCTTTGCCAGAGGTTTTTCTGTATATATTTATTTTGGTCTTCCCAAAGAATCAACTTTAGGTTTAGCTAATTTTCTGTACTAAAAATTTGCTTTTAGTTTCATTAAATGCTTTCCTTGTTATTTTGTTTTTTATGTTTGTTTGTTTGTTTTTTACTTTTTTTGGATTTACTTTATTTTTTTGATAATTTCTTAAAATAGGTACTTAGATAGATGATTCTTAGCCTTTTTTCTTTCATTATATAAGCATTTAAAAATTTTCCCTCTAAGCTCTAGTCTACTTTCTCCCTAAAGCTTTTATTAATTTGATAAGAGTATTTCAATTATCATTCAGTTCAAATTATTCTTTTTTCTACTTTAAATGTATTCTTCAACCTATAAGTTATTTAGAAACTTAATTTACAAATGTATAGGAATTTTTAACTTACTTGCTATTAATTTCTAACTCATTTGTATTGTGATCAATGAATTCTCTATATGATTTCAATATGTGAAATTTGTTGACTTGTTTTGTGGCCCAGTCTATGGTATATTTTGATAAATGTTTGATGTGCACTTGAAAAAAATATATATCTATATATCAGAATTACAGATTTTTGATTAAATATCTCATATATATCAAATAGTTCCAGTTTTAAATCATGTTATTTACATGTTCCGTATTCAGAATTTGGCCTATCAGTTATGAAAAATGTATGTTCAATCCCACCATACCACTCTGGATTTATCTTTACTCATATTCACATCAATTTCTCATTTTATATTTGAACTTATATCTACTTGAGGACATATATTGATTCTTTATAATTATAAATATTCATTTTTACATTCCAACCAGCAGTGTATGAGGGTTCCTTTTTCACCACAACTTCTCCAACACTGTATTACATCTTTGAATGTTGTAATGTCAATTATCTTCCTCCCAATGTATATGTTTCATTGATGTATAGATTGTTTCCATAATATTTTAAATCTTTTATAATTAGCTTCATCTACATAAATATCCTTTCCGATGGTCTTCATTTTCTATTACATCTCTAAACATGCACATAGGATCATTGTATCTTTACCTAAAAGATACCTTTTAATGTTTCTTTCAGTGCAATTCTTTTGATTAATTCTGTCATATTTTATTTGACTGAAATACCAGGATTTTACATTCATTTATGAATTATATAATTTATGAGTACAGAGTTTTATATTGATGACTATTTTATTACGTTAAATATTCCATTGCTTACTGGCATTCATTGTTCTTATTCAGAATTCGGCTATCCATTTAATCATTATCAACTGAAAATATTATTTATATTTGTTTTAAATGTTTTCTCTTTGTTTTTGTTTTTCATAAAACAAGTATGCCAATAAATTTGATAACCTAGTAAAATGGACAAATTCCTGGAAACACAAAATTGACCAAGATTTTATCACAAGAAAATAGAAAAATCTGAAAATCGGCAACAAAAAAATCTTCTGAAAAAGAAAATCTCTGAATGTGATGATTTCACTGGGAAATTCTACAAGCATTTAAAGAAAAACTAACACCAATTCAGCTCAATCTTTTACAAAATTTGAAGAAGAAGGAATATTTCTTTACTTATTTTTTCAAGCCATAATTACTTTGATACCAAAGTCAAAGTAAGTTTAAGAAAACTACAGAATAATGTGCTACAGAATATGAATATTGATACAAAATTCTCAACAAAAATCTCACAAATCAAATTCAGTTCCATATTTAAAGTATATATACCATGACCAAGGAGTATTTATCCCTGAGAAGCAAAGATAATTCAGCATACAAAAACTAATCAATGTAATACATCGCATTAACAGAATGAAGAAAAAAAGAACATGAACATCTGTATAATGCAGAAAAAGCATCAAATAAAACTGAAACCCCTTTTATGGTAAAAAATACTCAACATAGATGGACCTCGAGATAATCATGCTATGTGAAATAAGCCAAACAGAAAAAGTTGAAAATCACATGATATCACTTATATGTGGGATATAAACCTAAAAGCAACAAATGAACAGAACAAACAGAGACTCATGGACATGGACTATAGACTACTGGTTACCAGATGGTAAAAGGTAGAGGAGGAAGGGGTAGTTAGACAGTTAAAGGGTGTCAAATATAGGGAGTTAGGGGGAGGGCAAAGTGGGTAAAGGGGATCAAATATATGGTAGCTGAAGGAAATTGGACTTTGAGTGGTAAACACATAATAGAATATACAGATGTGAAATTATAACATACACCTGAAAATTATATAACGGTATTAACCAATGTTACCCCCAATAAACTTAATAAAAAATAAAATACTCAACGAACTAAGGGGAGTGGGGAGAAAACTACCTCAACATAATAAAACCATATATAAAAGACCACAGCTAACATCACACTCAAAAATGAATGAAAACTTTTCCTCTCAAATCAGGAACATGGCAAGTATACCCACTCTCACTACTTCTCTTCAACAAAGTAGTGGAAATCCTAACCAAAACAATGAGACAAGAAATTTAAAAAAATAAGTAAATGGTATCTAAATCATAAAGGAAGAGGTAAAATTATCTGTTTGTAGATGACCTAATCTTGCAGATAGAAAATTTTAAAGACTCCACTAAAAACTACCAGAATGAATAAATGAATTCAGCAAAGTATAGGATGCACATTAACATAACAAAAATCAGTTGTGTTTCTACACACTAACAGCAAACTATATGAAAAACAAATTAGGGGAAAAATCCTATTAAAATCTTATAAACCAAAAACTACAAAATATTGATGAAATAAAGGAGATATAAACAAATTGAAAGACATTTCATGTTCATGAATTAGAAGACTTCACATTGCTAAAATGCCCATACTACCCAAAGCAACCTAAAGACTAAACACAGTCCCTATCAAAATTCTAATGGCTTTTTTTTCCAAAAATAGGAAAAGAAAAACTGAAATCCATATGGAACTGAATAAGACCCCAAATACCAAAAATAATTTTGAGAAAGAAAAACAAAGCTAAAGACCTCAAATCAAAATAGTATGTACTGGCAAAGACAAAGAGACCAATAGAAGATCATAAAAAAATAAACCTTCACATATATGATCAAATAATCTTTGACAAAGATACTAAGACTACACAGTGAGAAAAGGATAGTCTCTTTAATAAATGATGCTGAGAAGGCCATACATCTATATGCAAAAGGATAAAGTTGGACCCTTACCTTATACAATCTATAAAAATTAACTAAAAATGGATTAAAGATTTAAATATAAGACCCAAGAATATAAGGTTTCTAGAAGAAAACTTAAGGGAACAGCTTCATGACATTGTATTTGGCAGTAATTTCTAGGATATGATACAAAAGTACAGGCAACAAAAGTAAAAATAGATAGTAAGCTTAAAAACTTCTGGATAGCAAAGGAAACAACCAATAGAGTGAAAAGGTAACCTACGAATGGAAGGAAATATTTGCAAAATATATATCTGATAGGAGGTGAATAACTAGAATATATAAAGAACTTCTACAAATCAACAACAAAATGATGAATAATAATGAATAACAAAAAAGGGAAAAGAACTTAGACATTCTCAAACAAGATATACAAGTGGCCAACAAACACATGAAAAGCTATACAATATTATTAATCATCAGAAAAATGCAAATCAAAATCACAATCAGAGATCATCTCACACTTTTATGGTGGCCACTGTCAAAAAACAAAAACAAAAGATAAGTGTAGTAAGCATGGGGAAAAATTAGTACTCTTGTGCACTGTTAATGGGGTTGTAAAATGGTATAGTCACTACAAAAAACAATGTAGATATTCTCAAAAAAATTAAAAGTAGAAATATCAGATGACCCACAAATCTCACTTCTAGATGTCTATTCAAAAGTATTGAAAACAAGATTTTCAAGAGATATTTGCACACCCACATTCGTCGTAGCATTATTTACAATACCAAGAAGCGGACACTACCTAAATGTCCAGTGATGGATGAATAAAGAAAATGTGATATATACATACAATGGAATATTACTTAGCATTAAAAAGAAAAAATCCTGTCACATGTAACACAGATGAAATGTGAAGAAGCTATGCAAAATGAAATAAGTGGATCACAAAAATACAAATACTGCATGGTTCCACTTTTATGACATATCTCAAGTAGTAAAATTCTTAGAATCAGAAAGTCGTATGGTGGTTACCAGGGGCTAGATGGAGGGGGAAAAGAAGAGGTGTTCAATGAGTATAGATTTTCAATTTGCAAGATGAACAGTTCTAGAGATCTCTTACACAACAATGTAAATATAGTTACAATTATTGTACTGTATACTTAATATGGTTAAAATTGTAAATTTTATGTTATGTGTTTTTACCACAAAAAAAAAGCAGATGAGTGGTCTCCTGGAGATACAGATGAGACGGGTGGGAAGGAAAGGAGAGAGTATGAAGGCACACAAGGAAACGTCCAATATATAAATCAAAGCACATAGCAGATTTACTTGCAATGAATCAGTTTAAATATTAAAAAAATAAAACTATCTAAATATTAGAAGAAAACCTGAACAAATTATATATTCTTATAATGGAGTAGTCCTTTCTAAACAAGTCTTGGTGAAGAAACTATAAAGACAAATAATCAAACTATCTGATTTTCTTTTTAATTATATGGAGAAAAACACCATAACCAAAGTCAAAAGACAACTCATAAGCTGGAAAAATACTTGAAATTTATATGTTAAAAAAAAAAGCTATCCTAATATATAAACAACTTTCAAAAATCTAGAAGAACAAATAAGCCAATGAAAAAAAGTCTAAGAGACATAGAGACAGTTCATAGAAAAATGAATATCAGTAACCATTAAATACACAAAAAGGTGTTCAGCTTCACTCAAAATAAGAGACATGGAACACAGAAACTATTTTTCATTCTCAAATTAACAAAAGTTAAAGTGTGCCAACACATTGTTAGCAAGGCTGTGGGATGAAGCAGTCAAGGTCTTGCTTGCTTTGGAAATATAAAAATAGAACAAATTCAATCTATGGAAAACTGAAAATAGCTTTCAAAGTAACATTTGTACTTTCCCTTTGACTGGCAACTGCACCTCTTGAAATGTATTCTAAAGATATGCCTGCTCGTAAACAAAAACAAATGTATAATATTATATATTTCAGCCTTGTTTGTAATAGCAAGATTGGAAATACGCCAATGTTTAGCAAGAGATTAAATAAACTACTCATTCCTCCTCCTGCATGCACAGGTGCACACACACAGACACAGACACAGATACAGACACACACACACACACACACACACACACTAAACTCCACTCCATTATCTTGAACTTCAGCTTTGGCCTTATAAAACTAGTTGTGGTTACTGAGTCCTTCATACTTAATCACATCTCTGGGCCTTTACATTTGTTGCATATCTTATATGCCTAAACTTCCTTTCTTTAAAGCCTGTATAAAACTCCTACTGTTCATTGAATCACTATTCACAATAGCTAAGATATGGAAACAGCCTAGCAATAAATCTTAAAACTTGTTAGGGCTATGACGAAAAAGTTTAGTTCAGAGAACAGAGAATAATCAGGAAGGTGGGTTGGAAGACCTTTTTATGCAAGGTTGACTATGAAGATTACTTTTTATGGTGTTCCCTCTTTTGAAAGTAAAATAAACAGAGGATACTAAAAATCCTTCCCAGGTATGCTCTCTATTCCTTAAGCTCTTCAATTATCCCTTAATGTGTACAAGTCTCCATGAGCTCACTTTTTTTTTTCTCTACCACTGAAGCCATTAGAATTTCTACTTCTACCCATGCCCAAGCAATGATCTTCTAGAGTGATTAGAAGAACCAGGCTCCATGCTTCCTGTCTCTTCTGTGCTGCACAAAGGGAAACATTTAATAAACTTTGACTATTTTTTCTATAGATAATAAAAGACTTATTTAATTATCTTTGCCCCTGAATGTGTCACATGGTACTTCAGTTATCTATTCCATGTCAGTCACCACTGATACAGCAGGTGCTTCTTGCACAAACACGCTTATCTTAGAAAATAGGTAGTTGCAGTAGGGAAAAGGGATCAGAAAGCACTTTTGGAAAAGATCATTTCACCCAAAGGAACAAGTGATGCTGGCTCATATCTCTGTTTATTTCCCCCTTTTGTCCCATTCTAAACATGTTTGGTCAGTCTTCCTGTGGCCTTAGCTCCTAGGCATGCTGAGAACCTCAATGGCACAGACTCGTGGGAAAAAGAAAATAATGTAGACATGTGCAGACATGGCTAAGGAATCTGACAAGACTTTAGAAGTAGTACTAGAAAAAGACATATAATAATCATACATTCAATTTCCCAAAACACTGAATCTGTTAAGCAATTGGTTTTAAATTCTAAGATTAAAAATTTTAAAAAGCATCAAGGAAAATCATAGAAAGGATAAGTGGTATTAGTTACATTCAAACATGTCCTTAAGAAGAACAAAAAATATTATTTAAAACTACTTTTGTTTCTATATTATTCACTAGATTAGCCTACAAAACATTAGGAAATTCATTTTATTCCTATAAATTGTGGGAAATCTTTTTTCTCATGTAAATTGCACCAAAAGAAAGAAGTTATATTAATTTATGAGACATTTATTAACTTAGAATGCCCAACATTCTGTATGTTAAAGTTAATTCAAGAATGTATTTATTCGTACTGATTATTAGATAAGAGGAATAAAAACAAAATAATAGTAATTTGAAGTGAAAAGTTCTAGAACAATGTAATCAAAGAACATATGATTTCTTTTACTTGGGTATGAAAATTTATGCCTTTTATTCACACAAATGTTTCAGGATAAAATATACTGACAGTTATTCTGGGAAATAGTGTTGATTCAATAAAGGCAAAATAAGAGAAGAGCCCAATTTTCAGCAATGGTTCCTCTTACATTTGTATTTGAAATGCCTTTTTGTGGATTATGTCTGAGGTTACCCCCAGCAACACTGATAGTAGTTATGTTTCTCTGTTTTACATGGATAGTACTAAAGCTTATAGAGGTGACAGTAACTAAAAGTAAATGAAGCCATTCAAATTATAAGCCATTTCTGATGAAGCTTGGCAAGCACACTCCACTGCTATTTTTTTTTCCCCACTTAAGTAAATTAACTATGAGGCAAGAATTTACTAAAAGACTCATTTTTACCACATTTTGTCTCATCCTTTCACACATGAGTATTATTTTCAGAAAAAAATAATAGTTGTTCAAAATAACCTATATTATTATGTGTCTACTCTGCCTTTAAGCATGAGTAGCAGACGAAACTTGGAAGGGATTTTTCTCTGAAAAATGGTTCTGAATTTGGTGACCAAAACTTCTAGAGCCAGCTTTTTACCTATCTCAACATATTAATAAAAAAGAAATAGGCAAATGGAGTCGGAGTCTTCTATACATACATTCAGATGCTTTTGTTACTTGTCCCAATTTATATGTCCTTTAAAAAAAAAAATTCTAAGCCTGAAATGGTATGTATTCAATATGAACTCTTAACTGTAACAACTGCTCTGTGTCTATTACATATCTGTGTTTAAGCCTAATTCCAAAATTAAGAAATAAATACCCTATGTGAGTAGTTTTGTGAAAGAAGACATTCTCTACTTATGTCTTTGTAATGTTTCTCTTATGTGAAATGCATTAAATTCTAATAATGATAAAAAGAAGACATAATTTAGTAACCCATTTTCATGTACTAAGCATGAGCTAGATGCATTACCATAATACTTACAACTCTATGGAATGTGGCTTTTTCCAGATTTGTAGAAAGAGTATCTTAATCTAAGAGAGGTTATATACTTTTCCCAGTGTTAGCCATTCTCTTTCTATTTCCCACCCTCGTCTCATTCTTTTACATCATCTTCCTTTCTCTCTTCTTCCCTCTACTTCCCACGCTTTCACTCCCCACCTCTCCACTCCATCTCTCTCTGCCTCCCTCTGTAATTGATGTTATTAGAATTTACAATCAGAGATCCAATACTCTTTCATTATTTTACAGACTTATGCCATATTCCTTTGTCCTTTTCATAAGTATAGTTTTAATAAACTTTTTTTTCCATAGACTATTTTGTGGGGCAGACAGGTTCACAGCAAAATTGAGTGGAAATAATAGAAAGTCATGTGTTTTAAGGTAAGAGAGCCCTCAAACACAAAAGGTATTAGAATGAACAAGGGCCAATTCGACAGCCTTCCAAATCTTTAGCTCCTTCATTTGTAATAGTTAATTGTGAAAGCATTTATTCAGTTGATCCTCAAAACAATCCTATGATGGCACTATTCCTATTACACTCAATGAAATGACAAAAAAAACTGACAAAAGTAAGGGATATACAAAGAGAGAGGCATGCACTTTTCGAATAACCTTCAGGAAGGTTATAAGAAATTTAAGCCTTTCTGAAGCACCCCACAAATTACAACAACTTTCCTTTACAGAGCAAGACCCCAATTTGTATATTATCATTATCTGATAGTCATTTGTCATTGGCCTCATTTGTTGTCCCTTTCTCTAACATGACATGAAACTAAATCGGTGCTCACAACTCCCAGGTCAATTTTCAGTAATTCGATGTCATTCCCTATTTATTGCTTTTCTTTCATTGTGTGACAAATTATCAAAAATGTAGTTGCTTAAAATACCCACTTATTATTCCACATTTCTGTTTATCAGAAGTATAGGCACAGGATAACTGGCTCTCTGTTCATTGTCTCACCAGGCTGAAATCAAGATATTGGCCAGTACTGAAATTCTTTTATAGGTATGGGGTCATCTTCTCAGGCTCACTAGTTGTTGGCAGAACTCATTTCCTTGAAGCTGTAGGAGGTCTCCATTTTCATCCTAGCAGTCAGCTGGACTACTCTCAATTCCTAGAGACTGCCTACAGCTCCCTGTCATGAGGCCTCCAAACGCTGTTTGCAACATGAACATTTGGCTTATTCCAGGCCAGTTGGTGCACATCTGTTGGACTTCCACTTCTGCAGGCAGGCAGAATAAATGCTTTCCTTTTACAGAGCTCATGAAATTAGGACCTGCCCACCTGAATAATCTCCCTATTTTAAAGTCAATTGATTTGGGGACTTAATTACTTCTGCTAAATCTCTTCACAGTATTACTTACATTAATGTTTAACTGAATACTGGGAGAAAGTGTCTGCTCCTGAAAAGCCAGAAACCTTGCAGCACCATCTTAAGATTCTACTTTTCATACTCTAATTTGACCTTGTTGAAAAGAGAAAAGAACTTCACCTAAGTCCACTGCTTGATTCTCTAACAGAGTTAATATCTGTGTTCCCAAGCCTGAACTTCGCAACCTGGCTCCACAGATCTGATTTTAAATTTTGGTTCTTTTGCTCAAGAACAACATAAGCAAGGGAAAAAGTATTTTAAATCTATAAATGAAATATTTATTCCCTATTCTATAAGGTATTATGAGAAATAAATGAGATAATGAAAGAACATTTAATATGGTACCTGAATTGCTTTACTTCAAGAAGTATTTAATTTATTTCAGCCAATATTAGAATGTCTTCATTCTATGACTAGCCACATGCTGTCTGCTAGAACTATATTTGGGAGCAAGATAGTCACATCTGTGACCTCACGAAACTCTGTTTTGTTAGATGTTAAACAAATCAACAATAAAAAATCAAATACAATGGTGATCAGTGCTACCAAAAGAAAAATATATATATTGGAAAGATGAGATAGTTAAAGCAAGAGTCCAGATTCCTGGCTTCTATTTGAACACCCTTTCCACTGAGCCAACACTGAACTGCGTAGCCCCTCAAAAATTCACATTAAGAACACCACTCCAAATTGGATGGCATATGAACAGAATCACATTACTATTGCTGAAATCTAACTCAACAGGAAGTATTGTTTAATAATGAGCCTGAGCAAAAGTCTTGATTAAAGGTGGCAAAGTAGTGATAACAGCTGTCTCTAAAAGGTTTTTGTTGATGACCTTTTGTTCTTGTTGGAAATTGATATTCAGTTATCTGCTGAGTTCTGGATTGGGAACTGAATGCTGAATAACTCACAGGAATAAGTTAAAAGCATATTAATTTAATCTGTATATTTGAGGAAGGCATTTTGGATCCTTACTTTTAAAATCACTTTATTCTCATTTCAATTTTCATGAGTAAAATACTCGGTCATTTTATAAATGCAAGTTTCTGAAATGTTTCTAAATGTGCCCTAGATTTTTTGTAATGCACCATTAAGTACAAAGAAATAGAAGAGCGAGTCTGAGGGATCGGATCTCTATGCTAGCAATAAGTAAATGAGCTTCAACGTTGGGAGAAAACATAAGCTAAGAGATGGGAAAACATAATCTAAAATGACACATATTTGATGGAGGTGAGAACCCTGAGGAATTCACTACAAAATACTGCTTGGAATATGAATCGAATTAGACGTGTATAAGGTATACAGTGCCTCAGGACAAGGACACTATGATTTGTAAGCCTGTATTTACACTCTGTTGCGAGAGGGATTGATTGCAGTCTAATGAGACACTTCAATTTCTCCTTCTACAGTTATACCAAACAGTGTTTTACAACTGGAATATCACATTGTCAGAGAGAAAAAGATGAAATTAAAAGAGTTCAAATGATCTGCAAGGGAAAACTATTGCATAAACCGCAGCAAAAGAGATCATAAATAACAAGTATGCATTCATCTTCTACTGTTGTGTAACAAATTACCGGAAATATTGCATCTTAAACCATTGCCTTTTTATTATCTGAGTGTTTCTCTAAGTCTGAAGTTGGCACAACATAGCAGAACTCTCTGCTTAGGGTCTTATAAGACTGAAATCAAGCTGACGTTGCATTCACATCAGACAATTGGAAGTTTCTTTCAAGCCCATTCAGGCATTGGCAGAATTCACTTCCATGCAGTTGTAAGACTAAAGTCTCCATTTTCTTGCTGGCAGTTGGCCAAGAATTAATAACCTTAACTCCTAGAGGGGACCCACAGGTTCTAGCCATGTGACCAACTGACAACATGGCAGCTAAAATCCTCAAAGTTCACAGAAGAATCTCACTCTATTCTGCTACATCACTCATATATTTCACCTTTTCTAATCCATTCATCCAATGACAGATGTTTAGGTTGTTTCTTATCATGGCTCTTATGACTAATATCACAATGAACATGGGAATGCAGATATCTTTCCAAGATATTGACTTAATTTCCTTTGAATATACACCCATAAGAGAGATTTCTGGATCATAGCATTTCTATTTTTAATTTTTTGAAGAACCTCCATATTGTTTTCCATAATGGCTATACCAATTTACATTCCCAGTAAAGAATGTACAAGAGTACCCTTTTTCCATACTGTCACCAATACTTGTGATTGACTTTTTGATAATAGCCAATCTAACAGATATGAGGTGGTATCTCACTGTAATTTTGATCTGCATTTCCCTGACAAATATTGATGTTGAGAAACTTTTTATATATTTATTGGCCATTTGTGTTTCTTCTTTGATGAAATGATTGTTCAGGTCTTTTGCACATTTTTTTCATTTATGTTAATTGTTTTCTTGCTGTTGAGGTTAAGTCTCTTATAATTTAGGTTATTAACCCCTTATCAGATTTATGGTTTGCAAATATTTTCTCCCATTCTCCCATTTCATTCTCTCTCCTCTTCACTCTATTGTTTGCTTTACTGTGCAGAGCTTTTTTACTTTGACGCAATCCATTTGTCTATTTTTGGCTTCATTGCCTATGCTGTTGGGGTCATATCCTAAAAATCATTGTGCAGACCAATGTCAAGAAGACTTTCCCCAATGTTTGTTTCTACTAGTTTTAGGTCTTAAGTTTAAGCCGTGAATTCATTTTGAGTTGACCTTTGTATATGGTATGAGATGAGGTTCCAATTTCATTTTTCAGCAATTTTCTCAGTGGCATTTATGGGAGAGGTGATACTTTCCCATTGTGTGTTCTTGGAAACTGTGTTGAAGATCAGTTGACTGCACATGTGTGAACTTACTTCTGGGCTCTCTACTCTATGCGGTCTGTTTTTATGCCAGTACCATATCATTTTTATTAGGGTTGTTTTGAAGAATATTGTGAAATGAGATAGTGTGATGTCTCTAGCAATGTTCATCTTGCTCAAAATTACTTTAGCTAGTTAGGATCTTGTGAGATTTCTTATAAAATTTATGATTTTTTTATTTCTGTGAAAAATACCATTGGAATTTTGATAGAGACTGTATTGAATCTAGACTGTATTAAATCTATAATCACATTCAGTAGTATGAACATTTTAATAATATTAATTCTTCTGATCTATGAATAAGATTTATCTTTCCATTTATCTGAGTCATCTTCAGTTATTTTCATAAGTATTTTATAGTTTTCAGTGTACAGATCTTTTAATTCCTTGATTAAATTTATTCCTAAGTATTTCATTGGTTTCAATGCTACTTTAAGTGGAATTATTTTCTTAATTTCATTTTTAAATAGTTATTAGTATATAGAAACATAATTAATTTTTGAATGTTTATTTTGTATCCTACAACTTTACTGAATCTGTTAAATACTTTTAATGGTTTTATGATAGAGTGTTCGGTGTTTCCAATATATAATATATGACATCTGCAGAGACAATTTTACTTCTTTACTATTTGAATGCCCTTTCTTTTTCTTGTCTAATTGTTCTAACTACAAGTTCCAGTATTATTTTGAATAGAAATGGTGAAAGCAGGAATCCTTGCTTGTTTCTGATCTAGAAGTAGAGATTTTAGTTTTCATCATAGAGTATGATGTTAGCTGTAGATTTGTCATATCACCTATATTTCATTGAAATGCATTCTTTCTATACCTAATTTATTTAGAATTTTTATTATAAAAATATTGTACATTTTCAGATACTTTCTTCATTTATTGTGATACTTCTATAATTTTTTATTCTTTATTCTATTAATGAAGTATATCACATTGATTGATTTGCCTGTGTTGAACCACCCTTGCATCTCAGGGATAAATTTCATTTGATCATGGTGTATGAGCCTTTTAACATGCTGTTCTATTCAGTTTGCTAGTATTTTGATGGGGATTTTTCATCTCTGTTCATCTAAGATATTGGCCTGTAATATATTTTTCTTGTACTACCTTGATCTGGCTTTGGTATGAGAGTATGCTGACCTCATAAAATCTGTTTGGATGTGTCTCCACATCCTCAATGTTTTGGAAGAGTTTAAGGAGGTTTGGCATTAATTCTTCTTTAAATGGTTTGTAGAATTTACCAGTGAAGCCATCTGGTCATGAGTTTTTCTTTCTTGGGAGGTTTATGATTACTGCTTCAATCTTCTTAGTTGTTATTGGTCTGTTCAGAATTTGTTCCTTCATGACTCACTCGGTCTTGGTAGGTTGTATATTTCTAGAAATTTGTCTACCTATTCTAAGTAATCCAATTTGTTGACATATAACTGTTTAGTCACTAATGATCATTTTTATTTCTGTGGTATCAGTTGTAATGTCTTTTTTTTTCATGTATAATTTTGTTTATTTGAATCTGCTCTCTTTTTGCTTAATGTAGATACAGGTCTGTCCAGTTTGTGTATCTTTTCTATTGTTTTCCTAGTCTCTACTTCATTTATTCTTGCTCTAATTTTTAGTATTTCTTTCTATCTCCTAACTCTGAGTTTAATTTGTTATTTTTCTAGTTACTTGAGGTTTAGAGTTAGATTATTTGAGATCTTTCTTAATGTAGGCATTTATCACTATAAACTTCCCTCTCAGAACTTTTGCTGTATTCCTTAAGAACTGGGATGCTGTATTTCCATTTTTATTTGTCTCAACATATTTTTTGATTTCTATTTTGATTTTTTGGAACCATTGGTTTTTCAGGAGTGTATTATTTCATTTCTGTATATTTGTAATTTTCCAATTTTCTTTCTGTTATTGATTTCTAATATAATTTCAATCTCCTTAAATTTGTTAAGACTTGTTTTGTGGTCAACATATGATCTATACTAAAAAATGTTCTATGTATTTCTGTTAGGTCCATTTCATCTATAGTGTCATCCAAGTCCACTGTTTCCTTATTGATTCTCTGTCTGGATTATCTATTCATTATAGAAAGTGAAGTTTTAAAGTGTCCTATTATTTCATTACTATTTCTCTCTTCAGTTCTGTCAATATGAGTTTTATATATTTAGGTGTGATAATGTCGGGTGCATATATATTTAAAATTATTATATCCTCTTGATAAATTGACCTCTTTTTAATTATATGAACTTCTTTGTCTCATGTGAGTTTTTGACTTATATTTTTCTAATGTAAATATAGCTACACTTATTCTCTTTTGGTTACCATTTACATGGAATATCTTTCCCATCCCTTCACTTTCACATGATGAGAGCTTATTAAAGCTAAATTGGGTCTCATGTAGGCAACGTATTATTGGATATTCTTTTTCTTATCCATTCAGCCACTCTATGTCTTTGATGGAAGAATTTAATCTATTTAAATTCAAAGTAATTATTAATACATAAGAACTTTTGCCATTTTACAAATTGTTTTTCTGACTGTTTGTAGTTTCTTTATTTCTTTCTTCTTTTCTGTTGTCTTCCTTGTGATTTGATAACTTTTTAAAAATTGGTATACTTTGATACCTTTCTCTTTATCTTTTGTGTAGCTACTAGAGATCTGTTCTCTGTGGTTACTGTGAGGGTTATGCAACATCTTATAACAGTCTTTTAAGCTAACTGCTTAATTTCAATTACAAACAAAAACTCTACACTTTTTTTTCTCAAAAACTACACTTTGACCTCACACCACATTTTATGTTATTAATGCCAAAATTTACATCTTCTTATATTTTGCATCCATCAACAAATTATAGTAGCTATAGTTATTTTTAACTTTTACACTAGAGTTAACAGTGATTTATATGCCACCATTATGGAACTATAGTATTCAGAATATTGATATATTATTACTTTTCCAATAAGTTTTATAATTTTGTATGTTACTTAATAGGCATCCTTCTGTCTCAAATTGAAGAACTCTCTAATTTTCTCATAAAGAAGGTCTAATGGTGATGAACCTTCTCAGCTTTTGTTTTCCTGGGAAAATCTTTATCTTTATATTTCTGAAGGATTCCTTTACCATGTATAATATTCTTGGTCAGCAGCTGTAGTGTTTTCATTGTTGTTGTTGTTGTTGTTGTTGAAGTTCTTTTAAAATATAATCTACTCTCTCCCAGACTACAAGATTTCTGCCGAGAAATCTATGATAACCTTATGAGTGTTCACTTGTATGTGATAAGTTGTTTTTCACGCACTATTTTTAAAATTCTCTCTTTGACTTTGGGGAATGTGATTATACTGTTTCTTAGTGTAATATTTTGGTTGGAATTGTTTGGAGACCTTCGAGCATCATGAACCAGGATGTCCATATTCCTCCCATGATTTGAGAATTTTCAGTCATTATTTCTTTAAATAAACTTCTTGCTCCTTTCTCTCTCTCTCTTCTACTTCTGAAACTCCCATGATGTGTATATTATTTCCCTTGTTGGTTTTCTATAAATCACATAGGCTTTCCTTACCTTTCTCATTTTTTTCCTCCCCATACTGGATAGCTTCAAATGACCTATCTTTGAGTTTCTAGATTCTTTCTTCTGTCTGAATAAATCTGTTATTGAAACCCTCTATTGCATCTTTTTATTTCATTCATTGTATTCTTCAGCTCCAGAATTTCTGTGTGGTCTTTTTTATGATTTTTCTTTGTTGAACTTCTTTTTTGTTCATGTCTCTCTGATTTCATTGAGTTGTCTAGCTGTTCCCTTGTAGCTCATTGAGCTTCCCTAAAATAATTATGTTAAATTTTTTGTCAGGCAATTCATATATCTCCATTTCTTTGCAGTCAGTTACTGGAATATTATTGTCTTCCTTTGGTGTAAGCCTCATTTTTCATGGTCCTTGAAGTCTTGTGTTGCTCTCTTGGCATTTTAAAAAGCAGTTACCTCCCCTAGTCTTTACTGACTGATTCCAGAAGAGAAAGACCTTCACCAGTCAGCCCAATTAAGAATTGTGAGGGTCCCACAGACCTTTTCTAAAGATGCACTTGGTCTACTCTTCTTGTTCTCTCTTGTTGAGGAGGTTTTAGGTTTGTATGCTTTCTCTCAGACCCATGAAGCCAGGCCAGAAGCTGAGAGCATCCTGTTTATTTTCAATAGGGCAGTCCTCTGAAGTGTTCAGGATTGTGTACCTTTTCCCATTGCAGCAGCAACAAGCTAGCTGTCTGCATGTGCTTATGCATAATCTGCAGAAGCTTAGACATCTATGGGGATGTATGCAGGGTGCTAGTTCCTTGGAGAAGTGGTATGTGGAGTGCTGGGGACATGTGTGGGCTAGTTGGGAGATCTGCAGCTTAAATGTCCTATGAAGTTCAGGGTAAGCTTCTTGGTTGAGTCCAAAAAATAGTTAGGAAAACTTCAAGTTTTGTTACTGTAAGTTTGGTTTCTGTGAGCCCTGCACATTTTCCCTAAACCTAGCTGTCCCAGACTTCAAGCATGCTGATCCTCTTAATGATCTGAGTGGATTAAGATACAAAATAAACCTTTTGGGCTGTGTCCCACACAGCTGGGGAATCCAGGAGCTCCCTAAGCTCTCACTTTCCCTGTGGGAGGAATTCCAGGCTGAGAGAGTCTCTCTTGGTGCTATGCTATACAGCTTTAGAGAGGGATGATGCAGGCAAAGTAAAATTGTTCTTGTTACCTTCTCCAATGTGTCTATTCCCAGATATTTTGCTCTAAAAATGTCGGAACCTTTCCACTGGACTCCTGGGCTTTCACAAAAGTTACTTTCATCCACGCTGGTTGTCAAAAACAGTTTTTCCGAGGGAAGGGAGGTGATGGGGGCTGAAAACTCATATTCCACCATCTTGTTGATATCTTCTCTGTTTTTCTTTTTTTTTTCCTACCAGTTTTATCAAAGTATAATTGACACATAACCTCTGTCTTTCTTTTAGGTTAATTTGTGTATGGTAAGAGAGAGAGGTTGAACTTCATTTTTCCCTCAGACAGATATTCAACTGTTCCTGTACCATTTGTTGAAAAGAATTTTTATTCAATTGTTTTGGCATAATTGTCAAAAGTAAATTAAACAACTTATGCATAAATATGTTCTGTAAACTTAAATCTATTCCATTAATCTAAATGTCTACCCTTATATCAGTATGATAATGTTTTGATTACTATATCTTTACATGATATCTTAAAGAATTAGATAATGTAAGTTCTTTAGCTTTGTTGTTTTTCATAATTATTTTGATTATTTTAGTTTTGGAGTTTTGTTCTGCTTTGCATTTTCATATGAATATGAGAAACATAAGAGCCATCACTGCCCTCTTTCAGTTGATCCCCAATGGCTTCAAGTAGTATTTTTAAAATAATGTTTAATCCAGAGGTTATGATTATTGTGTGCAGGAAAATTAATCTAATATAAGCTAATCTGTCATTATCAGAAGAAGAAAATCCTGTTTTTGGTTTTGGTTTTTTTTTTTGGTTTTTTTGTTTGTTTGTTTTAACTAGGGCTCTGTCACTGTCCTAGCTCAAACCAGCCCCTTATAATAATCCAACAAATAATCTAACAAATAAATTATGTTCTCTCTCAAGCACTGTCCCCCTTCAGAATTCCTGTTGAAATAGCAACATAAGCAGCATGCAGCCCAACTTTTCTGTTCTTTTGGAACTGCACAATACTGAGAGGTAAATATTTTTCCCAGCCCCTGCATATACTTGTACTGGATTGGTACTCTTTCCATGATGCCAGATATCAACTTTGCCCAAGTTATAAAAGTAGCAAGAACCCACTTAGTTTAATAATATTAGTTATACAATACTGTACTCTTATGCTCAGCAAGTTTTAGTCATCAATAATAACAGCAACATTTACAATTATTATATTATTCCCTAAACTGTACACCCTATTCAGAAATTCAGTCTACAATTTCCACAATTCATGATATTCCCTCTCTTTTTTTGATTCTTCTGGCTCTATAGATATGACACATGCTATTGTCTTTCCAAGTGTAATCTAGCTGCTCTTCCCTAATATCTCTCCACAGAGGTTATCCTTCCTCAAATTGCTGTGCATAGATTCCTTTTCATTCCATTCAGTACCTGGTCTTTAATCTAAGTACTGTCTCCACAAGTAAATAGTCTTAATTTATGTACTCAGTCTTCAATCTAATTACAACTCCTCCTGGTTTATCTCACTCTTAGGAGGACATTGTCTTATTTCTACTTTTCCTCTCCACTTCTACTTTGAAAAAATAGGTGCAAACTTAGCACAACAGTGTTTCTGAAACTAGTTAAGGTTCAGATTCCCAGGCTCTCTCCTAAAATTCAGTAAGTTTGAGGTGAGATCCAGCAATCTACTTTAGGGTAGGGACTGTGTCATTTTCATGCCTAGAACACCAATACAAACTGGAAATGTCTAATACAGATTAGACCTTCGGTCATTATTAGTCAAGTTAAACTATATTAAATAATTTTGATCTATGACTTAGAAAATATACCTATCTTTATGCCAGCTCTTCCTCTAAAAATGTGTTGAACCCTTTCTATAGCATTAGCTAAAGCCCTCATTATAGTGTACCTAGACTATCTATATCAATAATCTACTATTCTCCTTACTCATGCTTTTTAATAGCTAGAGAAATGTTTTTAAATAAGTAAATCAGATAATGTTACCCACATGTTTAAAACACTCCAATATTTCCAAGCAATGATTTATATGTTTCCTACACTCCTGATTTCACCTATTTTTCTCACTCTCAATGTGTTCCAGTCACACTGGCCTTCAAAGGTTTCCTCAACACATTCACTTCTACCACAAGACTTTTGCACTTGCTGTTCCCAGAGTCTAGAATGTTCTTTTGCAGATTTCTGCATCACTAGTCACACTTATCATTCAAGTCTCAATTCAAGTTTTACTTCCCCAGAAAAGCCTATTTACCCAGTCTAAGGAAGTTGCCTCCACTCCCATCCCTCCACTATGTTATCTATAGTTTGTTTGCTTAAAACTTATTAAAATTTAAAATTTTATTTATTTGTTTATTTACTTATTTTCAATTTCTCTTTAATAGAATGCATGCAACATAAAAGCATAAACCTTGTCTGCTTTTTGCATTGTTGAAATCCCAGTGCCTGGAACAATGTCTCACAGATTAGGCACTCAAAAAAAGTGTGTTAAATAAACAGGAGAGAGAGAGAGAAGTGTCACAGTTAATCAAAGTAAAAATGTGTTCTTAAACCACAGCAGAGTAACCAAGGGAAAAAACACCATCTATCTGTGTCTTGTAATTTATGCCCATTCAACCAATTTATGAGATTAGGCCTATTTGCAAATATGACCTTCTAAGCATTGCATCTGTTCTTGTTTTCTATAATGAAAATAAAAAGAAATATCACAGTTTATAAACACAGTCTGCACAAAATAAAATACGGTGAAAGTGCAGAAAAGGATAAGATTTTAGATATGGAAAAAACTGAATAAAACATTCTTGAGGTTATAGTAAAAAGTTCAAAGGCTTTTGTGTCTACGTTAAATTAAATTAAATGTAAAACTTTTTATTTCAGAAGGTGGTTATGGGTATTACATGGGAATATCTGAGAATCTGGCACATAGTAGGACTAACAAATGATAATTGCTTTCCTCCTTCACTTAGTCCTATTACATACTATGTAATACTCTGATAAGTAAGAGTTTCACATCTGCTCACAACACATAACTTAATTAGACTTTGTCAATGAGGAAAATCTAATCAAATATGCTCATCTTATCTAGAAGGCAATGAGACTTAGTGAAAATAATCAAATTTAAAGAGTACATTTGCACATTCAGAATCTGTTTGATCTATATCTTAATATCTGACCACTCCTAGAGACCATGTGTCTCTAAGTTATCAAAAGGAAAATTTATCATTTTAATCATCTATAATTAAAACAAGTGGAAATTTATTAATATTTAAACTGTTAACTAAAAACACTACTGTAAACAGAAATACCATGAAGGCAATAAGACATTTTTCCAGCATAGCATGGCTTCAGCACAGTGGCAGTGCCTTACTTTCTGCAGTCTTCTTCTATCAATTCTATGCAAATACAGGTGATATAGCAAAGAAAAAGAGTTCATTACTACTACAGATGCAACAACTTTTCTAACTTTTCCCATCATACCTAAGTTCTGCTTAGTCTACCTAAGTGAAATTGTAAAATACGTTTTCTTCAGTGTGATGTGATTCAGCATAATGTCTGTTAGATTTTGTTGTGCATTTTTTTTCCTTTTTAAATGCTTGGTGTTATTCTATAATGTAAATATACTACAATGTATTTTTTGATTTTCCTATTGATAAATATGTTTCCAGTTTGGGGTTATTATTAATAAAATTGCAATGAATATTGTAAAAATCTTTTAAACATTCTTTTTTTTTCTTTTCTTTTCTGTTTTTTTGTTTTTTTTTTTGGTTAACAAAAAGTTGCTGTCAAAGAGTAGATGTTTAATTTTCTTTAAGTGTCAAATATTTATCCCAAGTGGTTATATAATTTTATACTCTTAGCAAAAATACTCTTTAACAATATTTGGTGTTTCAAGTCTTTTTAATTTTAGCCATTTTAGTGGCTATGTAGAGGTATTTGTAGTTTTGATTTGCATTTCCTGGATGACTAAATATATTAAGCACTTTTTATGGCATTATTGGTGTTTGTAGGTCACATTTTGTGAAATGTGAAATCTTTAGCCCTTTTTTTAAAATTGGATTGTTTGTGGTTTTAGTATTGAATTATAGGAGTTTTTAATACAATCTCAAAGTATTCTGTGAGATTTATGTTTTGTAATCATCCTATCCCAGTCTGTCATTTTTCTAATTATTTTCTTAATAGTATATAGTATAAGCACAAGATTTACATTTAATAAAAATCTAATTTATATTTTAATGGTTATTATATTTTCAATGTTAAGTCTGAAATGTATGCATATATGTTTGCTTCTGGAAGTTTTATAGTTTAGCTTTTATAAAGTTTTGGTCTTTAACAAATTGTTCATTTCATATGAGGTAGGGTTTGAAGTTCACATCTTTACTAATATGGCTATCTAGTTGTTCTTGAACCAATGGATATTTTTTCTCCATTGAATTGCTTTGAACCATTCAATTACAATCAATTAATCATATAAGTATCAGTGTATTTTTTTTCATTTTTGATTCTACGTTAAATGAATTTTTAAAATTTTTATTTTCCAACATATTGTTAAAAGTATATGAAATAGATTTTTATGTTTACCTTATATCTTAAAAACTTGCTAAATTTAGTTTTTAAACAGTACGCAGTTTTGTATTCTTTCAGGATTTTCTACATAAAAATTATGTCATTTATGAATAGAGATAGTTTTCCTTTTTCCTTTTCAATATTTATATGTGTGTGTGTTCTTGTTTGTTTGTTTATCTTGCCTTACTATAATGGCTTAGGCCTTCCAGTACAATGTTAAATAGAAATGAAGATTGTTTGGTCTACGAATCAGCAAACCTTTTCTGTAGAAAATCTTACTGGCTAGATGGTAAATATTTTATATCATTTAATCTCTCTATCATAATTACTTAATCCTATCATTTGAAAGTAGTCATAGACAATATGTAAATTAATGAGTATAACTATATTCCAATAAAACTTTAGTTATGAATACTAAAATTTTAAAGTTTAAATTTGTATAATTTTTTTCATAGACCATTTTCTCTTTTTTTTTTTTTTTTGACTACTTAAGTATTCAAAATTGATTCTCGGCTCATGGGCTATATAAAAATAGGCAACTCGTGGGCCAACACTTGATTTAGTCCATTTACATTTAAGTTAATTATTGATAAGATTTATTTAGTTTTGTTGTTGTTGTTGTTGTTGTTGTTCTATCCATTCATCTGTTCTTTATTTTTGGTTTTATGTTAAATTTTTAGTTTTTTCATTTTAATTTCTCTATTGGCTTTTTTGCTACATGCATCATTAACTTATTGTGATCAACTTAATGTATCTCTATTTCACACAGAATGTGAGAACTTTGTTTCCATTTACTTCATCTTATGTGCTACTGTGAATACACGCACACACACACACACATGCACACACACACACATACAATGCATTTATATACCTTATAAACTCACGATTTTTGCTTTAAAGAATGATACACCTTTTAAATAAGTAAGAAAAGAAATGTATTTTCTTATATTTACACATTTTTGTTACTTCCAGTAAAAAAAAGATTCCATGTGGTATGATTACCATTCATTCTGAAACTTTAGTATTTATTGCAGTGAAATCGGCTAGAAACAAAGTCTCTCAATTTTTGTAATCTGAAAATGTCTTTATGTTGCTCTCATTTTGAAGGACATTTTCACTGAATCATTGGTTTATAATTTGTTTTCTTTCAGCACTTAAAAAATGCCATCCATTTACTTCTGGCCTGCATTGTTTCTGATGGAAATTCAGCATCATTTTAATCACTATTTCCCATACATAACAAGATATTGTTCTTTGGCTTCTTTTAAGATTTTTTTGTTGTTGATTTTTATCAATTTGGTTATGATGTGCTGTGGTGAAATTTGTTTTGATTTATCCTGCTTTCTTTTGGCTGAGATTCTTGGTTCTGTAAGTTTTTCACCGTAGGTGGTAATTTTTATTTATTATGTCTTTGAATAATTTTCTGTCTCATTCTGTCTCTTTTTCCACAACTTAAATTGTATGAATGTTAGACTACTTGGTATTGAGTCTAATAATTTTTACACTGTTTTTATTCTTCAGAATGAATATTTTATATTGGTCTATCATTAAATTAATTGACCCTTCTTTGTGCTGTATTCAACATGACAGAATGACTATGGCCAATTGACATCAGCCAGTCTATGGAGTGATGGAGTCATGATTAGAGTAGGCATAGTGTCAGGGACAAAGGCAATGCCTAGACCCAATAATGTGGCTCTCACTCATCAAGGCTGATCTTGCTACCAACCTTGCCAAATATACAAACTGCCACAACTTATGCTAATGTTGAGTTTCCAATATGCTACATTCCTTAAGGAGACCAACCGGCCACTTAATCACAAATTGATTATATTGAGCTCTTCCAAACTGGACTAACAAGTGGAAATTGCACTTGTCCTACAAGAGCTGCCTTGCTTAAAGTTTCACCCTCAAAGGCAGCCCACATCCAGCGACCCATTGATTCAGTTGAATAAAGACCTAGTTCCCTTGCATCACTGTGAGACACCTTCAAGATGCCATTCCTGCCTTATAGCATTTCAGGGGCATTAGCTGAAGCCTTTGTTGTCGCTACATTGCAAATCGACTTCTTCCTCTGACCAATCCTGCTTTCCTTACTCTTTTACAGGTGTTCTAACTGAAACCAATTCCCCAATAAGCCACGTGCACTCAAAGTTTCATCTTAGATTCTGTTGCCAGGAAACCTAGTCTATGGTAATGTTTAATAATATGGTAGTGGTAGGTTAATAAAAGTACTGAACTATAAATGTGAAATAGCTATGACTGCAAATGGTTAAAAGGAAGGGAAGGCAAATATCTAACTTCTCTCTCAGCACAATCCTTCTTCCCTCACTCCACTGTAGCTATGGTTCCCAAGAATGCTCCCCATAAATGAAGTCAATGTACATCTCCATCCTAGACTTTGTTTTCTGGGTAACCTTACCTAAGGCAAGCCTGAAATATAGGTTATTGCCATTTTACTCATTAGTGAACTAAGACTCAGAGAGGTGAAATAATTTGCTCACCTGTAGCCTTTAATAATCTGTAGCCTTTTCTGTGAGCTTTAAAATAAACCTTCTCAAGTTCTGACAGGTCTATCAGAACTTAGCACTTACAATTTAGTGCCATGCAGCCAGTTGGGGCTTGATAGACTTAAAGTAAAACCCCAATGGATACTATGCCAGTATGCATTTAATGTACTGCCCTTGTGGAGCCAACCACCATGTTAAATACTTAATGCCAGTCAAATTTATTTACAGAATCAACTCTCTCCCCTTCAGCTACTGCTTTTTATCCTTTAGGCTAAAGCCTCCGGGGCTTTTGGGGAACTGGTTGGCACTGCATACACCTGGGGCAAGCTATCACCAATAGTGACATTTTCCAGTCTAGAGTGAGAACTATTATGAAGAGAAACAGACTCCAAGGAACTTTAGGTTGAGAGAAAAGAGATAAAATACAAAAAGATATTGCTATAATGTGAAGCTTGTAGAAATAGATAAAAGATCTCTTTTGTTCGATCTCTTTTGTCCAACATCAAAATGCTATTTCTGTTGGCCAAAGTCACTTAAAGACTGATGCTAAATCCATCAGCTTTGCTTCTTTTTCACCTTTAAAAATATTATTGATATGGGAGGAGAAATAGAGAAGTTTAGGAGATAACACCTGCCTCAGCAGCCCAGCTGGGTTTTGGGGTCACTCCAGTAAGTCTTGGCTAACCCGATATTTTTTGTAGGACTTTTGTTGTAATTTCTTCTATCTCCAGTTTGGGAGTTAGAGGCATTAGTTTTTCTCCAAACACACATATATGACTTCTATGCTGTCATGTTGTTAGAAACTCATGAAAAGGCAAAAAAGACAAGCTGGAAAATGTCCAAAAGGGAACAGAAAGAGGGGTAAGAGGTCTAAAGCTCATGTCATGTGAGAAATAGCTGAAGGACACGAAGACGTATAGACTGAGATTTAAGAGTAACAGTACACTATTGTGGAAAAGGGTGACTATCCTAGTCCTAATCTTGCCCTCGTCTTGCTCAGTTCAAACTGTCCTAAAGTGCTCTTCTGCTCTTCTTTATTCCTATTTAAAACTCCTGCTTAATTAACAACTCATTCTTCAGATTTCAAATATCACTTCCTCAGGAGGTGTCTTGTTCACCACCATCACTTGTACAGCTAGTACCATCAGAATTGGTCAGTTTGCCCTATTACATGATCTCATAAAACCCCTTTAGTTTTACTTCATAGCACTTATTACAATTTGAAACTTTATCCTTATTATGTGATTCTCCCAATTACTATTTATTTCACCCCATATATTCTAAGCCCTATCACAGCATAAACTAGTACTATTTTGTTTATTATTGAATCTTTAGAGCTTAGGACGAGGCTTTGCACAGGTACCCAACAAATACTTTTTAAAGAAAAAAACGCATTATGTACGTATGTATGTATGTATGTATGTATGTATGTATGTATGTATGAATGGACAGATGGATGAATGACTTTAGTATAAATAAATATATCTAAAAGATAGACAGTAGAGAAACCCATATGACATTTCAATAAAAGAAAAACTTTAGTATAATCATTGTTATTCATCAGTGAATCTGCCCACATATGCAAGATTAAGCTCTTGCCACAGAAAGAATGCAAGAGCAGAAATCAAGATTCATTTTTAAAGCTTATGTATACATTAGTTAAATGTGGACCCAAATAATTGCTACTTAATATCTTAGTTTTAAGATTCTATTAATGTTATCTTCTTTCCTCTTGCTTCTCTATAAAGTCATCTATTTGTGTTAGATTTTAATTGACAAGTTTAATGACCACCTAACAAATCCCTTGGCTCTTATAGACACGGCAAAACGAACTTGCCAGATCTCATCAGAAATCAGCAGAAAAGGTGATTTGATCATTGGAAATCTACCCTTTTGGGATTCATTTATGAAAGAGTAATTCCTTGAGTCCTGTCCATCAATCCTCTCTTTTGGTTATAGCAAATGGCTTTGTATATTGAATGTTTAAAATATAGTTTTCAGTCATTTTTCCCTTTGCTGGAGAATGGTTCATATAGCTATTAATGTGATACATAAAAACAGCAAAATCAAAAGACAAAAAAGATTTATTTCTAGGGAGAACTTTATTTCTAGTCTATGTTTGCATACTGCACCAAAACAAACAAAAGGAAGTGGAACACTAGGTGGAAAGGAATTTTAAAAATAAACTAAGAAAAATATAAATAAAAATAAGAAAAAAATCTACAATCAGGGAGGCAAATTTCACTCAATATGAAAAACTTTCCAGATTGTAAGTAATGAGTGTCCTGATGATAGGAGTGATTACATGGCGACTCATGGACACCAGGTAGAGATGCTGCAGTTCAGATTCATATACTGAATTGGTTTTAAGTCGCAATGTTGTTTAAACATCTTCCCAATTCTGAGGTTCTGGGATTCTGTTACTTTAGTTTGAAAAGGAGATACATATGCAATTGAAAACTAAGATTAAACCTACATGGTACCAAACAACTTATAAAATAAATTATTTTATTAAGCAAAGGACATGGTCATTCAGAGAAAATGATCTGTCTGCTGGCCTAGCCTAGGAACACTATTTTTCCATTTAACAAATAAGGAAGTTGATACTCAGACAAGACCAAAAACAAACAACAAACAAAAAACAAAAAACCAAAAAACAAACAAAAACAAAAACTTTTCCAAGTATATATGTAATAGAATTCCAGAATTATAACTTTCATATTTCTGACTCCAAAGTCCATGTTCTTTGTATAGCATCTAATTTATTAATTATAAAAAGAAAATCATTATGAATGATAAAAGCCAAATGGGTAACATTATCTAGTTTATAGGATATTGGACATTCATAACATGAACTAAGGAGAAAGGAAAAATGATTTAAGAGCAAGATCCAAGGTCCTGGAAGAGGGAGACCTCAAGAGGAAAGCAGGCATCCTAGACTCTGGGACTCAGGGGGAAGATGCTGCATGGTTGCTCCTCCTCAGGGAGTGAGGCTCAGCAGGCCTAGCCAAGGATGTACAGGATGGAGCACTGTCCTCATTTAAGAGACAATCATCACTTCCAAGAAGGACCAAAATGGAATCACCATTCCAAAAAGAGCAGCAAACAGTAGCAGTAAGGACCCAAACCCATATGAGAGTAGGTTCAAAGGAGATGGTTGGGGAAAGCCAGGGCAGATTCTAGTAAGTGAAACATAGACAGCTCTGGGGGGGTCAGCTCTGGTTTTCCACAGCTATAGACATGCATGAGCAAAAAAAGCAAGAGACACTCCTGAGAAGTGCTAACCAGAGAAACTAAGGCAGAAGGTAACTGGCATGGGATGGGGCCTGCGGAAGGAGGTGGGAGGTGGGGAGAAGGGTTGTCAGTGGTTTAGGAAAATCAACTTTCCTTATCACTCTGATCTTATTCCTTGAAATTTGTGTTATTAAAAATCTGGACAATATTATAATTGCATATTCTAACATAAGAAGGGCCTGAGGCTGCTGAGCAACTAAAAGGCTACCTTCTACCTTGATCAGGATCCATTCAAGAGCAAGATAAGCTGGATCTGCAAGAGTCACCAATAACTACAGATGGTGACCACTGGGAAAAGCAGCAGCCTTTTCCTAATGTGATATAGGATGGTTTGATATATTTTTAATTGAAATAACATCAAATAATATATATAATAAATACATATTTAATAGTAATAAAACAAATAATACATATGCCTTAAGTTATAATACTGGGAAATATCACTGCAGGGTTGTTTTTTGTTGGATTGGTTGGTTTCTGTTTTTTGGCTATTGTTGTTATTTTGTTTTTAAGAGTAATATAAGAGAGGAGTATGTCAATTCACTTCGGTCTAGGAGAAAAACATTTTCTTCAAATCCTGGCATATGTATAACATTGTTTTGGTTTCTCCATCTGTTTGAATTTATTTTGTAAATCTGTATGTATATTTGCTACTTAATTAACTGTGCTTTTGATTCTCCTGCATCTGGAATGAGGGTTGTGATACCACATAACTGTGCCAAAATCAGAAAAGAAACAATGACTATGCAAACAAACTCTGCTCAGAATCTGAAAGGAGGCATTATTAGTCACTAAAGAAAGATTGCCTGCTGATTTGTTCTCATTTGTATGGGCAGAGATCTGTGTGTCCAGATACGAATTCCAAACTATTGTCCCGGAATCAGTACTGGCTTGGCTTCACTACCAGAATGCAAATTATGTTATTTGTTACCATTGTGTGTCAGTTAAAGATAAAATATGAATTCCTATTGCAATATGTTTCTACTGGCATAAAATCTGGGTTTACCTAAAATTCATGGATCAATTTCCAAAGATATTGCCTGCTTAGATTCAGGAGGTGGGAAGCCTTGGCCTCTTAAGGAGGCTTTGGAGCATCTCTGGCAGCAGTAAAATCCTGTCTACCAATGTGTATTCCAAGTGTAATTTTTAAAAGGAAACTTTACGTTCTCCTTGTTCTTCCTGTTGAATCTATGCTAACACCACTACTATCTCCCCAGTCACCAAGATCCGTAGCTTAACACAGAGTATGCTTTTTCTCCCTCTCCCTCTCATGTCACTCTACAATCTGATATCGAATCACATAGATCTCACTTTGTTATATTTCTGTTATGTAAGCTTACTTAACCATTCCCAGAGTTCCTACCTGGATTCTTATTCCCCATTTCCATCAGCCTAAAATATTTCAATAACTTCTAGTTGATGTCCCTTCCTCTGATTTTCCCCACCTGTAATCATTTCAACACCGCCAAGACGACACGACGCACACACACACACACACACACACACACACACACACACACACACACACACACACACACCCCTACCTTTGCAAATCACCATCTGATCATGGCACTCTCCTTCTCCCAGACTTTCTATGGTTTCGCAAGTTAAAGATGTGGTGCCATGAGCAGATTGTCTGTGATTCCATGTCTCTCCTTGCTGTCCATTCTACCTGGAATGCTCTTTTTGCTCTCCAACCTCATTTTTTCTAGTCGTTTGCTACTCATTTTTTCAAAACAGCTCAATCATTTCATCCTCTTTGCAGCATCCATTTAAACATTCAAGTAGAATCATTTTCTCATTTCTGTCATTAATTTCATTTATAATAGCTACCTCCATTATTCTATTTATCTCCTATTTTTACACTATTTATATATATGGTCACTAATCACTATCAGAGTGTGATTTTGAAAATAATTAGTGTTAATTTTCTCTGTCCTCTGGATTTAGTACATAAATAGGTGCTCAATAAATATTTTTGTAATGAATGAATAGTGAATCAAGTGTTAGGTGTATATTTAAGTAAAAATTAAAGGGCTAAAGAAAAACATTATTGTCTCTAAAATATTTAGTTGAGTGGATATAATTATTACAACTCCTATTTAATACTAAATATAGCAAATTCTTACAGCCTCGTTTGTATAGCTGCTTCTCTCTGATAAAGAAAATAATGTGCATTCGAATAATTCTTAAGTTTTCATAGCTTTATGCAAGCAAATAAATGTCATTGTCAATATGTCCCTTAATAAAAAAAAGTAAAATACAAAGAGACAAAGTTTTATCCTGCTTTACTGAAGTAATTTAATAGTGTTATGACTCACCCTCAACTTCACTCAGTAATTTTACGTGGATAAATAGGATAACTGCTGTACAAATAAGCCCTTGGTCATTTAAAATACTATAGCAAAAGGCTAACCTAATAACATTCTTTTATCAGTATTTATTAGACATACTATGAAAATAATGTCTAGTCTATAAAGAAAAAAATACAAAGTTGATTGCAACACTTGAGATTCTAGTCTGTTGGGGTAGATTGACCTCGAATTCAGTACAATCTCAGAGAATAAGAGCTCTAATAGATAAACATCTTATTCAAGGAGCACAAGGATGGTGAGATCAAGTTAACCTGATGGTTCTGGAATGATGGCTTAGGACATAGGTTTTAAGGAATAAATAAAAGTTTGACAAGCAGAACAGAGGACATTCACATTTCAGGAACAAATTATAGTCTTTGAAGTCAAAAGCATACAAAGAAGCTTCAGTTGAGCTCCCAGCATACGTTTGAGCTATCTTGGACATGCAGTCCAGTCTAGCTGATGGTGATACAACTCATAAGTAGCAAAACTATAATTTAAATACAATTCTTATGACTCTATGTCCAATGCTCTATTCTCTGCTCTACTGCTGCCTGCCAAATAGAACTAGATGATGTAAAACAGAATTTAAAACCAACATAGCAGAATAGTTAAGAGCTCATATTACCAAGTTACCCAATCTTGGGTTAGAGTCTCAGCTGTGCCACTTAATAGCTGAGTGGATTTAGATAAGCTTATTACTATTCTAGACCTCAATTTCTCTTTTTGTAAAATAGAGTTAATAATAGACTTTATCTACTTCATTAGATTATTATGAGGGATAAATAAATTAATATTATATCTGTGGCACATAATAAGCACTCAATAAATTATACCTATTATGAAAATACTAGTATCTCAAGATTTTTAGCTTTCATAACTCTGTCACCCTTGTCTCTAGTTCATTTTCTACCACTGTAGTCTCAAAGAATGCTAAGGCCTCCATTATTAGCCCCAAATGTTTCTTTGTTTCTTGGACACACCAGCAGCAAATATCGCAGAGCCAAATGCATGAACTTGACTATAGTGAAATCTACCAATAGCACACATATTGCAAGAGACTGAAAATTTATCTAGATAACACAAAACCAGTGTTCATTATAGCTTTAATTAAATTCCATTGGGGTGGTTTATCTACCCACTTATCTGTCTTTGAAGTCTCCTGTAAGGTCAGAAACTTTATCTGGCCATAAAAACTAAATAGATTTTGATGACTCTATATTAGAAAACACTAATGTGATTTCCTTATCTCTGTGAAATAGACTTTTCTCTATACATACCTCTAATGACTACAGGAAGCAACTTTAGTTGCATTGTCCTCAATTTGCTTTTGAGTAATTTCTTTTTTTTTTTTCTGTCAGTTATTCTGCTAAAAACTCAGTTTTGTCCTTCACATAGAAATATGACTTTTAAAAGCAGTAGAGCAAATCTTTGCATCTCTTCATCTTTTGTTGTTGTTGCTGTCATTATACTCATAATGCCCCCTCTACTTTTAATATTTAATTAAATATTAAATCCAGAAACTTCTTCTGAGAAGGTTCTATATGTTTGAGCACACGACATATTTTATATGCCTGAGGGAAAAATATAAAACAATAATATTTTCATCCTGACTTCCTTTAGTTGAGACTAGCTGCAAAGCATCATTGTATCACTATCCATACCTGGGACCACAATAATACAAGATCCACCTCATATTTGCCCAAGCTAATACTCCCACCAGAAAACCCTATCTCCCCTTTTCATATACCCAAGTCCTGTTTTTCTCCAAGGCCCCGGTGGAAACCTGTCATTATTGAAATCCTTCCCTTACTTCTTTTGAGCTATAATAGCAATACTAATATGCAGTACTCACTGGGCAGCCATTTGACACCTTGGACAATATTAGGTTTTATTTTTGCCCCAAATCAAACTGTCCTTAAAGCAGATTCCACAATACTAAATGTGTACAGGAGACTGTGTCTTAGAATTTTGGAATTAGTTTATTCAAAAAGTAGTTGGCACCATGTCATGGTAAAATGAATGTGGATTTTGGCGTCGCTTAAAATTTACGCTCAAAGCTACCATAAAAATGTGTGAATTTTGGAAACTTAATCTCCTTATACCTCTACATTTGTAAAATGCTGTGAATGAGAAATTACTGAAAAAATTCAATGATACTAAGTGTGTAATAAATATGGCACTTAGTAATTACTCAATAATATCTATTTCTCTTATGTTCGTTTTAGTATTTTGTTAAGAGAAAGGTGCAGAATTCAAATGAATATTATCTATTCAACAAGGTTCTTTACTATGCAGTGACAAATAACCACCATGCATATCACTGTTAATGGCGATCTAAAGGGCCTTGATATGGTATATCATGAAGTAGTTCTGTCTCTTATGCATAAAAGAGTTCTAGTCTATTCTTTTAAAGAAACACATTCTTTCTCTTCTCCTTATAATTACATCTAGAATGCAATAGTCAAAACACCATTGAATTATAGACCGAGAATTAGAAGCATTAAGTCATAGATTTTTTTTTTAATTACCAATTGCCAATAAACAGAAAGAAGCCTAATCTCAATGATAACTTAAATATCCACACTTGATCTTAGCCAAAAGGCCAGGAAGGAATAATTTAAATATCTGAATTAAAATTATGTTTGAACATTTTTTGCTTACCATTTTGTCCAAGTTTTAAATAAATATGTTAGCAAAAAATAGGGGGAGAACTGGCCATTATTTTACACAACTGAGGAATGAGAATTTATATCACCATTTTGAAATGTAATCAGTGTCTATTAACGCAAATGATATGTATACCCTATGACTAAATAACTCCACTTCTATATAAATGTAAGTATAAAAATACTCTGAAAATATTTTCACAAATGTATAAAGAAATATATTTAAGAACACACATCGCAGCATTGTTTGTAATAAAATATCTGAAAAAATGCATATGTCCATCAGTAAGGGAATGGTTAAAGAAATAACAGTATACTCATACAATGAAATACTTCCAACCATAAAAAAGAATAGGGTATATGCTGACATTATATCTACCATACATATATTGTTAACTGGTAAAAGCAAGTTGATTGACAAAATGCTAATATCACATCAATGTATTAATCCAACTATCTATTATCTATTTAGACACCTAGAGAAAAAAAAAATCCTGCAAAGATTTACATTAAATTTTTGACAATTTGCACCTACCTAGATGAGGTGGGAATAGAGAAAATAAAACTTTAACTTTTTACTTTTACAATTAGCATTTTTAAATATATTTTCTGTGAATGTGGACTTTTTGAATTTAAAAATGTTTTAAATAGTTAAATTTAACTGATATTTATTGTGCACTTGCAATATATTTTATATAAAGATTAATAAAATATGAACCTTATTATCAAAAACTTCAACATTAAATAAAAGAATAGGAAAAAAAGGGGGATTAGAAAAAGAAGAAAATAACTATTTCTGAGTCTATAACATGTTTTCAATATTTTACAAACATTATGTTTTTTAATTTCCAAAACTCTTTGAGCTAGACATTGTTGTACTTATTCCACAGAGAAGTACTGGGTTTGCTTATGTTCATCCCAGTAATGAGTGGTAAGTCTGGAATCTAAGTTCAGGTCTATCTAGTTGCAAAGGCTATTCATCTTCCACATACTACCATGGAACCAGAAGATAATAATAAAATAATATCTGAGATTTTCATATTAATATTTCTATATTTAATCTCTCTTAAAATCTACCTACTTATTTTATATTTTATCTGAATGTCTTCCTGTCAAACTCAGTATCTTCAACATTAATCATCATTGATTCTTAAAACTGTTGTTTTCCTAAATGTATCACAGATCACATTACTAATATCTGCCAGCCACTTCAATTCAGAACATATTTGATATCTCCATTTCCCACCAAAAACACCATATCACCATCTCCTACCAAAAACAATCAGCCATCAATTCAACTCTCACATTTACTGCTAAAACAAACAGACAAAATTCTTGCAAAATGTTCGTGACTGTTCAGCCCCCATCACATTGAGTCTTGACTATGGTGATAGCCTCTTAACTGCCTTTTGGCCTCCATTAAATGCATCTTCTATAACATTGTAGTCAGTGTTATATTTCTAAAATAATGATCTGGCCACATCACTTTTTATGTTGTAATTACTCTCGCTATACTCCCTTTGAATAAAATCTAAATTATGCAGAATGGCATCCAAGTTTATTTACAAATCTCTTTTCTAGTGTCTTCCCCGCTCACACACATACCAATACACTCACATTTAATAACCATCCCTTTCCTAAAGATGCCTTACAGTTTCACATCTTGTGCCTTTGCAAATGCTATTACTTCTACCTAGAAGCCCCTGTTATTGCATGAAAACCACGTAACTATCCTTCAGAATTCATCTCACTTCTGCTTAGAAGCTTCCATAACTCTTCTCTCTGGACAATAAAATCATATCATTACCTATTCTAATTACCCAATACATTTTTTCTAAGTTTTAGTCATTTTTCTCACCCTCTGAATTGTAGTTATTTGCATCCATTTCCCTCACTAGAATTTTCTGTGCCTTATTCAGTACTCTAAGCTCAGCACTCCAAAAACTGGAATGGTTAGCACACAATAGGTATTCAATAAAGATATGATGAATCAAATTAGAATGAGAAGAAGATGTTCATGTATTAATGCACTTGATCAACCTATTTTTCAGCTATATGCTATATGCTATACATTCCATCAGGTACAGTAAACAAAAGAGACTAAGTATAAATAGAGACATGGATAGATGCAGTACTCTAGGAGTTCATGGAAATAAAAAATACTGTATCATTTTGATTTATTTAAATAATAATTCATCATAGAGTCAGTTTCCTATTACTGTGGTAACAAATTTCCACAACCTTGCTTACTTAAAATAACACACATTTATTATCTTACATTTCTGGAGATAAGAAGTCCACATTGGGTCTCAATAGATTAAAATCAAGGTGTTGGCAAAGCTGAGTTCCTTCTGGAAACCTGAGCAAAGAATTTATTTTATTGCCTTTTTCAGCTTTTAAAGGCTGCTTGCTTTCTCTGGCTTGCAATATAGCATCTTCAAATCTCTCTCTGATTCCAACCTCCTCTCTGCCTCCCTCTTCCACTTTAAAAGATGCTTGTGGTCTATGGCCATGCCACCCTGAACATGCCCAATCTCATCTGATCTCAGAAGCTAAGCAGGGTCAGGCCTGGTTAGTACTTAGATGGGAGACCACCTAGAAAGGCCAGATGCTATAGACATAAAAAACAAAAATAAACAAATAAAAAATAAGGGATTGTAAGCTGACAGGGTCCTTGCAATTTGTGAGGTCAACCAAGGGTCGCCTAAATAAAAAATTAATAAAAATAAAAAAATAAAAGATGCTTGTGATCACATTGGGCACACCCGGATGATCCAGGCTTATCACTTTATCTTAAGGTCATCTGATTAACACCCTTAGTCCCCCTCCTTCCATGTAATGTAACAAATTCTAGGTTTGAAGGACTAAGGCATAGATACCTTTGGAGGAATGACACTATTTTGCCTACCACAGGCAAAGGAATAAGAATTATACTGTGTCTCTTCTTTTCAGGTGTTGGAAAATATAAGCAAAACTTTACCCTTTGATCTGCTTTCCATTGATGATGCATGAAAAGGAGATTATCTAGGAAACTGTCAGATCGAGCAATAAAAAATTTCCAAAAGAAAGTCTACTAACTTGTTTTCAGATACACAGAGCCAGATAATAGGTGGAATAAGGAAAACAGATTTCTTTAATATGGAGAAATAGGCAAGTATGAAACATAAACTGTAATCCCTATACAGACTGTACTCCAGCCATTCCAGGTGTCCTTCTTGTGATTGGCTGCACTCAACCACAGAAATAATTCGAATTTACATTGACTTTGCAACTTACAAATCTCTTTCATTGATTTTATTATTTTATCCTCAAAATAACCTTGCAAAGAAAGTAAAACAATAAATTTAATATGAATTTTACATTAAGTTGTGTCATTAGATACAGATTGTCACCTTTAAAATCCAGGGCCCATGTTTTCTGCAAGATAGTGTGCTCCCCATGTAATTAGCATGCTCATCTTCCTTGCCTCTTCTCACATATTCTCAAAAGTCTGAAATTTTATTTCTGCTTGTAGGAAGATGAAATAGGCCTCTTAGACAGTTTTCGAGCCTTATAAAAAATTAATTCAAAATGGATCATACATATAAATGAAAAATGGAAAAAGTGTAGAAAAAATAATAAGAGAAAATCTTAAGTATCTAGTGCTAGGTGCTAAGTGTTAGGCAAAGATATCAAAAGCATAATCTATAAAAGGAAATGATAAATTGGGCATCATCAAAATTTAAAACTTTTGCAATGTAAAAGATTCTGTTAAGAGGCTTGAAAGACAAATTACAGACTGGAAGAAAAAATTTGCAAACCACATATTAAAAAAGAACTAGGATCTAGAATATATAAAGAACACTCAAAACACAACAGTAAAAAGTAACAGTCAGATTGAAAAATGGGCAAAACACATGTACAGACATTTGAACAAAGAGAACATACAGATGGCAAATAAGCATATGAAAAATGTTTAACATAATTAGACATTAGGGAAATGCAAATTAAAACTATGATGAGATATCATTATGTAAATATCAGAATAGCGAAATCAAAAAATAGTGACAACAAAAGCTAGTGAGGACACAGAAAATTGGATTGCTGGGGCATTGCTGATGAGATTATGATATGGTACAGCCACTCTGAAAAACAGCTGGACAGTTTCTTAAGAACCTAAATATATAATTACCATATAAACCAGAAGGTACACTCCTGGGCTTTACTCCATAGGAATTAAGAATTATCTTCACACACACACATACACATACACAAACTGTACATGAATGTTTATAGTAGCTTTTCAGTTGCCCTTCAATGGACAAATGATTAAACAAACAGTGGCTTATCCATACTTTCGAATACCACTCAGCAATAAAAAAGAAATGAACTATGGAACTCACATCTGGAAGAATTTCCAGTGAATTATGCTAAGTGAAAAAATTCAGTGCCAAAAGGTTACATACTGTTAAAGGGAAGAAATAGTGTGACTATAAAAAACAACATGAGGAATCCTTATGGCAATGAAAATATTTTGTTTCTTGACCATATAAATGGTAACATACTGGTTGGGGTATTATAGGAGTATAGTTTTGCAAGTTGTTACCATTGGGAGAAACAGTAAAGGGGGTCATAAGAACTCTCCGTATTGTTTCATAGAACTGCATATGAACCTATAACTATTTCACAATAAAAAGTTTAATATTAAAAAATCTAAATAATATTCTAGTTGTGTTTTGTTTTGTTTTAGTTAAGGAAACTCCTTACTGTTTTCCATCATGACTGGACCATTTTGCCTTTCTAGCAAAGTGTACAAGAGTTTCAATTTTCCCAAATCCTTACTAACATTTGTATTTTTTTCTGATAACAGCCATTCTAACAGGTATGCAGTGATGTATCATTGTGGTTTTGATGTGCATTTCCCCGATGATCAATGATGTTGAACATCTTTCGGTATACCTGCTGGCCACTTGTCTGTCTTTTTGTATAAATGTATATACAAGTCTCTAGTCTATTAATTAATTAATTAGGCTATTAGGGTTTTGTTGTTGTTGCTATTGAGTTCTAATAATGCCTTATATATTTTGGAAATTACCCCTTATCTAACATATAGTTTATAAACATTTTCTTCCATAGCATAGGCTGTCTTTTCACTCTGTTGTTTGCTGTACAGAAGCTTTTTAGTTTGAAGCAGTACCAATTGCCTATTTTTGCTATTGTTACCTGGGCTTTTTGTGTCATAGGTGATGAAATCATTGTGAAGATCAGTGTCATTGAGGAGGGAAATGAGAAGTTGCTAAATCAACAGGCATAAAGTCTCAGTTATGCATGCAAGATGAATAAGTTCTAGAGATCTGCTGTACAACATTGTACCTATGATTGACAATACTGTGCTGTGCACTTAAAGATTTGTTGAGAGGGTAGATCTCATGTTAAATGTTTTTACCAATAATTCTTTTAAATCTGAAATCACACATCACTTTGATTTCTCTAAATGTCCCCAATTTATACAATATAACACACACACTATTACAATTAAAATCTTTCCTCGATGAAAATAAAAAAAACAATTATTTTGTGGTAAGTGGCTTTCTGGAAAATGGAAAAGTCATAATGAAAGTTGTTACTAATGACTATTCCATGGATACATTATCTTAAAAAGTAGAAAGACATTACTGGCCCACACTTAACTAGTCTATATTTTCCAATTACTAAGTAATTTTTTCAATAAAATTATATTCTTTTTTTTATAATTAGTGACTTGGACATCTTGGGCTCATGTAATTTTAATTATCTATGGAGAGTCTAGTTCCCAGAATCTTTCCACTTAACATTTCTTGGTAAAAATAGAAATGTCACATTTCCTGTTAAATTATATCAACCATTGTAAAGGCAAAGAATATTAGGAGAGAACAAAAGATCAAAAATTGAAAGCTACGATCAGTTAAAGTTATTCACAGACAAACACACATACACACACACAGTTTCCCAGGCTTGTGACTTTTGTCTTGTTCCTTTCACCCAGGATGACATAGGAGAATTTAAGGTCAACAACCCTATTTATTACTATTATCTTGCCATTCACTAAGTACTCAGTAATTTCTATGTGTCTAATAATGTACTAGAGGCTGAAGATTTCAACACAGAGTCCCTGTAGTACTGGACTTTGTACCACACAGGAGTTTGTGGCTGAAATTTCTGGTCTCTGAATATATGTACCTGTACTCAGCACCATTTCTGCCATTCTAAGCTCCCCCTTGTACACAGGTTCTGAAATCCTAGAAAGCTTCTCTTCCTAGATTCTTGTGTCAGCAAGATCGCATGGTTAAATCTTGGAAGGCAAATACAGAAGATTCAACTTTGTTAATTTTATCTATTGTTTGTTACATATTTCATTGATTTCTGCTCTTCATTATTTTCTTCTTCCTATCTATTTTGGGTTTATTTTGCCTTTTGTTTGTTTCTAACTTCTTAAGGTGGAACTTTAGGTAATTTATCATAGATCTTTACTGTGTCATTAAAGCATTTAAAACTATAGCTTTCTCTCTAAATTTCTAACATATGCATTCAAGATTTAAAATTCTTTCTAAAGCCTAATTAGCTACATACCACAGAACCTGATATAGTTTTAGCACCATTCAGTTCAAACTATTTTCTAATTCCCTTGTGATTTCTCCTTTAATCCATTTACAAGAGTATGGGTTAATTTGCCAATATTTGGCAAGGGGGTAATATTTTATTGTTATTTATTTTGTAGCATTTATGTTTTCAATATTTTCAAATGTATTGAGACTTTTTTATGTCCTGTCAAAAGATCTGTTTCAATATATAGGCCACTGAGTGTTTCAGTATAATTATTCTATCAACTGCTGAAGACAGGGTGTTAAAATCTCCAGCAATGATTGTGAAATTGTCTATTTTTCCTTTTAATTATGACAATTTTTGCTTCATGTATTTCAAAGTTCTGTTGTAAGGTACATACACTTTGACAAATATTATGTCTTCCTCACACTGTTTTCTGTTTTATCATTGTGATATATCTCCTTTGATCTCTGGTAATACACTTTGTTTTAAAAGTTTATTGTATGTAATATTAATACAGCCACTTCAGTCTTGATTTTACTGTTTTCAAGGTATATCTTTTTCCTTCCATTCACTTCAACCTATCATATAGTTGTGTTTAAATGTATTTCCTGGCAATAGCACACAGTTAGGTCTTGCTTTTTTATCCACTCTGATAATCTCTGCCACTTTATTGCAATGCTTAGTTTATTACCACTCAACATATTTTGATATGGTGTGAAATATTCATGGTTTTCTACTTTCTTAGTTTTCTTTGTTGTTCTTCCACTATTACTACTTTGCTGCCATATTTTGAATTATTTAAATATTTTGTAGAATTTTAACTTTTCTATGATATTAGCTGTATTTCTTTGCATTATTTTATAATGGTTGCTCTAAAGATTATATTATACAACCTTAACTCTTCACAGTCCACTGAGTTAATTTTGTATCATTTTATATCAAAAGTAGAAAACTTCTAATATGTAGTTCTGTTTACAACCTCTTCATCCTTTATGTTCTAGCTTCTGTATGTAACACATTTACATATTTTATAAGCCAACAACACAATGTTGTCACTTTTGTTATACAGTTATATATCATTTAAAGAAATTAAAAAGAAAAAGTAGTCTTTCATATTTATCCACATTTTTACCATTTCTGGTATACTTGATCCCTTCCTAAAGACAAGTGTTTCCATCTAGCATAATTTTCCTTTAGCTGGAAGAAATTTCTTTAACATTTCTTTTACTGCTGGACTAAAAAATTTTCTTAGTTTTCTTTTATCTGAAAATGCATTTATTTGCTTTTATTCATAAGGAATATTATCAATGATATACTGTAGGTTGACTTTTACTTTCTTTCAGTCATTTAAAGATAGTTTCCCACTGTCTCAAGGCATCCAATGATTCTGATGAGAAGTCGGTCATGATTCAATCTATTGTTCTCTTATATGTAATGCGAATTTTTTCTCTGGCTGTTTTCAAATGTTATATATATATATTATTTTCATCAATTTATACATGATGTGACTAGGTAGGGCTTTTCCGTTTCTATTATGATAAATTCACTGAGCTTCTTTTATGTCTTTCATCAAATATAAGAAATTATCAGCTGCTGTTTATGCAGATATTGTTTCTGTCCCACTCTCTCCTCTTTCTGCAACTCCTATTTACATGTAAGTTACAGCTTAGACATGTCTCTAACATCCTGTTCATTAGGCTTTCAATTTAGTTTGCTCTGTTCATTATACTGAATATTTTTTATTATTATTACAGCTTCAAATTCACTGAATTTTTGGTACCTCCACTCTTTTGTTAATCCTATCCAGTGATTTTTTTCAGATATTATATTTTTTAGGTTTTCTCTTTGATTCTGTTTTGATAGTTTTTGTTTCTCTCCTGAGATTTTCTATCTTTTCATTCATAAACATTTTCTTTAACATCTTTGAGCATAATTATAATGGCTGGCATATTAGCTTCCCAAGACTAAAAGCTAGTTTGTTTAAAGAACAAAAATTTATCGTCTTACAGGTCAAGGTATCAACAGGATGAGTTCTTCCTGAAGGATGTGAGGGAGAATCTGTTTCATGCCTCTCTCCTAGCTTCTGGTGGTTTGCTAGTATTTTTGACATTCTTTGGCTTATAGATACATCACTCCAATCTCTGCCTTCATGTTTACACGGTTTCCTCCATGTGTGTATATCTGTCTGTCTCCAAACATCCCCTTTCTGTAAAAACACCAGTCATATTAGATTAGGGCCCACCCAAATGGCTTCATTTTACATTAATTATCTCTATAAAGACTCTCTTTCCAAATTAGGTCACATTTTGAGGTTCTAGGGGTGAAAATTTCAATATAGTTTTTAGAAGGAATGCAATTCTACCCATAACAGCTGGTTTGAAAGCCTTACTGCTAATCATAATACGTGGGTCATCTCATAGTATTGCTTGGTTGTATTTGTTTCTCTGCAGAATAGATCATGTTTGATTACCTTTGAATGTCAGGTGATTTCAGATTTTATTCTGGAATTATGAATAATATGTTGTAATGCTCTTGGTTCTGTTATCATCTCTGGAGAGTGTTAGTGGATAGGGGTGTGTGTGTGTGTGTGTGTGTTTGCAGTCAATTAGCTTGGCTGGACTCAATCTGCAAACTCTGTCTCCTTTTTTGTAGTTGCACTAAACTATTCCCTCTGGTTCTTGAAGAGTGTAAGACTACGTTTTTGTGGCCCACATGGCACAGAATGATGTATACTCAGACTAAAAGCCATAGAAATACAAAATTTATCCAATGCTGTCCTCCTCTTTCAAGAACGGACATGCTGTTGATATGACTTTGCATTTAGGGGTTCTCAAGTTTCTTCACATGTTTCTATTTTCTTTTATTTTAGAATTAATACTTCTTGTCTGTGGAAGGGTTTACCTAATAGTATATACTGGCTTTACCAGAATTCTTCATAATGTTTGAATAGCAGAATCAGAACAGGAGCTATTATTTATACTAAAAAATATATTTCAATTTATTATTGCTTTGTAACAAAATTCTCCAAAACTCTATGACTAATATTAGAAAGGACCTGTATCCACTTCTTTGTGTAAATAACCAAATAGCTCTCAAGACCCAATAAAGAATTTCTCATGTAGTATATTTAGACCAATAATGCCTAGATACCCTCAAGAATAAAATCCACCAATGTCATTATGGTATTTCTACTGTGATCTCATATCCAACTTGTTTTTAGAAGACCAAAAATGAGTAGTCTTTTATTTGTCTTTCTTATAGTAGACCCTGACATTTCTCGGGAGTCATACATACTTATATCCTGAAACCTTTGTGAACTCCTAAATTTATAAATGGATTTTTTTTCAGGCTTCCATCTTTACCTCAAATTATATTTATGTTGAGAGTAATGAATTCCTTGCATAGCTTCAAATTTTAACCACAGTTTTCAACATTTACTAAAGTTTTATCTCTCCCTTCTCAGCAATATTTCATAAATAAAACATTTTTACAACCTTAGGAGAATTTATAAGTATATAAGGAGAAGGAGAGAAAAATTCAGCTGCATTGAGATATGATAGACTATCATCATTCAATATCCTATTAATTCACAGCTCAGCATTCAGGTTTGTGCTTTAGCAAGGGAACAAATTATCATTGTAGCACTGATCGAGTAGTATAATTACATTATTTCTTCTCTGTATCTTCACTAGATCATAACCTAAACTGTCATCGCAGCTCTAGTACCTAGCACAGTAGGCTTGCATTAGTATTTGTTGAATGAATTAATGAAAAGATAAAACTAAGAATACTAAAGCCCTACTTAATTTGCATGTTAAAATAAAACCTCTGCTTTTCAAAAGAAAATGGTGGAAAAATGGCAGATGATAGAGGTTTTGTTCATCTTTCCTGCGACCAAATCAAAGTTGTGACAGAAACACAGTGCAAACAGCAAGTAAAGTCGTCTGAGGTCTAGATGAACAGAAGCACTACAACTAGGGAGAGAAATAATTAATCAACTTGCAATGATAGAAAGTAGGAGGGGGTGGAGATGCGAGGCTGCCTGGTCCCAGCAGCTGCAGATGCCTCTTAAAGGGGCTGTGTCCACGAGAGGACTTTCGTGGTGACGGACCTGCTTGCTCTTAGCACCAGTGCCAAGTCAGCTGCACAGGGGGCGCCAGAGAATTACAGGGGAACATGAGTTATTGGAGTGAGGGCCAGAGGCGAGGCTCTCTCCGCAGCAGAAGTTCTGGCAATATCCATTGTTCCTTAGTTGAGTCCTCCCCACTCCCTGTGTGCGGACAAAGCACTGTCATAGCTGAGACATCATCAAACTGGATAACAGAGATCACTATGTCCAAAGGATTCCCTGAAACTCCACTTCTCCCAACTCACAGTCCCACCCAAACCACAACTAGTTGTGTCCTCAGCAAGTTCAGTGCTTCTTACTGAGCAGCATGAAGACTCATGCTGGCGGCAGCTAACCTCAGTTTCTGGTGCAGTTTCTTGAGGCAACTAATAGCATCTATGGATTGCTTGCTAAATTTTTACAGGTAGCTCTGGAGGGGCACAGGCTGGGACTAAACTTGGCCTGCAGCTCAATCCCTCTCAGGACTGTGCCACTGGACACCTGCTACACATATCCACGCTGATAAAACTGGGAGACTTAAGAGCTTTGCTTAGAACGTAGAAATACACACAGAAGGCAGCTAAAATGGGAAGACAAAAAAGCAGAAACCATATGAGAGAACAGAACAGAGATCCAGGAATAATGGAGCCAAGCAATCTAACAGATGCAGAGTTCAAAACACTGGTTATAAAGATACTCAATGAACTTAGGGAAATTATAGGTGAATTCAGCAAGAACTTTAACAAAGAGATAAAAAAATATAAAAATGGAAATTAAAAAGGGAACCAGTCAGAAATGAAAAACATATTATCTGAGATGAACAGTATATTAGAGGGAATAAACAGAGTGGATAAATAAGAGGCTCAAACCACCAATATAGAGGATGAGGAAGCTAAGAACACTCAATCAGAATAGCATGGAAAAAGAAGCCAAGACTATAATAATAATTTAAGGAGCCTCTGGGACACAATTAAATGTAAAAATATCCATGTCATTGAGATACCTAAAGGAAAACAAAAAGCTGAAGAGCTATTTGAAGAATAATGATGGAAAACTTCCCTTACCTGGATCATAGGGGTAGCTGAAGAGGAACAAGAAATTGAAGAGCTATTTGAAGAAACAATGATCGAAAACTTCCCTAACCTGATGAAGAAAATAGACATACAATCCCAGGAAGCTCAGAGAGTCCCGAAAAAGATGAACCCAAAGAGGCCCACATGAAGACACGTTATAATTAAAATGCCAAAAGTTAAATACAAAGAGAGAATCTTAAAAGCAGCAAGAGAAAATCAGTTAGTCACCTACAAGGGAGCACCCATCAGGCTGGCAGCTGGTTTCTCAAAAGAAACTATGCGGGACAGAAGGGTTTGGCATAAAATATCCGACATGATAAAAATCCAGGATCTACAACCAAAAATACTTTATCCAGCAAAGTTATCATTTAGAATCGAAAGACAGATAAAGAGCTTCCCAGATAAAAATAAGCTAAAGGAATTTATCACCATCAAACCAGTATTACAGAAAATGTTGGAGGGAATTCTTTAAGAAGAAAAAACATGTATCAAAAATATGAATAAAGAATGGTAATAACTACATTCCTATCAACAAGTACCTCAAATGGCAAAGAATTAAGTGCTCTAACCAAAAGATAGAGTGGCTGAAAGGATAAGAAAACAGGACCCCTGCATATACTGCCTACAAGAGACTCACTTCAGATTGAAAGACACAGAGAGACTGAAAGGAAGGTGATGGGAAAAGATATTGCTTTGATGGACCTAGAGGGTACTGTGATAAATTAAATAAGTCAGATAGAGAGACAAATATCACACGATTTCACATATATATGGAATCTAAAGAATAAAATAACAACAACAGCAAAAATGGAAGTAAACTCATAGATACGGAGAATATTTTGAGGGCTACTAGATGGGAGAAAGGTTGGGGAGATGGCAAAAAAAAGGCAAAGGGATTAAGAAGTACAAATGGACAGTTGCAAAATAGACAGAGATATAAAGTGTAGCATAAGGAAAATAGTTAATAATGTAATTAATATGTAAAAGGGAAGAGGAATACTAGATTTAGTGGAGTGATCACTTTTGAGTTATATAGGTCTCTAATCATTATACTGTACAACTGAAACTAATACATTATTGTATGCCAACTATAATTGAAAAAACTCGTTGAATTGTACAAATGTAAATACGAGCAAATAATTGTCTATTATATTTAAATAAAGCCAGAAAAAACTCTGCTTTTCAAAATTAGCAATCATTAGGAGACCATATACATATACATGGAGATGTAGGTAGGTATATGAGTGTGAGTGGGTGTGATTATTAGTGTGTGAGTATGGATATGATCATTATAAATATATATGAACAAATAATTTTATGAGCCACAAATTTTAGATGACGGCATTTTATGAGACATGAGTTGCTTGCATCCTAGAAACCATTTCTGCCTATGTGATAATTTATAACATTTTCTTGATATGATTACCCTCTTCCTTGTACCATTTTTTTTTTTGAAACCTAGACAAAGGAAGATATTCCCAATGTGGGTTTTATAGAGAATTCATTAAACTCTAAAATATTCTGATATCTAGTGTCTGACATCTGATGAAAACTGTTTCACTGACCAAAGACATGCATTTCACAAATCCAGTAACACAAGAATAGTTTTCTTCAAGTGCAGCTCCCATCACATCACATTCTTGCTTGGAACATTCATTTGTTCTCTACTGTCTAACACATACAATTTGAACTTCTGAAGTATCCATCCTCTCTGGGCCCGATCTTCCACTTCAACCCATTCACTAGCTTAGTAGTCTTGGATGAGGTACTTACCTTCTCTGAACTTCAGTCTCTGATTTTATAGGTGAAAATACTAACATCTATGAGTATCAAATATAAGCAATATGAAACATGGCAGACAATCAATGACAGCTTTTAATTTAATTATTATAATTTATCTAATTTTTCACAAAGCAATCTGAATTATGAGCCGTTCTTCCAAAATATGTCCTCTATCTCTAGCACAATTATTAAAATTTAGACCAGTGCTATTTGACAGAATTTTCTGTGATGTCAGAAATGTTCTATATCTGTGTTGTCCAATATGATAGCCACTAACAGCGTGTGGCTATTCAGCATTTGGATGTGGTTTGTGTAACTGAGAAAGTAAAATTTTACTTTTATTTAATGTTAATTTATTTAAATATAAACCAATGCGTCTTTATTGTCTATCATACTGGACAGCGAAGATCTACACTTTCCTTGAAAATCTATATGATTTCCTGTAGAGAGATGTGATTCTTCTTGAGATGTCATATATCCTAAACCTTAGTGAACTACTATTTGATTACTCCTACTAAGTATCCTTGGATGTTATTGTTGTTGTTGTTGTTGTTGTTGTTTATTGTGTATTTTTTTGGTGGGAGGACATTGTCCGTCTCTCTCCACAGATGAATTAAATTATTTTTTCATCCTCGGATATTTTGTACTTGTCTCTGTCAAAAATTTTAAACTGTGTTGTTATTTCTTTACTTCCATGAATCCACATTAAAATTTTTTAAAGAGAGAGTTTGAATTTTCATTTTTTCTACCTCCAGTGTTGAGATAAAGGCCTACATATAATAGAAACTCACCAAAGATAGGAGTAAGGCAGAAATAGAGTAAAGAAGGGAGGGAGAAAGGAAGGAAAGGGAAGACCTAAAGGTAAGCTGGTATAGAATATGTGTCATGGAATAGATGATTCTGAAAAGTGCATTTACTCACAACTATACTGAACCAACATTTCTAATTAGGTTCCCAATTTTGAACAACTGCTGCTTAGTATTTGCCCTGAAGGTCTCATATAAACAATAATAATCAATAGAAAACTGAATATAATGGCACCTTGGTTTGGGGTGGTTGGTAGAGAGCTTGATTATAAGAAAACAGGTGATCAATATAAAATAAGAAACATTTATCACTGCTCTTTAAAAGCTTCTTCTCATAACGCAGGTAACATTTGATACTTCCTAGTAGGCCCTCAGTCGGGCTGTCACCAGAAAAATCACTGATATAGTAGACACAGCTTGAATGGTATTTTACAATTGCACCTTTTTAATTTATACTCTCTGAAACTTCTGTTAGTCAATTCTCCCCCTCCACAGTAAGACCAATCTACAAAGCATCTCTTCGCCAACAGGAAATGCTAGGATTCATTAACTTTCAAATACAATCAATAGTAGTAATGAAACATGTAAATGTTATGTTCCCATTATCATACACTGAACCCTAACTCCAAATAATATCATAAAGTTTCTTCAGAAATCTTCAGAGCAATGAGCTCGCTTAATAAAATTTAGGTATAGATATGAGAAGAATACCAGTATGCAAAATTGGCTGGAAGGATTCACTTTTTGCCAATAATTCACTAGATACATGCCCAGAAAAAGAGCAGAAGTGGTATATTTATCTTTAAACTATCTATATCTATCATGTACTATGTTCAGGCTTAGACTAGACATAGGAGATACAAAGGAGAAGAAGATACAATTCTTGACCTTAAAGAGCTCATAAGCTAGTGGAAAGTAAAGTGAACTATTTAAATACAATATAATAAATATAACCATGTTAGGTGAGAGTGGAGGCAATCATAGGACATTTCTGAAAGTAAATAAAAGCTGGAATTGAAAGGATATTTAGGAATTACCCAGTGAAGTATATGTGTTTGTACTGGTATTGGAATAGGACAGGAGGTGGTAATGGTAGAACATTTTTAATTGAGTATTCTATTCAGAGGGAACAACATGAGCAAAGTCTTAGAAGGTGATATTCAGCCAGGCATAAGAACAAAAAAATGATTAAGAAACAAAGATACTATCTTTGGGGAACTCCCAGTCTGTATCTTCCCTATAAATGAATGAATTAAATGGTGACAAGTTGAGTTCTATTAGAGAGAATGACTCCTAAGAAAGTCAGAAAAAGTTTTAGAGAAAAAGGTAATATTTGGTCTATATCTTCAACTTTTAGATGTCCTGCTTCCAAGTGGATTCTTTTAGAAAGCTGGGCAAAGTCCCTAATGTTTCTAGTACACAAGTACCCTAAAATTATTTCAGAGTAATTTTAAAATGAGCTGAAAACAGAAAAAAGCAAAGGCCACTCCTAAACCAATAGAGTAGTGAAGTGTTTCTGTTGATGTCTGCATCAAAATGTGAATCTGTGGAATCACGGAAATATAAAATATCATAGGATCAGAAATTAAAAAAAGACTCAGTCCATTCACTGAGTCATTCAACTGATATTTAATGCATGCCTACTCCATCACGGGTATATAAGGATATAGAAACAAAGGTTAAAAGGGTAACACCTTCCTAAGGTTAACACAGCTAGTGGAGGAAAGTCATGGGAACACATGAAGTACAATGAGAATACTAAGTGCTGTGATGGGGATGCACAGGAGACTCAGAGGCATTTAATCAAGCTTTCTTGAGAAGAGAGGGTCAGAGGTAGGCAATTAGGTCACAGAAAGTTTTCTGTAGGAGATACTAGCATAAAAGAACTTAAAATCCTATAGGTAGCAGGTGACCAAATTTGAGGTAATAAAATAAATGAAGAAATCCATCATTTACTACATTCAACATGTCTGGTATAAATATGGAGTCAGAAAGTCAGCGATCACGACCCAGATAGGTATTATTATAGTCAAAGCCTCTGGCTGAAGCAAATATCTTTTGATGCTTCTTAACTTGAAGAAGATGATCCACGAGTTTACTCTGATAATTAGTGCCAGATATGACAAACAGAGGAAGCAAAACCTTAGGCAATGGAAGTCAAATCATATTTATCTGCCTGAACAATCCCCTCTATCCACTGTTTCTCCTGTCTTTGAAGAAATGACAATTCAAAGACATTTTAATTTCTGGTGTTCAATATTTTCAGTAGACTCATCATGGAACAAGAGACAGATTAATTTGGGGTAGTCCTAGATATTTATTTAAATGTAATTAGAAACACAAAATTTTATCTGTGGTACTTCCCATAGAGACCATGCACAAAATGAGGTGACTTGAAGTGGATATTTACCCATGACAAAGGTTTTAGTACAGGCACCGCTCTGGGCTAATGTAAGAATATGGAGAGACATTGACTTGTTCTACAGCCACAGGCTAAACCTAATTTTTAACATAGAGAAAATGAATCTGTTCAAAAGTCATCTCATGTGAACTAAACAAAATTAAATATAAACTTACACTGCAACACAGAAACTAATATTTGAATTATACTTATTTTCACATATATTTTTGGAGCCACTCTATGACATCAATATTCTTAGACCCTTTTGTAGATGTATAAATGAGAAAAATAAGCCTCTGATAGATTAAATGACTTGTCCAAGAATATACAGATGTTCCAAAATGACAGAACTGAGATTTAAATCAAAATTTTTCTCTATCCAAAATCCAAATTGCCTCCCTAATTCAGAAGTCATCCCCCGAAAGAACAAAATCACCACCAATAATGTTTTTTAAGCAGGGATTGAAAGTAGAAGTAAAATATAAAATATCACCAGCTTAACTTCTTAAGGAGTGGTGGGTAGTAATATAAGAAAAATTAAAGTTGTAAAAATATGTTACAAGATTTAATATATAAAATAATGTCATCAGAGCAAATCTATACCAAAAATATTGTTTATTGGGCCTTAGAAAAAGTAAGCTATTTCAATAAAAATAAAAAGAAAGAAAAGCAAAGCAAAGTCATGGATCCCTCAGAAAGATAATCCAAAATAATATCTTATAAATGTATGTAACAATATTTAATACAAAGGACCCTTTTAAACCCAAACTTACTTTAAAACCTAATCTCTGAAGCATGTGATTCTATTGACCACTTCCTCCTACTTGAAACCATCTCTTCCTTCTTTGTCTGTGACACCACATTTCTTATTCTCTTACCTCCTGGGACATTCTTTTTTAATCTCCTTATTTAGATTCCCTCTGCCTCTTCCTATTCCTTAAATGCAGGTATTCTCCTTAATTCTCTCTTGGTCTATTGCTTATTTTGCCACATATAATTTTGTTAATTAACTTCTTCTACTGCCAAAGTCTTGACTTAAAAGGGCATGTTACTGTGATCTAAATTAATATCTCCAGCCCAAGGCTAGAATTCCAGTTCCTCTGTCTGACTTATCGTGCTGCAGTCTTTCTATTACAACATTCTGGTTCTAGACAAAATAACAGGTCAAAAATTCCAAGTGGGGCTTCTAAAATCTTCTCATTGGATTGTTAGGTGACAAAAAAGTCAAAAGCCAGACAAGACCGAGTGTGAAATGAGGGCCTCAATCATGAATTCAATGAGCCTCGACAGAGTTGGTAGAGTTTAAATTTGTGTTTCTTTCAACTGCCCTCCTCTTCTTAGTCATCTACCCATCCTCAGTTATGGTTTGTCTGTTTTAAAACAGAGGTATGGTTTCTATTCTAAGTGATTGTTTATCTCCCCTTAGATCTGTAAAAACCAAAGCAAAATGCAGGTGTTGAACAAATTTCTCTTTGCTTAGCCTATGTCTCTAACTCCCCGTTCTCATTTTTCAGCAAACCAATTTTCTCTTTACTGTCTGTCTCCTACAAATACATTTGAGAAATCCTTTTTCGCTGATTGAATTAGGCCCTGCAAATTAATACTCCATAGTTTTTCTTCTTCCACTTCCACATAACACATAAAATTTCTTTCAGTCTATTTGCCTTTAAATCTACCCATCATCGAAGAGCTGTGGTTTTCTGTAAAGGCATCCTACTTTCTAAGACTTCTTTGTGGAGAGTGGCAGAGAAAAAATTCTCTTTAACTGTTTTATCAGCAAATATTATTGTGTTTTTAACTAAAGTTCATCGATTTTGCATTTTAATATCAGTGCCTTCAGCCCTACCATATTAAGTACATATACTGCTAATACTTATTCATCTAGTAATTTAAAACCATTTATTGAACTATATGCTATGCTAGAGACTATACTAGATATTACAGATGTTAAGATAAATTATACATGAAAACTCCCTCAAGAGGCTTAGAAGGTTGAGTAAAAATATGTGAAGAGTACTGTATGGTAAATAATAAGCATATTTATTAATAATAAAGTTATATAGATTACATGAGAGCATAACTAAGAGAAGTAGTTAGATGTAGATGATATCCTAGAAGAAATAATGCTTGATGTGGAGCTTTCTCTGCAGAGCAAAGGTAAAATTGCATTTAAGGTAGAGGAAGCAGTTTTCTTAAGGTCATGTATGTTTTACAGTGGACCCTTTAGGGTGTCTGGCAGGCTCAAAACAATCCACCCTTCTCTGGGAAACATCTCCCTAGTCTATGATATTGGCACAGGTGTGAACCTCTGGAACCAAGTTTGTACTTCATGACCCATACCACACTCCTAGCCATGACTTCTTAAACCAGTAATGCACATTTAAATTAAGTTAGACAAATACAATTTATTTTCTAAATAATTTTAATGTGTGACCTTAAGAAAGTCATATTACTTTCCTTATGTGGCTATAACTTTTAACACAAGAAGTCAATTGCTCTGAAAGAGCAACAACTATATCCCACCATGTGGCCTGAGGTTGCAGAAGAAGAAAAAAAATGAACTAGAGACAGAGAGTAAAGCAGAAGAGAGAAGGAGAGGTTCTAACCATCTTCCAAATCTCCATTCCATTTTTTTTTAATTTTTCTTATTTTTCAATTTTAGTTGACATACAATATTACATTAGTTTCAGGTGTACACCATAATAATTAGACATTTATATAATTTATGAAGTGATAACCCCAATAAATCCAGTACCCATTTAATACCATAGTTATTACAATATTATTGACTTTATTCCTCATGCTTTACATCCCCATGACTATTTTGTAATTACCAATTTGTACTTCTTAATTCTTTCCCCTTTTTCACCTGTCCCCCTATGATCCTCCCATCTGGCAACCATCAAAATGTTCTCTGTATCTATGAGTTTCTTTTTTGTTTGTTTGCTTGTTTGTCTTTGTTCTTTAGATTCCACATGTACATATACGTGAAATCATATGGAATTTGTCTTTCTCTGACTTATAGCTATCTAGCTCCATCTATTATAGCTCAGTAATATTCCATTGTATATATGCACCATCTCTTCCTTATCAATTCACCCAGCATGCCTCCATATCTTGGCTATTGTAGATAATGATTCAATGAACATATATATTCACATGTCCCTTCAAGCACTGCTTTGGGTTTCTTCAGATATATACCGAGAAGTGGGATTACTGAATTATTTTTGTCTCTTGTTATAGCTTTTGTTTTAAAATCTATTGTTCTGATATAAGTATTAGGACCCCAGCTTTTTGTTTGTTTGTTTCTATTTCCATGGATTATCTTTTTATATCCCTTTGCATTCTGTCTGGGTGTGTCTTTAGATCGGAAATGAGTCTCTTATAGGCAGCATATGTAAGGGTGTTGTCTTCTTGTCTATTTAGCCATCTCATCTTTTGATTGGAGCATTTAGTCCATTTACATTTAAAGTAATTGTTGATAGATATGTAGTTATTGCCATTTTATTATTCATATTTTTTATCTTTCCTCCTCTTTCTCTTCTTCATCTTATTGTTGTTGTTGTCATATTGGTTTAGTGTAAATAAACTCCTTTAGCTTTTTCTTATCTGGGAAAATCTTTATCTGTCCTTTGATTCTAAATAATATCTTTTCTGGATAGAGTAATCTTGGTTGCAGGTCTTTGTTTTTTATCACTTTTAATAATTTGTACCAATCCCTTCTTGCCTGCAAAGTTTCTGTTGAGAAATCAGCTGACAGTTTTATGGGAGCTTTCTTGTACATAACTAATTATTTTTCTCTTGCTACTTTTGAGAATCTCTTTTTGTCCTTAATCTTTGGCATTTAATTATGATGTGTCTTGGTGTTGGCCTGCTTGGGTTCATTTTGTTTGGAACTCTCTACACTTCCTGGGGGTGTATAACTATTTCCTTCACCAGGTAAGGGAAGTTTTAGGTCATTATTTCTTGAAACAGGTTTTCAATTCCTTCTCTCTCTTCTCCTTCTGGTACCCCTATGATATGAATGTTGGTATGCTTTATCCCAGAGGCTCCGTAGATTATCCATATTTCTTGGGATTCTTTTTTCTTGTTGCTGTTCTGATTGGGTGTTTTCTGCTTCCTTATCTTATAAATTGCTGTTTCAGTCCTCTGTTTCATCTAATTTACTGTTGATTCCTCCTAAGGTATTCTTTTCTTCAGTTTATTGTATTCTTCATTTCTGACTGGTTCTTTTTTATGTTTTCTCTTTGTTAATGTTCTCACTCAGTTCATCTACTCTTCCTCTAAGTTCACTGAGCATCTTTATCACCAATGTTTTGAACTCTGCATCTAATAGATTACTTGTCAATTTTGTTTAGTTCTTTTTCTGGAGTTTTATTCTCTTCTTTCATTTGGGATGTTTCTTCATCGCCCTATTTTGGAAGCCTCCCTGTGTTTATTTCTATGTATTAGGTAGGGCTCCTAAATCTCCCAGTCTCGGTAGAGTGGTCTAATGTAGAAGGTGTCCTGTGTAGCTCAGTGGCACAGTCTCCCTGGTCACCTGAGCCAGGTGCTCCAGGTGTGCCCTTTGTGTGGGTTGTGTGCTCCCTCCTGTTGTAATTGAGCCTTGGTTGCTGTTTGTATGTCAATGGGAAAGACTGACCCTCAGGTTGATTAGTCGTGAGGCCTGGCTGGTGACTAGAGTAGAGAAGCTGTTGTACAAGGGCTGAGCTTATGGAGTAGAATTCACTTTAGCAGGACTCTGACGCCTGCCTAGTCTGCCCTTTGGATCTGTCATCCTCAAATGTGGCCCTGCACCACAGGATGTGCCAGCTCAGGGCCTCCTGGGAGGGGCCCTGCTACAAGCAAATTTCATCCACAGCATACACCCTGCCCTGGGCCACTGGACATGAGCCACCAAGCAATCTGCAGGCGGCTGCCATCCATACTGGGCTTGGTGGTGCCTCAACAGGCCAAGCCACAAATTGAGGCCAGCTGCTCAGCAAGACGTATAAGGTACAGAGGTACAGAGGGCAGATGCTGCTGTTTGGGTTTTGTGAACCTTTGAGAAATTTTAGGAAAGTCTACAGCATTAGCCAAGATAGGCCATGTATATGGAAAGCCACTGGCAGTGGCCTGGCTGGGCCCACAAGTTGGATGGGTGGGTTCTCAGGGAATCACTAGGGCAGAGCAACCAGTGTTAGCCAGATTGATGGAGACTCAGAGATGGCACCTCCCTGTATCTGCATACTGGGTTGAGGGAGACCCTAACAAAGGAATAGTGGCCTCCATCAGCATTTCTGTCTTGGAGAAAGCCACCCCTCTAGCCCTCGCCCTGAAGCCAGATAATTCATTTCTTCCCCATATGTCCCTAGAGCCTCCTGAGCTGCTTCCTCAGAGCTGGAACTCACAGTGAGTGAGTCTTCCAGTGGGTAAGTTTGTGCACCAGCTCTCCAAGTGAACTACCTGAGATTCTTGCAGCCTTCCATCCCACTCAGCCACAATCTCCACTGATTTTCACATTCACATTTTATGGAAACTTCTCTTCCTGACACTGGAATCTAGGGCTGGGGAGCCTGATGTGGGGCTAGGACCCCTCGCTCCTCTGAGGGGACCTCCACGGCCGAGATATCCCTTCAGATTTTTAACCACCAGACATAAGTGTGGGACAAGCTCATTTCAAGTTTTCACTTTTCTGCCATATTCTTAATTAGAGGACTTCTGTTCAGCTAGATTTCAGGTGATTTCCAATAATGCTTGTTCTGTAGTTTGATTGTAATTCTGATGTAGTCATGAAATGAGGCAAACACAGCGTTTGCCATCTTGATCAGAAATCCTTCATTCCTTTTGAGACCCCGATATGATCTAGCTCAAAAGTTCTGGGAGATGTTCCTATGTCCTCATAATAAATTTCCCTTTTTTAACTTAAACAGGCCTGAGCTGGTTCATTATTGGTAGCTAAAGTGTCTTTCTTAATCCAGGAATTAAAAAATTTGAGCAAATCATTTCAAGCTCTCAATGGTCAAAGCCAAAACATGTTGAGCAACAAAATAAATAATGTAGTCTTAGATTATGATGATATTTATATTAGATAATATGATATTTATAAAACCATACTGATATAAATACATGATAAAATAAATAAATGGATGGATGGATGGATAGATGGATAGGTAGGTAGGTAGGTAGGTAGGTAGGTATATAGATAGATAATAGATAGCTAGCTTGCTAGATAGATAGATAAACAATAGTTTGATGATAGATGGATGATAGGTAGGTAGATAGATAGATGATAGATAGATAGATGATGGATGGATAGATGGATGGATGGATAGATGGATGGATGTGGGAAATGAGATAAATCACCCTTACAGAGGAATTCCAAGTAATACATGATACTATTCCCTCCAGGAGGTATAACTTAACACTCCACTTACCCTTGAGTGTAGGCTACAGTAGTGACTCATTTCCAAAGAACAAAATGTAGAAAAGGAATACTAGTAATTTTACAGTAGAAAACCTGGCAATCTCTACATTAACTGAGATGTCAAAGTTAACATCACAGTGATAAGTCATGTTAATAGCATGTTACCCTTGATGTAATTTAATGACAAGAACATTTTACCTCTGTGATATTCTTCACAAAAACCCTTAACTTCAGTCCAATTACGAAGAAAAACATCAAACACAATTGACAGATATTCTACAAAATTTGTGACCAGAACTCCTCAAAATTCTCAAAATCACAAAAAATAAAATAAAATAAAATAAACAAGGAAAACCTGAGAAAGTGTTACATACCAGAGAAGACTAAGGAGACATGATGATTAAATGCACTGTGGTATCCTGGATGGAATCCTAGAATAGGAAAAAAAAAGGACATTAGTGGAGAAACTAGAGAAATCTGCATGAAACATGAAGTTTAGTTATTAGTAAGGTACCAATATTTGTTTTTGGGATTTGACAGATATATCATGGTAATGTAAGATGCTAAGTATAGCAAAAAAATGAGTGGGGGGGTTATGTAAATTCTATTTTATCTTGAAAATTTTCTGTAAATTTAATATTATTCAAAATAAAAGGTTAAAAAAAACAAAAATTTTTCCAAAGTATAAAGTATTCAGTTACGACCAGAGTGCAGAATTCATATAAGGACAGGGCAGCAAACACTGAGATCAAAGAATACCAAATTTTAGGGAAATGTCTTTCCCATTCAAGATAATGAGAACTCAGTGTGGAAGTGAAACTATCAAACCTGTCTTTTAGAGACAGCATTTTGCTGTCTTTGCAGAAGATATATTGAAGAGGAGGCAAGCCTTGAAAAAGAGAGCATAGTTGCAGAGGCATTACAAAGTCCAATAAAAAATTTCAAGTACTAAATTAGGTGTCTGAGATCAAGATCCAAATAAAAGCCTATTCACTCAATCAGACATGTGTAAAGTCAAAAAAAGCAATTTTTCAAAGGCCAGAGAGACACCTGATATACAAGCACAGACCTTGACTCTGAGACTGTATTACTGCTCTGAGATCATTAAGGAGGTTTAATTTTCTTTATTGATTTATAAGAAGCATTTTAATTCACCTTTAAATATTCTTCTCCTCTTTTCTTTTACATTATAAAATTTCCATTAAAGGTCCTTAGGGCTTTTCACACGTTCCTTTAAAATCAACTTCCTTTAACGTTTCTTCTACTTAGCATTTAAAGTCTAATAATATTGTGGTCACTGCCATTACCCAAAGTCTAAGCCATTATCATAGCTGGCTTTTTTCCTAGGATGCACTTAGAATAGCAACTGACCACAGCCTAGGAAAAGCAGTCAGTTCCCCAGCATGAATTTAAGAAACCCAACCCTTTCCTCAAACTCTCCCCTCTGTAGTTGGTTCCTAGGTGCTCTGATCAATATCTGAGTAATTAAGATTTCTCATGATCAAAGTTCTGACCTTTACATTGGCCCTGCTTATCAGTAAAAACATGTCTTGATCTCCTTGTAGGTAGCTTCCTGGAGGTTTGTACAGCAATATCTCTAAGCCCCTGCTTCTCTCTCCTGACCTTGACTTTGGTTCATGCTGTGTCTGCTGCGTCAGCCAAAATTATGCTGTAAAAGCCTTGGCTACCTCAGCTAATCTTCTGCTAGTACCACCTCCCTTCTCTCCTCTGTAAAGCTCCTCGTACATTTTCTCAACTATCATTTTTAATTGTCTGAAATTTTACTGGTTCAGCCCCGTGTCTGGTAGATTTTCCTTTTATTAATGCTTAAAAACATGTACTCCATCTAACTCAGAAAAGAGAGTGCTGAGACCAAAGAACTTAACCAACTTGCTCAGTGTTGCCTAGCCAATAATAAAGCCCAGACTAGAATCTTTATATCCTTGAATTTCAAGTTTTAAAAGACAATGAAAACCTTACACGACCAGCCCTTAGTAAACATTTATTGAATGTTTACTAAGTTTAAGATAGTCTCCTAAGGCTGCCTGCCCCTTTCTATCTCATTACAGTGATATATATTAAATGTAATAATTGGTAAACTGTTCAGCACTTAACAATTTAAATCATTATAATAATATAATAATAATTGAAATATTTAAATTATTATACCCTCCCCCCATTTCTATGAAGGTAAGATAACAGTTTCCAGAAAATATTTACTAAATAAATGAACCAGCTAAGCAATAAAATGAATACAAAACTTTACCATTGAAATAATTTTCTAAGCTGTCTATTCACATCTTCTTGTTTTTCCTCTTATTTCAGTGTAATTGAGCAGGCACTTTATTCGCCTCTACTTTTCACTCAGTATAAAGTAGCACAGTGGAGCATAATAAATAATAGATATCAATATAATCATATGAAAGTAGAGTATTCATCAAAGCCTAAAGAGCTGTTCAAAATTTTGCATAATCACATGCATCAGAGATAAAGAACGTGAGATAACTATATTGGGAAAGGAAGGCAGAAATTTATTCATATGACATTGTATAAGCAAACTTCAGAGATATTGTGGGTTTGTTTCCAGACCACTGCAATAAAGCAAATATGGCAATCACACAAACTTTCTGGTTTCCCTTTGCATGTAAAAGTTACGTTTCAATACTTGCGTCTGTTTAGTGTGCAATAGCACTATGTCTAAAAAAAACAATGTATACATCTTAATTAAAAATTCTTCATTGCTAACAAAAATGCTAACCATCATCTGAGCTTTCAATGAATCATGATCTTTTTGCTGGGGGAGGTCCTACCTCAATGTTGTTAGCTAATGACTGATGAGGGTGATGGTTGCTGAAGTTTGGCGTGGCTATGGCAATTTCTAAAAATAAGGCAACAATGAAGCTTGTTGCATTGATTAACTCTTTGTTTCATGAACAATTTCTCTGTAGCATGCCGTTTCACAGCATTTTGCCCACAATAGAACTTTTTTCAAAATTAAAATCAATCCTCTCAAACCCTGCTGTTATTTTATCAACGAACTTTATATAATATTCTAAATCTTTTGTTCTCATTTCAATAATCTGCACAGCATCTTCACCAGGAATAGTTTCCATCTCAAGAAACCACTTTTTTTGTTGTTGTTTTTTTGCTCATCCATAAGCAACTCCTCATTCATTAAAGTTTTATCATGAGATTGCAGCAATTCAGTCACATCTTCAGGCCCCACTTCCAATTCTAATTCTCTTGCTGTTTCTGCTGCTCTTCAGTTCCTTTTTCCACTGACATCTTAAATCCCTCCAAGACATCCATAAGGATTGGAATCAACTTCTTCCAAACTTCTACTATTGTTGATATTTTGATCTCTTTCCATGAATCAAGAATGTTATTAATGGCACCTAGAATGGTGAATTCTCTTCAAAAGGCTTTCAATTTACTTTGCCTAGATCCATCAGACGAAACATTATGTATGGCAGCTATAGCCTTATGAAATGTATTTCTTAAATAATAATACTTGAAAGGCAAAATTACTCCTTGATCCATGGGCTGCAGAATGGATGTGTTAGCAGGCATGAAAACAGCATTAATCTTTTTTAACTTCTCCATCAGAGCTCTTGGATGATCAGGTGCATTATAAATGAGTATTAACATTTTGAAAGAGATCTTTTTTTTCTGAGCAGTAAGTCTCGACAGTAGGCTTAAAATATTAAGTAAACCATGCTGTAAAAAGATATGCTATCATCCAGGCTTTGTTGTTCCATTTATAGAGCAGAAGTAGAGTAGATTTACATAATTCTTAAGGGCCCTAGAATTTCTGGAATGGTAAATGAGCACTGGCTTCAACTCTAAGTCACTGGCTCCATTATCCCCTAACAAGAGAGTTAACCATCTTTTGAAGCTTTGAAGCTAGGCATTAACTTCTCCTCTCTAGCTATGAAAGTCCTAGGTGGCATCTTCTTGCAATATAATATTGTTCACCTACATTAAAAATCTATTGTTTAGTGTAGCCACCTTCATTAATATCTTAGCTAGATCTGGATAATTTCCTGCACCTTCTGCATCAGCACTTGCTGCTTCATCTTGAACTTTTATGTTCTTTCCTTAAACCTCATGAACCAACCTCCGCTACCTTCAAACATTTCTTATGCAGCTTCCTCACTTCTCTTAGCTTTCACAGAATTCAAGAGGGTTATGGCATTGCTCTGGATCAGGCACTGGTTTAAGGAAATGTTATGGTTGGTTTGATCTTTTATCCAGACCTCTAAAACTTTCTTTATATCAAGAAGGCTGTTCCACTTTATCATTTGTGTGTTCACTGGTGTAGCACTTTTAATTTCCTTCTAGAACTTTCCCTTTGCATTTACAATGTGGCCAACTGTTTGGCACAAGAGACATAGATAGCTTTCAGCCTATCTAAGCTTTTGACATGCCTTCCTCACTAAGCTTTTATTGAGCAAAGCACAATAAAATGAGGTATACCTGTATTCTATTTTACTAATTATGTATTTTTACAGGGAATAAAATGATAGCATGCTAGATTTAGTAATGAGAAATCATATAAACCAATTCAGTCAGTTTTTGAGATAAGCCTGAGAGAAGTTAAGTATTTATCTTCTATCTTCAAACAGATACCAAATCAGGTATCTAAGAGTGAACATAAGTAAGACTGACTCCAAACGCAGTGCTCAAAGATACCAGTAGAATGTAGCTGTGTTTCTATCTTCACGGTTTTGTACAAGAGTGTTTTGTCTATTGCCTCCAAAATTGTAAAGCCTATTTTGGGAAATTCATCATAAAAAGGCAAAAAGAAATATGCACTTAAACTGATAATACCAAATAACAATAAGAAACATTTACCGTCATAGCCTCCTCTGTGCAAACACTGGTCCAAGTCTTTTATAAAGTAATGACTTAGTTAATCTTCACATTAATTCAATGAAACAAATAATACTATCATGTTGTAGAGGAGGAAACTAAATTACACGAAATAACGCCTAAATAACTTGCCTAAAATCAAACAGCTAGTGTCCAGCTAGTACGCCCACATTTATCATATGAATTGCAATAATTTTAACTCTTGCTTTCTGATTCAAGAGCCTTTCTTATACTAATAAGATCTAGTGTCTATTGGTAATCAGTTCATGTTATCGTTTTCTTCTTTCCTCCTCCTACAGTTGAAGAGAAGAACCTCATATGAAAAAACTAGCATCTCCTCCTGTGCCAAATTCCAACCAACTCTAACTCTATAAGGGTGTCATTCTACCCACCCTCCCCTGTTTTTCTTCCTCTATATCCTCTCTCATACTGGTACTTTAAATCAACATTCAAACATATTCAATATATTCCCCTCCCCACTTCAAACACATCCTTTACCAAACACTCTTTCAAATACTCTATCTCTTTCATCTCTTTCACATCCAATTATTTAAAGCACTTCTGTTTATGCAGTCTTTTTCTCCATATTAATTTTTCATGGATGCTACAACCCACTAAAATCTACCTTAGTTATGTTTATATATTAATCACTCTCCGAATTCTATAACTCTATAGCTAGAATCTCTTTCCCGAGCCCTAAATCTATATATCTAACCAATTTAACTGGTTACTCCACTAGATATCTCAAACTCAGCATATGTAAAATTAAGTGTCTCTTCTTCTCTTCTGTGGCCAATCACAGTGACTGATACAACCATAAAGGCAATCTAGGCTTTTTCTCACATGCACCTCAAAACTTTCCCAGTCTGCTCATTACTCAGTTCCAAAGAGACTTCCACATTTTTTGGTATTTGTTATAGCAGCACTCTACCTCTCAGTACTGAAATGTTGCTCCAGTCAGAATTACGGGAAGAATCTTAGAATCCACTTACTCCTTACTGCATGTCCTCTATCACTCACACATTTTCATCTAATACCAATTTGTATCAATTCTACCACTCCACTATTCCCCATGTGAGTGCTAATAACCTTGGTTAAGTTGCCATCAATTTATGCCTATGTATTAGTTTCCTATTGCTGCCATGACAAATTGCCACAAACTTAGTGGCTTTAAATAACACTAATTTATTTTCTTACAATTTTTTATATTAGAAGTTTGACATGGGTCTTATTGGGCTAAAATAAAGGGATCGACAGAGTTGTATTTCTTCCTATAGGCTCCAGAAAAAAATCCATTTCATTTTCTCTTCTACTTTCTAGAGGTTGCCCATATTCCTAGGCTTGTGTTCCCCTTCTTCCATCTTCATATCCATCAATTTCCATCTCTCTGACACAGCTGCTCTCCTCAAATATCTTTCTCTGACAACAAGCCAAGAAAGATTCTCTACTTTTAAAGACCTATGCGATTAGATTGAGTCACCTGAATAATTCATGTTAATATCCACACTTCTAGGTCCTTGATCATAACTGCATAGTCTCTTAGGTAATATATTTACAGCTTGAGTGTTGGGACATGGATATCTTTGATTACTCAAATAGCCTCCTAAATGAACTTTCCACATCTACCTTTTCTCCCTCCAATATACACCCCGTGTGCCACCAAAATACTCTTTCACAGTGCATACACCTTGCTTTAAAATCTTTCTCTAGCTTCCCACTAATCTCAAGATAGTAGCCAGTTTTGCTAGGTGAGCCAAGCACAGCAGAGAGAGCCAAGGTAACAGAGCCATTTGACCCATTGTGAACATTCATATAAGTTCTCAAATTATTTTTAAACATCAAATGAAATTACACTTAGTTGCATTTGTATCATAAGATTGTAACTTTGTCAGTATGAAAATGTTTAAATAGAATATAAATTTTGTAAACGTTCTTAAATTTTTATAAAATTATACTAGGAACCTCAAAAACCAAAACCCACAGTTAAGATGTCCTGCTCTTTCTCATAGCTTATAAGTCTACTCTGCTCAGACTGCTAGTTTCCTCTCAGCCTCACCTCTGGCCCCTGCACTCTTGCCCTTCTTAATCTTTTATTGTAAAAGCCAGACCTTAAACTCCTTTCAATAAAAATGTCAAAAGGACACCGAATCTATGTAAGATGGAGTAAGCACATTACCACTTTTTTCCCTCTGAATTTTCTTGGCCTGAACTCAACACAGCTTCAAATCCTGCAGTGAGCACTGCAGTACTGAGAGAGCTCCAGGAAAATCTTTTTAGACCTAGGAGGAGCTGAGAGGGGAAATCCTAACACAGAGAAAAAGTGTAGAAATATCCTACTTTTCTCTTTTTTTTCTCCATTTTCTTGTACCCCAACTCCCAGGCAATCCTATAGGGGTGGGGATGGAGAGAGAAGACAAGCAGCAACTGATGGAAACTCACAGGAGCCAAAATTCTAAATGAGGATAATTTTCCTTTTCTTTCAGTAGTGCTACAATTCCAACAAGATGGAGACCATCCATAAAAAAGAAAATGTTCCAGGGAACCAAACAGTAGTGGGGAAGTTACAGAAACAGAGGAGTTTGGAGAAGTGACCTGATAAAGTTATTTACGAACTCTGGGCCCAAACCCATGCCACAAATGCATGGATCTGACACTAATTAGCATACCAAAGACTCTAAGAACTGGACTAAAGGATAAACTACTGCCCAAGTCCCAAATTGTCCACTGGGTGGTGCACATTTGAAACAAATGCTAAGCTAAACTGACTCTGGAATCCCAGGCTATAGAAGGTTTGGAACTTGTGTCATAAACCTAAATAGATAAATTGCCTGCTAAAATGAAAATGTCAACAATTTCCATGAGATTTAAACAAGACCCAAAGCCTCCTAACATATTTTAAATGTCCAAAATTCAATTCAAAATTATTCAGCATTGAAAGAACATTGAAAGGTTGACTTCTCTTTGGAAAAGACAATCAACTGATGCCAATCTCAAATGACATGAATACCAGAGTTATTGTCAAAAGATTTTAGAGCTTCTCTTATAAAATTAACCAAATGAGCAACTTTAAACATTCTTTAAACATCTTAAAATAGAAAATTTTATCAAAGGGGAAAAAATACAAAGAAAACCAAAATGGAAATTTGAAAACTGAAACGTACAATAACTGAAATTAAAGAAAAGATCTCACTGGATGGACCCAATAGCTGAATGACAATGATAGTAAAGAGTCAGTGAACTTGAAGATAAATTAATATAAATTATCTAATCTAATTAATAGAAAGAAAAAAATTTAAAAAACATGAACAGAGCCTCAGGAACCTGGACGAGAGTAAAAAATGATCTAATATGAGTGTCACTGAAGTTCCAGAAGGAGAAGAAAGAGTGTGTGATACTATATTAAAAAAGTATTTGAAGAAATAATGACTGAAAACTTCCCAACAAGTTGAATAAGGTAAAAATCAATGGGTCTTTACTTTGCAGGGGAGAGGTGGGGAAGAGGAGGAGAGGAGAGGGGAGAGGAGAGAGGAGAGAGAGAGGAGGAGAGGAGAGGAGAGAGAGAGAAGAGGAGAGAAAGAGGTATTGAGAGGGATATTATTATATATGGTGTATGAGTGACAGATACATGCAAAACAACCAAATCAGGACAAATAGATTTTCTTGTCTTTCATTTCTCTTCACTTGGGGGGAGGCGGGGGAACACTCTTATAGAGAAAGATAAGGAATGTATTCCTTTAGGAAACAATATAAGTACCTCTTGTCAATAGTTCCTAGATAAAATTAAAAATGAAGCAAATGGAAAGACAGAATCAGAGAGACAGGGTTTGCATTTTAGCTCAGCTACTTACTAGCTTTGTGGTTTGGGGAAAGTAACCTCTCCGAACTTCAGTGTTTACACCATGAAATGATGCATGAGATTATTTTTGAAAAAAAAAATTTATTTTTGAAAAAAAACAATTAAAATAAAGTATGTAAAATTGCCAAGCACAGTACCTGTCATAAAGTTGATAAGTAATACATTTTAATTGAATCAGATAAGAATACTACAAAATATTTCCTTTGTAGGGATGGGCAGAAACTGTCATTCTGTAGAACTTGGGAAGTTTTTCATCAGTCATGAAGGAAGTCTTCTCCTGCTTTGGCAAGATAATTTATTATCTAATTAAACAGCAAAAGTAAAAGGAAGAACAAAGATATATGGTACTTTGAAAATGGAGTCATTTCTAGATAATAAATGATGGTTAAAGCCCACATTAACCTCTACTCTCTCCTAAAACTCTATTATAATAAGGGTAAAGAAAGTTTTTAAGTCATCAATCCATGAGGATAAAGAAGATGTGAGGGGACACAAGAGCAATACAACTTTGGAATCTGAAAAGCAAATGAACCAGGTAGTATTGATAGCAAACCTGAGGAAGGTAGACCTTGAGATGAAAGTGGGTTAAACTTGGAAGCAACCTAATTTTCCTTTTGGGACTCCTAGAAGGCTCAGAAACTGGTGGCTCTATTATTTCTAGAAATGGAGATAAAACAGGGCTAAAATTGGCAAAATTGTCTGAAAATATTTTTAATAAATTCAATTCTAAATCCTGTCTTTTGTTCTCCAGAGCTGGGCAACTATCTATTTCCATCCCAAGAGAACTAAGGTGTTTTTTTTTCTTTTTTTTCTTTTTCTTTTTTTCCTTAAAATGTAATACAGAAAGCCTCCAAACTGGGAAAAACAGCACAATTGAGGCTTGATTTCAGTAAACAGGGGTACTAAGTTAAAATTCCCACACTGGATATTGAAACTACACCTTCATTCCTCATTTAGCTTCCAGAATTTGACAGCCAAGATTATGTTTTTCGGATAAGAATGAGTCTGATGAATACATGGGACATCACCTGGAACAATTAACATCTAAGTTTCCCCCACCAAATAAGATTATGCAGATCACTTTACTAGAAATCCCAGAATAGCCAAGTCTCACCCTCTCACACAGAACTTTTTAATCACTTATTCTGGTGTTCCAATTGTTCCAATAAATAACAAGGAACAGACAGATAATTAAGTTTAGCTATGGTTGGCATTTTACCAAGTTGGTAGGAAAGAAAAGTAAGGGAGTCAAAAATATGTGTAAGGGAGCACTTACTGTGTAGTCCATGAAAACTAAGTTCCTCAAAATAAAGGTTAAAAAATGGGAGGGTAAAAATAAAGGAATATACTCAACAAAGCAGAAGTCTTTGAGTAGTAAAAGCCTACCAGAGTGAGGGTTTTGGAAGAGCTGGGCTTTAAAGACAGGTTATGGTAGAGAATGGGACTCTAAAATTTTGTCTGAGAAGTGTTGTTGGTGCATAATATGTGCATGGCCATGGGTAAACTTTAATTAGTTAAATAGGAGGAAACTATGGTTGCTATTAATGAGGTCATTAATAAAGATATGCTTATGTTCTATATGTACAATATAAATTCTCATTTCTTTCAAGGACCTGCAGGACTACTGTCTATAAATTACCCTCTTAAATTTAAGCATCACTTTCTCTACTTGACTCTTCCTTGATTGAACCACAAAAAATCTTATATTTCTCTATGCTGAAAACAAAAACAATAAAAGAGCTTCTCTCAAGACTGCTATCCCTTAATACTTTCAGTCTGTCTGTCTCTGTCTCTGTCTGTCTCTCTCAATTTTTCTTGACAAATTTCTGTTAAATGCAGTCTGTTTATTCTATTTTGTCCTACTTTTTAATGAACCTTTCCAACATAACCTCTTGTGATTCAACTCTAGCATCAAAGTCATGAAATTGCTTTTTGGAAAGTCAATTATGATTTGCTATACATATCCCATGGTCCAAGTTTGACCTTAGTTTCCATCTCGTGACCCCAACCAGCCTTATCCAGTTCATTTCGAATTCTTATTCTTAATATTCTATCAAATCTATGTCCCTTTCACTTCACCTATTTATGCTAAAGGTACTTCGTTTTTCAAGACACAGACAGAAAACTTAGAGTTAATGGCAAAATCCTTTGTCTTCTTCCCTTCCCACTAATAACCAGCCACTAAGTCTCACTTCTGCCTCTGGCAACTTTCTCTTGTTTTTCTTTCTCACTTGAAATAATCTACTTTAACATCCTTGTGTAGCAACAAAACAATGACATCTACTACACCTTTCCAAATTTAGTTCTAATTAACCCTCCACAATGCCACCAATGTACATCATTAAGGACAACCAACATCATACCTCTACTTTCTTTTAAAATGTCCTTTAGCTCGTTTTCTATAGACAAAAATTTCCAAACTCCAAGTATTAGTATTTATTTTGCCATGGAATTCTTCAGCTGCTATAGTGAAATAAAATGATTATAGAAATGAAGTCAGAAGATCCAGTCTCAAATCCAGTGCTAACACTTCTTTTAAATATTACTTTTAAAATTTATATTGTATAGCTAGAATAAAATATCTATAAGATATGTATAAGATTTGAAGAGAAACAATTGAGAGGTAAGAATTAACTTAACCAAGATTGATCACTTGAAGGCTTACTTCCCAGCAAAGGATTCTGTCTCCTGAAAAGTACCATGGAAACTGAACTGACCAAGTGCTCAAAATAACCAATTTGGTCAATAACAAGCCTTTACTGCAATTGCACCACTCATAATATGAGGTGAGGTGCTAGTGCTTTCTCAAACATTTAGATGACAGGATAAAACTAGAACCAAGGTCTCACAGCATATTTTTATTATATCTCAGCTACTGTTCATACCAGGCAAAGAACAAGGACTTCCTAATAACACAGCTTCAAAGAGCCACAGCCAAGGGTCAAGGTCCCTCTCCTGCAATCTAACACCTGATCCTGCCAGATGGCTCTGCACTGCCTACAATGTGAAGGGAAACAGGGACTAGAACATTTTCTGTAGCTCTGTCTGCATGAATGTTCCCCATTAAAAACTGCTCCAGCAACTCTGATATATGCTACTTGGGCATCTTTCATTGTTGCTTGATAGCCACACCATAAACACTTACATACTCCCTGTGGTGTTCTAATGCTTTCCAGTTGGGATATTTTTAAAAGTTACATAACCTCTTGGACTTCAATTTCCTTGTCAAAGTAAAATAAAAATACAATGTTTTTGTGATTAAAAAACATAACATGCATGAAAGTGCCAAGTTCAGTACTTATTACAATACTGAATTCAAAATGGTTGTTGAATCTGAACTGAACAAAATTTAATTCTATAAAATATTTCAGGTCATCAATAAAGTAAATAGAGTTTAATCAAGAAAATTTATAGACTTCTTAAATACAGGAGGTCAAAGCATATAACATTAATGTAAAGCAGAGAACTTTATCTGTCAAGATATTTACTTTCACTGCCATTAATAGAATATAAAAGAAAAACAAGGGAGTACTTGCACTTATGCACAAAAGACAAAATAAAAAGCATACTTTAATACAGACTACGTGGTCATAATTAGGCATCTATTGCTACATTTATTGCTTCATGTTCAGAGTTCCTGCCTTCTCTAAGCACTATATAACTAAAACATCAAAATTGCATACTATCTGAAATAAAGAGCTATTTTTTTTAACCCAATAAACAACTTTTTCATTAAAAGCCTACTATCTGTATTGTCTGAGCAAATTGTTATAAGGGATACAGATATGTATAAAATACAAAATGGGCCACACTCATGGAAAAAAAAAAAAGTGTGGATTCCCAACTTAATCTATAGAATTAATGTAATCCCAATCAAAATCCCACCACGTTATTTTGTGAATATTGACAAACTGATTCTGAAGTTTATATGGAGGAGCAAAAGATTCAGAATAGCAAACACAATATTAAAGGGGAATAAGGAGGACCTACTTCAAGACTTACTATAAAACTATAGTATTCAAGACTATGTCATATTGGCCAAAGAATAGGCAAACGAGTCAATGGAAGAGAGAGTCCAGAAATAGACCTCCATAAATATAGCCAACTGACCTTTGACAAAGGAGAAAAGGTAACAAAGACAGCCTTTTCAACAAATGGTCATAGAACAGCCTGATATCCACATACAAAAAAGAAATGAATCTGACATCCTTATACTCTTCACAAAAATTAACTCTAAATAGAACACAGACCTAAATATAAAATGCAAAACTATAAAGCTAAAAAACATGAGAAAACCTAGATGACCTTGGGTATAGCAATGTCTTTTTAGTCATAATACATGAAAGAAAAATTGATAATAAGCTGGACTAATTAAATTTAAAATATTCTGCTCTGTGAAAGGCAGTGTCAAGAGAATAAGACTAGACATATATTGGGAGAAAATATTTACAAAAAACATCTGTAAAGGACGGTTATCCAAAATAAACCAAGAACTCTTAAGACAGCAATAAGAAAACAATTCAATTAAAAAAATGGGCTAAAGACTTTAACACCTCACCAAAGAAGATAGACAAATGGCAAATAAGGATATGAAAAGATGCTCCACATCATCCGTCATCTGGGAAATGCAAATTAAACAATGTGATACAATGACACAACTATTAAAATAGCCAAAATTCAGAACACTGATAAAACCAAACTTGAAGAAGATGTTGAAAAACGGGATGCCTCATTCATTTCCGGTGGGAATGCAAAATGGTACAGCCACTTTGGAAAACAGTTTTCGAGTTTGTTATAAAACTAAATATATGTTTACCATACAATCCAACAATTGCGCTCCTTTGTATTTACTCAAAAGAGTTTAAAATTTATGTTCACACAAAAACTGCACATAACTGTTTAAAACAGCTTTATGTATAATTACCAAATTGAGAAGCAATCGAGTCCATTAGTAGGTGAATAGATTAAAAAAAAATAAAAACTGTCATGCATACAGACAGTGGAATATTATTCAGTGCTAAAAAGAAGTGAGCTATCAATCCATGAAAAGGCATGGAGGAATCTTAAATACATATTACTAAGTGAAAGAAGTCAATCTTTAAAAGCTATATACTTCATGATTCCAAGTGTGTGAATCTAGAAAAGGTAAAACCATGCCTTTTCCAAACCAATACAAAAAATCATAGGTTGCCAGGGAACAGATGGGACTGTAAATCAGCAGAACTAAGACGATTTATGGGGTAGTGACTGTATGATACTATAATGATAAGTACGTGTTATTATAGATTTGTTCAAACCCAACTGAATGTACAACAACAAGAATGAACCGTAATATAAACTATGAATTTTGGGTGATTACGATGTGTCAATGTAGGTTCATCAATTGTAACAAATGTATCTCCCTGGTGAGAGATGCTTACAATGGGAGAGGCTATGCGTATGTGGGGTCAGTGTAGAAGGGAAATCATTTTACCTTACCATGATCTGAGAGTGGTGTGTTCTTTCTTGTTTAATTCTTTTCCTTTATTTTTTTTAAATACTTGCGACAGATATTCTCAGTACTACATCTTTTTAAACTGTCTGGGGTTGAAGTATTGTCTTAGTCTACTCAAACTGCTATAACAAAAATATCATAGACAGGGGAGCTTGGAAATGTATTTCTCACAAGTCCGGAAGCTGGGATGTCCAAGATCAAGGCACTGGCAGATTCAATAGAGAGCCTGTTTCCTGCTTCCTAAATGGCCATTTTCTCATTTTGTCCTCACATGGTGGAAAAAGCGAGGGAGCTCTCCAGGGTCTCTTTTATAAGGGTAGTAATTCCATTCATGAGGGCTACACCCTAAAGACCTAATCACCTACCAAAGGCTCTACTTTCAAATAACATCACAGTGGGGGTAAGGATTTTGACATACAAATTTTTTGAGGGGGGCAAAGGGAGGGACATGAACATTCAGTCTGTGGAAGTTATATTTCACTCTGGTTTTTAGGAAGAAAACAACTTTCTTTCAGATCTTACTTGCAAAGGCCTCCCCCTCTCCGAAATTATTTCCTTTCTAATACTATCTAAAGATTTCTTTTCAATACATCTTCACCATTTCATCCATTTGAGTTTCCTAAATAGTAAGTCTATACTTGATGTTCTTTAAACTAATTGAAGGTTTTATAACATAATTCAGTTTATAAGATAAGAAATCATGTGGAACCCATGGTAGATCACATAAATCAGCATAATTTGCCATTCCTTCCTGCATGAACACTCATTTGCAAGGTGAATTCAAAGCTCTTTTCATCAAAAGACGGTATCCATCTCCCTAATCCTTGAATATGAATAGGATTATGACTTATTCTAGACCTTAGAATAAGTCATAATCCTATAATCCTTCAGAATTCTAGAATTCTGAAGAAATAATACTGCCAACTCTGTAAACTTCCATACTCTTAAAAATCTGCTATCCAGGTTTGGTAGTAAAGTCACTTTCATAACGCCTTCTGGATAACCATGAGACATGTGAATGAGGCCATCCCAAACCAACAAGCAAACCAGTAGTCTGGCAGTTGACTACAGATGCATGATTGAGCCTAGATGAGACCAGAAGAGGCCAGATCAGCAAAGCCCAGCTCATATTGCCAAATCACATTATCTTGAGCTAAATAAACCATTTTATTTTAAGATACTAATTTTTGGTTTAACAATGTTCAAGTGACCCACATAAAGACAGGAAAATCAAAACAACTCAAATTGGAGTCAATCAAAAAATATATAAAATAAAATGCTGGATGAAAGCCCTAACCTATCAAAAATTACATTAAATGTAAATGATCTACACCACAGAAATATGTCCAACTGATTTTTTGCAAAGATGAAAAGGCAGTTCAATGGAGAAAAAGTAGCCTTTTCAAGAAATGATGCTTGAACAATTAGATATCCATGGGGGGAGAAGGGGAATGTGACCTAAGTCTCATTCCCCTGTGTTTTATAATGATTAATAAAAAATGGATTATAGGCATAAATGTAAAACGTATAACTATACAACTTTTAAAAATTTATAGGAGAAAATCTTTGGGATCTAAGGGTAGATACAGAATTCTTAGATTACACCAAAAGTACAAACTATAAAAGAAAAAAAAACACTCAACTGAAATTCATCAAAAGTAAAATTGTTTGCTCTGTGAAAGACTTAGTTTGGAGAAGAACAATTTAAACTAATACTGGGGGAAAAATATTTGCAAACCACATATCTAACAAAGAATTAGTATTTAGAATATGTAAAGAACTAAAAGCCCAACAGTCAAAAAAAAAAAAAAAGCAAGAAATCTAATTTAAACCTAAGCATTGGCAATAAACAGACATTTCATAAAGGAATATACGGAAATAATAAATAAGCACAAAATATTCAACATCATTAGGCATTCAGAAAATGCAAATTAAAACCACAATAAAATGTCACTGCACACCTATCAGAATAGTGAAAATGTAAAACAGACAACACCAAATGTTGGCAAGAATGTGGATCATTCATACATTGCTGGTGGGAATGTAAAATGACATAACCAATTTTGAAAAACTGGTTGATGGTTTACTTACAAACTAAACATACAACTACCATACAATCTAGTAATTTAGTCCAGAAAATTGAGTCTATGTTCACACAAATGCCCACACATACATGTTTATAGCAGCTTTATTTGTAATAGTAAAAACTGTAGACAAATAGGATGTCCTACAAGTAAATAGTTAAATGAACTGGTATATACATACCTTGGATACTGTTCAGCAATAAAAAGAAATGAACTATTGATATACACCACAATCTAGGTTAATCTCCAGAGAATTATGCCAAACAAAAAAAGCCACGTCAAAGGGTTATATACTATATAATTCTATTTATTATTTCTTAAAATGACAAAATTATGAAAACGGAGAGCAGATTAGATGTTGTCTGATGTTAAAGAGGGAGTGGAAATACCTGGGAAGTGGGGATGACTATAAAAGAGCAACTTAAGGGATGCTTGTGGTAATAGAAATGTTCTGTATCTTGACTGTATTGATACCAATATCCTGGTTGTGATATTGTACTACAGTTTTGTAATATGTTACCACTGGAGGTAACAGAGTAAAGGATACATAAGATCTGTCTATATTAAATCTTATAACTATATACGAATCTACAGTTATCTCAAAACTTTAAAAAAATTAATTTTAAATTTGTGTAAAACTTAGAAATTAAAATGATAATATCTAACAAGAAATGTTCCAACAAAATTGATTGTTGGGCAAACCACCTGACTTCTTGGCTCCTTATGAGGTCTCTATTTGAACCTACTTCTCCCACAAGAACTTCTGTCAACTAAAATCCCCCTTTTCAAACTTCTGCTGATTATATGCTCTGCCAACTCTGTCCTTCTCCTTGTTGGCATGATTTTGCTGAGAATAATTTGGAACTTCAGTGGCCTCTGTGGGAGATTTAATATCTCCCCAAACAGGCTCCACTAAGACCTCTTCCTTCCCACCACTTCTACTCCTCTTTCCTCCTCTGACCATCTTTCATCTTCCCTTTAGCAACTCCCCTTTGTTAGGTGCTACAGGAATCCCAAGGAAAGAAGAGGGATAGAGTTAGGAAGCCTTTGAAGAGAAGTGAAATTTAACCCATCCCTTGAAGAAAGGGAATAACTTGGAAAGCTGTAAGAAGAATTATATCAGCCTATGTAGGCAGTCAATCTTGCTGGAAAAAACTATTTATATAGGTCAGTAAATGAACCAGCATGGGAATTTTTTTTAAGGCAACAAATTTTTACTTTTTCCTGTCCCTGTATCACTTCTATAGTTAAAGCTTCATCTTTAGTCATATCTTTTAAAATCTTTTACCGACACCTTGTTTCTGTCTTTTCATTTATGTTTACATTATGCATTAATATAAACTTATCTTTTTGCATGAGTTGCAAAGACTTAGGTCTGTGATATATTACATGCCTGAATTTATCTATAATACAGTCAACTGTTAACTCATATTGGTAAGATATTTTTGTGTAAATGGTCCTCCTTTTGAAAAAAAGTAAATATTACATAGGCTCTGAGAGAACATACTTTTTCAAAATTTATTCAAGAAATGCACTGCAAATGGAGTTATTACAACAAGAGGAAAAATCTCTGTGTAAATACCTAAGTAAATAATGGTTATTTGTGAGGCATTATCAAGTAATTCATGACATTTCCCTTTACATTTCCAAAATCAAATACTTAAGAAGGATTTTATTTAAATAGTTTTATCAATTTCTTCCAGGAGACTTCAGATAGTGAAGCATGTTTCTGTTTTGTTTTTCCCCTGGGAATGTTGTTTACAGGAGCAGATCTCCTTTCAGAAGTTCAGGAATTTTAAGATGAAATAAGCCTCCTCAAAGCTCACTTCCACTATCTATGGACTTGCAACCTAATAATCAGAATATGCAAACTGGACTAAGTGAATTAAACATGAAACAAAATGAACTAATTAAGTCAATAAGTACATACACAGATATGTAAATATGTGGGGAGAAAAAACATATCCTGTAACTCAATCAGATGGGAGGTAGATCTAGTCAATGAAAAAGCATGTATTTTCAGAGAAAAAAAATTAAATTAGTTCTCTCATTTATAGGTTGTGGATTCTTACATAAATTATTTAACTACTTACCTCCAGTTCTCTAATCAACAACATGGCATAACTTCTTCACATGGTTTTAGGGGAAAATAAATATAATTGGTGGACACAGTTACTAGCATACATTAATTACTCAATAAATAATTTCCTTTCCTCTAAAGTGCCCTAAAGTTCCATTGTGTATTTAATTTCATTCAGCAAACATTTATTTGACCACTATTATGTACAAGGCAATATATTCAGGGCTTTTCAGGTTGTAAGAATTAAACTGCTATGTCTTTAAGATTTTTATACTGGGACAAAGATGTCGCATTTCTCTTTCTATAATTTTATATAAAAAATTGTAGCTAGTTCTGTAAATTGGCTCATTCTGCAGTAATTTCCACCTCCTTCTAGCTTGCACTCTTGTATTATGATGAGAAAGGCAAAACTATATTTCTCTGACTCCATTGCAGCTACAGTGAAGTGGATGACTTAGTTTCCATCAAATCAGGTGCACTCCCGCCCGCCCATGATTTGGATGCAAATGACCAAGATGAGAAAATAGGTATTTGCTGGTAGTCATGGTAAGGCTCTTAGAAAAGCAAATAGGGAAAAACACTTGGTATATCTGGAGTGACTGGAGTTCTCTAAACCTAGAATCTAATTCTCACAACACAGGTGTGCTGGGGCTGGAAACGGTTGCAGTGATATTTTTTGAAGAAAAGTCTCATTGTGTAGTCATATGCCTTTCCTGTGCTGTACTGGACTTCACTGGTCCTAGTCACTTATTTTTCTGGCTCATTTTAAGATTCTGTAAGCTAACGCCCTTTAATATTAGATCTAGTATTCTCTGTCATCCACAGGTAAGAACACTGATAGATACAAAAGTGGCATGTTTTGTTTTGTTGTTTCTCATTTTTATTAAAACTATTAGGAAATTACGTTTGTGCTACAAGTGTTCAAAGAAAACCAATCTGAATAACCATATAATTCCCTTTTTTCCTGGATTCAGTGCATTGTCAATGATGTGAAACACAAAGAGAGTAAATAATGAACCAAGGTACAGCTGCCAAACAGTATTCAGTGGCAGAAAATGGGCCTATAGATTGTATTCAGAATACAAGAAGGAAGTGAATATTATCAGTAGATATTATCACTAGATAATATAACCGGAAAAGGTTTAAAATACTCTCCATTGAATGCTCTGATACCCAGAATCAGGGTTATAACTGAGATATTCATAGCTAAACAGATTCTGATGTAGACAAGTAGAGTCAGACCTGGTTTCAATCATCAGCTCCTCTATAATTATTATCTGGTTATCCTTGGGAAACATAATTTACCTTTCTGGAACTTAATTTCATCATCTTTAAAAGTCAGATAATAATGACAATAATTAGATCTATCTTCAATTAAATTTAATAATACATAGAAGTTATTTTTACAGTTTTGCAAATTCTACCATTGTCAATATCATCATCATCATCACCATTACTAATATTGTTTTTATTATGACCAAAAATATCTTTTTGTTTAACTATTTTAATGTGCATAATGTGTAGCAAATTAAAACTATATTCTATCATAATTTTAATAATTCTAAAAAAAATTCTTCATTAACTTTTCTCTTAATAAATCTGTGAGGTATTTTAATATGTAGATATATGAATGTGAATTTTGGTTGGAGCTCTGGTGTTCAAAACAGAAAAACAAACAATATTCTCAAAAGTGTTTCCTTAATAATACTAATTTCTTCCTGTTAGTGGGGGGTTCTATTTTATACATTCTTAAGAGACAATATACAGTAGAGCAGTGGTTCTCAACTAGGTGTGATCTTGCCCCCCTGAGAACATGGGACAACATCTGAGATATTTTTGGTTGTCATATTTCAGGGTGGGGATGCTACAGGTATATAATGCGTAGAGGCTAGAGTTACTGCTAAACTTTATGCAATGTACAAGACAGTCCTTCACAACAATTATTCAGCCCAAAATGCCAATAGTGCTGCTTTTAAGAAATTCTTCAGGAAAGTAGTGATTATGAGCAAATTCTATAGCCAGACTGCCTGAGCCATAACCCAAGTTTTCTACTTACTAGCTGTATACCTTTGGGCAAGTTATTTATTTTTGTGGTTTAATTATCTGTAAAATGGGAATAATGACACTACCTATCTAAAAGGTTGTAGTGAGAAATAATACCACTTAAAAATGCCAGGTCAGAACCACCACTCAAAAGCATTTCTTATTAATTTTATTTTGCATACATGATCTTATGACTTAATCTATGAAGTATCATTGCCCCTGTTTAACTAATTAGATTCTCAGCAAGTTTAAATTATTTGCATTAGGTTACTCTAGTCAGTGAGAGGGAGTACAGGATATAAATTCAGTTTTCTAAATACTCTTTGCACTATAACTCAAAGCATATAATTACAATATTTTTGGATGGGTTAAATCTAGACCTGATTTTCTGCTTAGAACTCAAAGTTCATACGATGAACTGAAAATCTTTTTTTTTAATCTGACTTATTTATGGATGCCCAAGAACACAAACACATCATTCCTACCCCACATTTCCTCTAGAACAAGGAAATAACAATTAATCAAATATCCAGCAAGTAATTATTAACTACCTCCAGGAAGTAAAAAAAAAAAAAAAAAAAAACAAGCAAAAGAAAATGGTTAAATCAATTCAGATCAATTCAATTATCTAGTTTACCAAATGAACAAAAAATAGAAAAATTAAAGCATAGATATTAGTGATAATTGTGCAAAGGTAGAAATAAGTAGGCATGTTGGAAATGTAAATGCTTAGTAATGTTTATTAGTAATGTAAAATGAATATGTTCAATTGTAGAAGATAAGAATTTAAAGAATATATGAAATGTTGTAAATTAATTTCTGAAGAATTTTTCTAAAACAAGCAATGCAGGTGAGGGGAAATACACAGTATGATTTGCTCCATATACTCATAATATAAACATGGCAAACATAGTCCAAGAGGGCAGGGGTTTTTAGCTATTTTGTTTATTGATGTATTTCAAGTGCCCATAATAATGCCTTCAATGTAGTGAGAGTTTAATAAATAATTGTTGAATAAATGAATTAATTAATATAATCCTATCTCTTTGATTTTCCTAATTAATTACTAATTTCTCCCTGGCCTACCATCAGAAGTCCAGTAATTCATTCTGAAAGGTATGTTCCTCCAAACTGCCTAGGAAGTCAGGAAGGCCGACTTGATTGCAAAGGTCAAGTGGAGAAAAAATGACGTAGTTGGTCTCATGTAGTTATTGCTTCTTGTGTCATGTAGTGCAGTGCATGAGGACTCATGCCAATCCTCACAACTGTCAAATCTTTGGCTACCCAACTCCATGCCCACAAATGGGCTCCCATATAACATTCTCCCTTCATATTCTGATTTTTAGCTCTTGTTCTCTAAGAACATTTGGCATTTTCTAATTGCCACAGTGGCCAGGATGGGAGTTGCTACAAATATCAGCAGCAAAAGGTGCAAAAACTAGGCCTTTCCACAGAACCTTAACCTCATGTAGTAAGCCCAGTTCACCTACACAGACTCACTCTAAAGTCATTAAAATTTATTAAATCAGGCTCATTCACCTTCATTCTCACTGAGTCTTAAATGAAAACACCTCAATTTACATAAACTGATCTCTCTTTCATATAGTAGTAGCTGGGTCTTGATCTCTTCTCTCTAAAGAAAGTCTAATACAGAAAATCTTTCTACCCGATGACTGGCTCTTTGCACCAAACGATGCTTATAAGCTTTTGTTCAGCAACTGAAATAAAGACCTTATTGTGCCTACCTAACTACAGAGGAGTACTCAAGAAAATGTAGATTTCCAGTCAACATGGCAGTGTAGGTAACCACTGTGTTCACCTCTTACCACAATCACATCAAAATTACAACTAAATTACAGAACAACCATTATTAAGGATTGCTTAAAGTCTAGCTGAACAGAAGTCCTATAACTAAGGACATATAGAAGAAGTCATGTCAAGACTGGTAAGAGGACAGAGATCAGAACCAGCTGGTCCCACACCTATATGTGGCGGTTAAAAATTAGGAGTGCTATCTCAGCTGCAGAGGTCTACCTGGATGAGTGAGGGATCCCAGTCCCAAACCAGGCTCCTCAGCCCAGGGTTCCAGTGCCAGGGGAAGAAATACCCATGACTTCTACCTGTAAAAACCAGCAAAGATTGTGGCTGAGTGAGATGAAGGGCTGCTAGTGCACTAGGCATTCCTCTTAAAGGGCCCAAACATGGACTTACCTGCTGATGAACTAACTCACTCTGAGCTCCCGTACAGAAATAAAGCTCAAAAGGCACCAGGGACATGTGAGGAGAAACTGAATTATCTGGCTTCAGGATGTGGGGCAGCTCTTTCCAAACAGAAGTGCTGGCAGAAGCCATTCTTCCTTTGTTGAGGTCTCTCTCTACCCAGCTGCAGCACAGGTTGGCACCATACCTGAGACTCCATCAATCTAGCTAATACTGGTCCCCCTACCCTGGTGATTCCCTGAGGCCCTGCCTCACCCAACTTGTGAGAACACCCAAGCAGCTTCCAATGGATTTTTCCATATAAATGGCCTATCTTAGCTCATGCTGTGGCCTTTCTCAAAATCCCTCAAAGGCTCCCAACCCCGAACAAGCAGCAACTGGCCTCGGCATGCTCTGTACCTCTTGCTACGCAGCCGCAAGCCCAACACTAATGGTAGATTGCCTCAGTTCACAGCTTAGGAACTGAGGCAATCTAACTCTTGGGAACCTCCAAGTCCAGAACACCTAGCAGCCATCTGCAGATCACTTTGAAGCCCATGCCAACTGGTCTCAGGAAGGGCACAGGTAGCAGCTAATCTTGACCTGCACCAGAGCCCCTCCCAAGAGGCCCCAGAACCAACACACGTAGTGGCCATCTTCAGAGGACACCAGAGCACCACTAAACAACTACTACAAATTAAACACCCAAAGGGCAGACTTGGCAGGCATGAGAGCCTTGCTAATGCAAACCCTGCTCTGTAGGATTAGTCCCTGTACAACAGTTATTCCACTGTAATCATGGTCAGGCCTCACAACCAATCAGCCTGAGGGTCAACTCCCACTGCTGACATGCCATCAGTAATCAAGACTCATTTACAACAGGAGGGTACACACAACCTACACAAGAAACACATATGGAGCACATAGCTCTGGTGACCAGGGAGACTGTGCACACAAGACACCTAGTACATAAGGCCACTCTACCAAGTTCAGGATACTTAGCAGCTCTACCTAATGCACAGAAACAAACACAGCCAAAATGGGGAGACAAAAGCTCAAGAAAAAGAACTAAACAAAACAGAGACAAGCAATCTATCGAATGCAGAATTCAAAACACTGTTTATAAGGATGCTCAATTATCTCAGTGAAAACTTCATCAAAGAGATAGAAGCATAAAAATGGAGATAGAAAACATAAAAAAGAACCAGTCAGAAATGAAGAATATAATAACTGAAATGAGGAATACATTAGAGAGAATCAAAAGTAGATTAGATGAAGCAGAGAATCAAATCAGCAATTTAGAAGATAAGGTAGCAGAAAACATCTAATCAAAAGAGCGAACAGAAAAAAAGAGTCCAAACAACGAGGATAGTTAAAGGGGCTTCTGGAATATCAAGATACCAACATCTCATCATAGGAATACCAGAAATAGAAGAGAGAGAAAAAGGAAATTAAAACCTATTTGAAGAAATGACTAAAAACTTCCTTAACCTGGCCAAAAAAAATAGACTTACAAGCCCAGAAAGCTCAGAGAGTCCCAAATAAAATGAATACAAACTGGCCCACACCAAGACACATCATAATTAATATGCCAAAGCTTAAAGACAAAGAGAGACTCTTAAAAGCAGCAAGAGAAAAACAATTGGTTACCTACAAAGGAGCTCCCATAAGACTGTCAGCTGAGTTCTCAACAGAAATTTTGCAGGCCAGAAGGGGTTGGCACAAGATATTCAAAGTGATGAAAAGCAAGGACCTACAACCAAGATAGCTCTACCTAGCAAAGCTATTGTTTAGAATGAAAGACAGATAAAGAGCTTCCCAGACAAAAAAAAGCTAAAGGAGTTCATCTCCACGAAAATAGTATTACAAAAACTATTAAAGAAACTTCTTGAAGAAGAGAGGAGGAGGAGGAGGAGGGGGAGGAGGAAGAAGAGGAAGAAGAGGAAGAGGAAGAAATAAAAATATGAATAATAAAATGACAATAACTACATGTCTATTAAAAATTACTTCAAATGAAAAAAGATTAAATGCTCCAATCAAAAGATAGGGTGGCTGAATGGATAAGAAAACAAGACCCTTACATATGCTACCTATAAGAGACTCACTTCAGATCAAAAGATATACAGAGACTGAAAGTAAAAAGATGGAAAAAGATATTTCATGAAAACGGAAACAACAACAACAAAGCTGAGTTGCAATACTTATATCAGACAAAAGAGACTTTAAAACAAAGGCTATAACACAAGACAAAGAAGGACTCAGTAATTCCACTTCTGGTTATTTATCTGAAGAAATTCAAAACACTAATTCTAAAAGATATATGTGTTTATATGTTTGTGACAGTATTTATAACAGCCAAGTTATGGAAGTAACCTAAGTGTCCATTAGTAGAAGAATGGATAAAGAAGAAGTGATATATATATATACACACACATACATATATACATATATTCTTATATACGTGTGTGTGTGTGTGTGTGTGTGTGTGTGTGATTACTCTGCCATGAAAAAGAATGAAATCTTGCCATCTGCAACAAGACTGATGATCCTAGAGGGTATTATACTAAGTGAAATAAGTCAGAGAAAAACAAACCATATATTGTCACTTATATGTAAAATATTAAAAAAATAAATGAACAAATAAAACAGAAACAAACTCATAGATACAGAGAACATTTTGATTGTTGCCAGAGAAGGTAAAGGGATTGGTGAAAAGGGGGAAGGGATTAAGAAGTACAAATTGGTAGTTACAAAGTGGTCATGGGGACAAAAAGTATAGCAAAGGGAATATAGTCAATACTATTGTAATAACTATTTATGGATACTAGATTTATTGGGATGATCACTTTGTAAGTTATATAAATGTCTAATTACTATGTTGTACACCTGAAACTAATATTCTTTGTCAACTATAATTGAATTTTTTTTAAAAAAGAGATTCTTTGTAGAATGAATCAGGTGTAATCTGATGACTTACTTTCAACATTAAAATAAATATTTTTCACTGTCTTTTCAAATAAACTGAGCAAAACAATTTGAATAGGGAAAATTTTTTAAATGATGTTTGTTTTATATTTAATATTTCAACCTGTTCTTTAAATAATTACATATACAGTATATTATACTTAGCAGTAAAATAGGATATTTAAATCATAATTTGGGGAATACCTGTATGATGTCTTAGAATAGAGCTCTTATAATATTTAAATCTACTTTTTCACTTTCTTTTGCATCTGTGACTTTCATGCAAATTTCTAGAAGTACATTATATATGAAAGCAGAAGAAAGACTAAACTGGAAAACAAAGGCAGGCTAGCCGTGAAGACAAGCTGAACAATGTAACGATCTGTAAGCCTACAGCAAAGCTGAGATATAGATCTAAAGTTTAAGAGAAGGCTCTAGTTTCTAAATTGAGTGGACAAGAGAAAAGAAAAAGAAAGTAGAAAGAAACCATTTTTTAAACAAAAAATGCTAAGCACTGGGGTTTTTAATTTTATTTATTTATTCTTTATTACAGCTCTTTGAGTAAGGCGCAACTGATCTTAGTTTACAGATTAGATAACTTAATTTTATAAAAGATCACATAGCAAGGAATGATGGAGTAAGGGTTCACCAGGGTATGCATGATTGCAAAGCCAGTGTTATTTCCAATCTACGGTGCTGCTTCTAGAGAGAAAATGATACCTTATGCAGAGAGAATGGAGTAATGGGAAGCTATCAAGGTGAGAAATCAGGAAAGATCCCACAATATAGAAATTTGACTTGATAATAAGACAGAAACCCAGAGAGTTTTAACTGGGTCAGAAAGACAGAACTAGTTTAGAAACAAGAGTTCTTAAAGCTGAGTCACCTGAGTTTTGAATGTGATAGAGTTCCCCAAAGTTCCTCTCTGCCTAAAGGCAAAATTGTCCTCAGAACCTTGGTGGAACTGTGGATGGAGGTTTAGTTAAAGGTCAAATGTTTGTGGGTATATAGATAGGCAAACTGCTATAATGGGACTTAAGCAGGTCATAGTTTTCCTTCATTTTCTTCCAATTCCTCATTTCTAAATTTTTATTATTTCTGATGCCCCATGCATTGGGGGAATGGTCTGCAATATATCCAGCACTACGTCAAGTGTTACTGAGGAAATACACATAGAATAAAAGCATAAAACATACATTGAATAAAATATAGCCTATGTTCCAAGGAATGTACAAACCCACTGTGAGAAAAAAACTCACACATGTGAAATAATCACACATGAAAAATATACTTCCACAATCATTTTTATAATTAGCAAAAATTAAAAGAAGGTAAACAATAAAATAACTTGTATAAATAACTAAAGTAGAAATAATAAGGTACAGAGTCTACATTTTAGGGGAACAAGATTAACAGCCAACCATATCTCTGGGTCTGGACACATTTAAAGGTTTTTAATTAGTGACTGGGGAAATAATATGAATATTCTAAATAATAAAAACCAAATTTAATAAAAAATCATATAGTTTGATTAAAGCTAACTTTAAATATTATGGCCACGTGCTTGACCTTGATATACATCATTTTAAATAGAAAAGAATTGTAAACATTTGAAATAAAAGTCAAAATTTCTCAATATTTGTCATATTAATAAATTTTAGGTGCACCCACCATTCGCTTATTTTCTTTGCAACCATTAGCATCTAACATTGTTCAAATAGGTTGTTCTTCTTTATAAGGATGATAACACTGAATTAATTTCTAAAACCATTTCTCACATACTAATTTGATACTTTCTACTAAAACCCTGAACTCAGGAAAAGTACCTTAATCCCTGAGTCTTATGTCCTCTTTCTAAACAAATGGGGACACAACAAAAGGCAGAGATTACTGTGAAGGTTAACTATATAATATGAAGTTCTCACCTCTCACATACTAGGTAATTGATAAATAGTAGTTGACTCTAAATCTGAATTCTCATGATTCCATTGTTGGAGCAGAGGCCTTAATTGGCTCAGTCTCCTGACTTCTTTTCCAGAGCTCCTTTCTCTACAGCACATTTGTTTGACAGTCATGTACCAAGCAGCACTGCTCCTCAAAAAGCTGCTCAATATTAGGCAAGATCCACAAATGCAAATGTGAATAAGGAGCAGGAAAATGATTAATTTTTTTTCTAATTTTCAAAGCAAAGTGGGATACTAAAGTCTTTTAATTTGCATTTATTTGATTTCTAATATAGTTGATCATTTTTAAAGAATTCACTAACCATTTTATACTTCCTATTGAGTAAGTACCAGGGTCAGTTTTTTTATTCTAAAGGGAGACCAAGAATTTAATAACAGTGCTGAACAGAAGCGCTCAGAGGACTGTCATCGGAATAGGTTCTTGAAGGATGCTTGGGATTTGGACATGCAGAGAAGATAGTAAAATATAGTTTTATTTTTGCCTTTCCTGTTCTTCATTTTCATGGTATCTGCCTTGTAAACTTTCCTTATTTCCACTTCTTTTTTCTTCCACAGGTAACTAGACTGTCTTCTATTTGTAGGCTAATATTTTTTGGACTTTATTAAGATGCATTGTAATTGCAATCTCCTTAATTGCTTCCTAATTGGTTCCTTCCTCCCTTTGGTGTATTTTTCATGCATTATTAAATTCCAACTGGCTTTCCGGAACTCATTTTATATTCCTTCCAGACAGCTCTTTCAAAGCTCCTGTTCCTTTGGTCACACAGGAAAGAGTACTGAGAGAATTGAGAGAATCACTGTTTGGAACCTGTGTGCTTCCTGCTATAACTAACAATGACAACAGCAACAATATCAAGCATTCCAAACAGTCATTGTCATTCCCAAGCGCCTAACATACAGCAATTCATTTGATAAATTTCTTAACGCAGGTATTATTCCCATTCACCATGGGAAGCAGAGGTTAAATATCTTTTCCAGAGTTAAAAAGCGGGTCTGGGATTTACATCTAAGTCTCCTGACTCTAAATCCTGTGCCCATCCCATCATCACTTGCTGCTTGTATATTAAATTAAATGGCAGGCTTATAACCAATTAACCTGATCAACTCCTCTACATATTGCTCAAGAAATTATTTTTCTCATCCATCCATGAAGTCCTTTAATAGGAAAAATGTGTCATGGAAAGATTACATTATCTGGAGTCAGAAACTCTGATTTGGAGTCTCAACCCCCAGCTGGGGAAATTACTTACCTCATCTTTAGTTTCCCCATATATAAAGCTAATCTTCATTTTACTTTATAGATTTATTGTGAGTCTCTCATATATGTAAGTTATTTTTATAAGGAGAATATTGCTAGAAGTAAGAGTTCATTGGGCTATAGGAATTTTAAGGTTCATTTCCAATCCAAAATTTTATTAATCTCTGAGTAGCTTTAAATGGCATGCCAACAAATGCTTGAAAGACTTTATGTTTGAAATACTTTCTGAAAAAGGTAGAATTAAAAAACTAGCAAGAATCTCAAGCCAGCCAACAAAGTAATCAAGGTCTCTTTTGGAACTCGGGACTTTCAAGTGCTAAGGTCACATACTGTTTATTGCACTCAGATACACATTAGTATATATTACTATGAATCAATCAAAAGATGCATTAAATGCCTGTAACTTGAAATTAACAGTAGAATTTTAACACTAATCCAAAACAGCTATGAATTCACTAGTAATTTTTAATTTTGCCACATTATGAATTTGAATCATGCATATGCTCACTTAACTGTTAGAGCAAGCTAGTTAGGTGGTAGGTGTGTTTAATCCTTCCTTCATTTGTAAATTATCTAAATTACCTTTAATTTTCTCCATATGTAGCTATGTAGCTTCTTTATCAAGTAAACCATGGTCTAAACTGGAACCGAAAATTTTTTAAGTCTGAAAATATACCTGCTGCAAATGTGAAGAGTTCTTTCTATTTATTGAGTAAATTCTGCCTATGGATTCCAAGGAATAGAGGAGAAATGAGAAGCCATGCCTTGACTAACAAATATGCAGGAACCATATGGTAATGCCACATGTTTCTAATCAGGAAGCAGGTGAGTGGTGTGATAGTAATAAACATAAATATTGGCATAACAGAAAGGTAAATATGGTACAGGTTCAATTCCAAATATGCCACGTAATCCTGAAATTCAATTATCTCTTACCCTCCATGCTTCTCCATGCTTTTTATTGATAGATTCTCTCTCCACATCATTTCCACTCATTTCTCTTCACACCACTTTCTACTATTTAAAAAAATAATAAAAGTTTGGAGTTCATCTTTTTTAACATTGTACCTCTCACTCTTAAATAAAGGCTGTGTCTCACCTGAAAACTTTGTCTTTTCTAGAAGAAAGCATTTAATAACTTATCCAACACACATGGGTCCAGGAAGGTTTTGGTACTCTCCCAAGATTTTTCATTTCTATTTCTAGATCCTTGTTTTTCTACCTTTCAGTCAAAACTCATCATCTTTTGAAATTAATTACATCTCACCTCTCCCTTTACTCACCACTATCAATATACATGTTAAGAATTCTTTATTCAATGAATTCTCTAGATTCTGTGGTACAGTTTTCATTTCTACCACAGCTCCTGCTTTCGTCCTTGGAGATTTCAAAATTCACATAACCAGATCATAAAAATTGAAGCCTTAACCTTAAACTTCCTTCACTCCAATACATTCACCACTTTTGAACTTCAGCCCCTAATGCAAAGGGACATACAATAAATAATATCATCTGAAGATCTGGTCCACATTAGAAGTCACCTGCTTCAATATTCTACCCTGAGTATGATTTCCTATCCTCCTATCTCTCTCATGTTCTCATTCTTCCTTCCCCTACCCTTGAAATTCATAGAGACTTCCAGTCTATTGACTCCTGCCTTTTCTACCTGTTAATCTCTTCCCAGAGCTCATTCCTTTTCTGTTGGTCCTGACCCCATAAGGTTTTATTTCAACTATCTTCACATGAATGGTCAACAAAAAGGTCACTGCCACCAATACAATGCCAACAGGAGTCCCCCATTGTGGGGTACAGTAATAGGAGAAACTTTATTCAGGTGAAGAGTTTGCAAATGAAGGAAATGCAGCCCCCAAAGAAAACTGAAAGTACACCAAGACAAAGGGGAAGCCACTTATTAGAGAGTCCCCACCCTAGTCCTTTATTGGTCCATTTATGCAAATAAGGAAGCCTAATTTGCATAGTCTGATCCAAATAGCACTGTCCTGATTGGTCAGAATCACATATTCTTATTGGTCATCATGAAGCTGCTCTGATTGGTCAGTAAAGATGCAAATGATGATTGGACCGGGCAGGTCTCAGCCCATTGGTCGAAAGATGATTTCAGGAATTTCTTTGCAAGGATCAGCTTAGACAGCACAAACCCAGTTCAGGAGGCTTGGCGGCTTAGTCTGTGGCTTTTTCCTGATATGCAGTGTGTGTGAGAATCCCCTGTCAGCAATGGCTGCTAGACTCTGATTATGAATTTGAGTCCAATTAACCACAGGGAGTCCTTCTTAGCAGGTATATTCCTTTTTGGGGTTAACAAAACCTACATTTTCTTACACTCCTACTTTCTATCATTCAAAAGCCTCCACTCCACCTATCTCTGTGCTGCCATTTATTTTTTAAAATAAGTGGGTCTTTTGTCTTGTATAATGCTCCATATTCTTGATTAAGCTGACTGCTTTCTCATGGTGTTCAGCTTTTTCCTTTATCTCTGACATTTTCCTAGCAGTTAAATCTACAAGCTGGATAGGATTCAGGGATTTTTTGTTTGTTTTTTTGTTGCAAGAATATTTCATAACTTATAGATATACTGTACATTTTATACAACATAAAGAAACATGATTTTTGTTTTTATTTTAGAAGTGTTAAGATTGTTTTTTTAGGCTCAAGTATTGTCAGTGTGATCCATCCATTATAAAATTTTCTTCACATACTGGTTTTAAGACTCACTGATAATCTTTGCAATAAAATTGTATTTCCCTTTAAGAATTTCAAATGGTAATTTTCTCAATAAATCATTCCTTATCCACTGATTAGCTATGATTCTTCTACAGTAACATTCCCTCCTCACCATATTGCCCTAAAATAACATGCATGCAAGTGAGCAGGACAATGACTTGATTCATTTATTATTTTTACTAATTTTCAGGTGAAGTTGGTGCCAAAATAATCTCCAAATATAAACAATTTATTCCCTTTATAAGTTTTATTATAAACTCAGAAATTTTCTAGGTTTGATATGTTTCAATTTATTTCAGTCATTATTCTCTCGGATGTTTAAATTATCCTACCTTTTGCTAGTGAGAGCCCCTTTAACTAAATTCTGGATGTTTTTCAAACATCCCTCGGATTTTATGAGATCTTCTTTATTTTCTGGAACAATAAATATGCCAAGCTCATTGTGCATTTTTCTTTCCCCATGATGTAGGACAGGGCAAATGTTTCCGAGTGCTGTGGGGTGGGTGGAGACCAAACCCTGCACTGAGAGAAGAGGGTTCTTTGGCGGAGAGTGTAGAAAGATTTCAACACACACACCAAAGTTAGAGTTAAAAGGAAAGCTTATTAGAAAAGAAGTAACACTCCACAGAGGGAGGTCTTCTCTCAGAGAGTGAGAGGGCCTAAGAGAATCGTGGACAGTGAGAGAGACAGAGTGAAGAGTATACCTAGAGAAAGACAGAGAGAGGGAAATCAGTTTATATATTATTCTTTAGTTCCTGTGAGTTACAGTTTAAAGACTTTGTTTACTAATTTCCTTTTATATGAACATATAGTGAGGAAGGGGAAGAAGAAGAGTAGTTAGCCTAAAAAGGTAAGACTATGTAGAGTGAAAGGCCTGCTGGCAGTTCCTAGCCTTTATTCCATAGATTCCTTATGCTTTTATTTGTGTAGGGTGTCACTCAAAGTCTCCGTTTTTCCTGTCTCTCCTTCACAGGTGTGGAAACCAGGTTCTTAGCAATCTCAGCAGAAATCTTCTTTTGTTCTGCAGGTGTCCTCTGGGCCCTGGTTGCAGGGCTGATCAGTATATTACAGTCTGACTGTAGCTTGATTTAACACTTTCTTTAGTTCTCTTGCCTCCTCCCTACATTACCCAGACCCAAATCCTAGTTCCTGGTTTTATTTCATGGGAAATAGTGTTTAGAGATTGCAGACAAGCACTAGAAGTGATCATTGCTAAGTGTGTTTTTATTACTACTTGAAAGCCTTTTTTTTAAGCAGGCAAAGCTAAGAAAGAAGCATTTTTAAGACAAAAAACAAAGAAGTCATGCTGATATTTTCAATTCAAATGTAAGATTATAGAAAGTTCTTAAAATCTTTTATATTTTATGTTTTTCTTCAATCTTATATTGAAAACTTTGGTTGCTATGTTGACATTTACCACTTACTGCATTAATAATAATAAAACTGCAAAAAAAGTTTAAAATTTCTTAAACTTTAAACAATTGTTTTCAGCCTTAGCATATATATCAAAATGTATGTTTTATAATTATTTGAAATTATCTGTCTGTATATGATTATGCAACCAACCTGATAATTATGTTCAAATTTTTCAGCTTTCAGAATTGCTTTACTTTTTTTCTAATTTACTTTTGTTTTAATTTTGTAAAATATTTATGTTTCAATGTCTATATTCCTCACCATCTTCATTTCCTTTTTTCCAGTAAATGAGGTGTTTTCCCTTTTAAAACAAATTCCATTAACTGCTGCTTTCCTCTAGAACATTGCTTTATTGTCTTCTGTCTCTGCATCCTTAGTCTCTTCTTCAAAGAAATTCTCCCCTTTAAAACCTTTTTGTGTCTTTCTCTCTTCTTACAAAGGTATCCAAATAAATTTCAATGACAACAAAAAATGATACTCCCTTGACCCTGAACCACTCTATATACTTGCCAAACTATTACACAATTTATCCAAACTGGTCTACAGATTTCACTCTTGGTATTTCCTTACCTTTCATGTCATCACCCAATTGAAATATGACTTGTAACAAGGCTTTTCTTTTAAACAGAGCCTAGAGGTGCCTAGTATGGTGAGAGAAACAGTATAAAGTTGCCAAAATGAATTGGATGCATCAAACAAAGTTCCATACCTTTCCCTATATCTCTGAGCACATATCTAGTCCTGCAAACATACTGACACCTGCTTCAGTGTCAATGCACAGATTCTGACACTCCCCTACTCACACCCCACCCCTACACACACACACTCAGCCTGGTCCATGGATGATTGTTGAATAGGCTCCAAAATGCAGAGGCTGCTATTGCAGACTGTCGTTTTCCTTTTTTTTTAATTGATTTTTTGAATGGATATATCCTGATACATATCCATAAAGTTCACACAGTTTATGTTATACCGTAACAAACTGGTACATTTGACACATTATCCTGCCCTTTTCTAGAATCTCGGAGTCTTTTTTCTCCGAGTTACATAAGCCAGCATTATTTGAGACTTCTCTAGTGGCTACTTCCTTTTTATCTCAGGTATCCAAGCTTCCTCATGGTTTTACTCCGGGGATTATTTATTCTAGGGGATTATTCCTGGGATTATAGGCCAAGGAATGGATTTACCACATTGTACCTTCCAGACAGAGATAAAAAATAAAAAAATAAAAATTTTAAAAAATTTAAAAAATCACCAGTTTATTTTTTCAAATGAATCAAGAATTGAGTACAGAAAACAACTGAAATTGTTCTATATTCTATCAGAAATAATTCCTACCTCTGTTAGAAAGGGACCTGATAAAAATGTTTAGGGCTTCTAAAATGGGATGAACCTGGACCACTGCCATAACTTTTCTAGCCTCCTAGTTCAAATAGTAGTGCTTGTGCTGAAAGATAAAAACAGTAAAAGATTGCATTGTTAGATCATAAACTCTCAATCGCCCTTCTCTGTGTCTCTGCTCATGTTGTAACCCCTTCCATTGATCTCTCTGTGTTTAGGTATTAGGAGATCCTACCAAAATGTGATATGTTCCCTCAGTGGGGGAGTAAGGTATTGTGATTTATAATTAATATATATTTTTTCATTCAGATGACCAAAATATATTTCTCATAGAAATTTGGTCTTTGTCCACACTTCCTAAATCACAGCTCGCAAAACCCTCAGAATTTTCTGAGCTATAAGAGCAATAGAAGCATCTTTTATTATAATATTTGGTCTCTTGTTCTCAGTTCTTGAAATTGCTTCAGAGCCATAAAGATGAACCGGGTGTCTTGTCATTCATAACAATGCCCTTCCCAACACAACTGGGTTTATGTTAATGAAGTGACTTTTGAAAAGTATCTAAGAAAAGGGGTTGGTTGCCAGGGGAACCAACTATGAATAGAGGATTGGAACTTTCAGTCCTACTCCCTGCTATCCAGGGAGAAGAGAGACACTGGAAGTTGAATCAATCGCCAATGTCCAATAATTTAATTAATCATGCCTATATAATGAAGCCTCCATAGAAACCCAAAAGCGGGGTTGGAGAGCATCCAGATTGGTGAACCAGAACATTTCCACGTGCCATCAAGTGGGGCCTCAAACACGACAAAGGCTGAAGCTCCTTTGTTAAAGACCTTGCCTTATATATCTCTTCATCTGGCCATTGATTCTTTAATATTCTTTGTAATAAACTGGTAGTCTAGTGAGTAAACAGGTTTCCTGATTTCTGTGAGCCACTCTAGAAAATTAATAGAACCCAAGGAGAGGGTCATGGGAGTCCCCAATTTATAGCCAGTGGGCCAGAAGCACAGGTAACAAATTAGATTTGTGACTGGCATCTGAAGTTGAAGGCAGTCTTGTGGGATTGATCCTTTAACGTATGAAATCTGATGCTATCTCTTCATAATGCCAGAAGTGAACTGCAGGACACCCAGCTAGTATCACATATTGCTTGTTAATGTGGGGAACTCCCTGAGAGAGACACACACACACATTGGAATCGTTGGATGCATAACTGTTACAGAGTAAGATAATCTAATTATTGAAGATATTTTATTGCGAATTGGCAGGTAAATAGCATGCCTTAGTTGACTGAACTATACAAGATGGTCAAGTTTTGACCAGGAAGAGAGACATCATTGTGAATGAGCAATATAGGAAAGAGGCATGAGAACTACACAAACTAAATATTAAATCAGGTTGTATTCAGAACCTGCAACGTGCTGCTAGACACAGGAACCTAAGTGATCAGCATCCGTCCAGACCTTGAGAACCCTACAGGGAGATTCCTGATGAGATTACTAACAACTACTTTCTCATGTCTTTGATGCTGCATACCCACCCATACCTGGAAAGGAATACAGATTTAAAACTGAAATCCTCGAACATAATAACCATAATTTATTATATATCATTTGCTGAATTATTTCTATGTGCCAGATTTCAGTATAAGCATTCTAATACATCAATTTATTTAAAAACAAAACCTCTATGAAGTAAGTTTGATTATAATCTACATTGAAATATGAAGAAACAAGGGCCTATAGCAAGTAGAGCTGGAAAGTTGCAGACCATGGGGAGCTCTTAGCACCCAGTTGTTGCACAGGAATCTAATACCTAAATGAAGGAAGGTGGAAAAGATGAAAGCAGCTTCTCTTCTCAGCAAAAATTAACTTTTTATGAATCTAACAAACCTGCCACCAAAGACACAGAGAGGGGAGATAATTTGTCACTGAAAGCTGGGTCAGTGACAAAACCTGGGGCAGAATACAGCTGAAGTGACTTCCCAGGTCACCTCTAAATTCTAAATTTCTGTACCCACTTTCCCAACTTTCAGCGTGCACTTTCCTCCTTCTGAATTTCTTTTAGTTAAGATTTATAATTCAAATGGACAGTGAGTATGGTGTGGTTAAAAGACTGTGCTATATAGAGGTAAGCAGACTCATATTTGTATGTCAACTCTGCACTTCGGCCCAGGCATTCAACCTTTCAGGATGTCCCTTTTCTCATTAGGACATAACTCGTTCCATGGGATGATCATAAGATTTTATACAGGTCATGCATATGTCTAATGTGACTAACATCTGTTTGGAACTGAATGTTTTCTTCCTTTTCCCTTCAAAACTCAAGTTGTTCAATTATGAAATTTAGCAACATCTCCTCCTGATAATTCCTAAAGAGAGAAAGAGAGTGACGTTAAGCATGCTACTTACTCTCTTCTGATCCCTGCTTAATATCTTCTGCATCTGGGAAGACGTATGTTCCTGTCATTACCTTTATCTTATTATCCAAGATGATTCTTTGAAACATCTTGCTGTTAATCTACCAGGAGAATTCCTTAGTACATAACACATTAATTGATGTCAGGCCTGGTGTCCTAGTTTTGATTTCTAAATCATTTGCTTGTTTTCTTTTCCAAGAGGAGTGTAAGCAAGCTTCAAGAACAGGTAAAAAAGAGTATTATTCCTCAATCTGATTATACCTGTCAGAAAACAAAGTTCCATGCAAAATTCTATATGCCCGGGAAGAAAATTTGATTTAAGGTACCAAACTAGCTTCCTTTCTGCCCAGTCCTTGGGATCTTAAGCAGCCCACCAACCCTGTGCCACTCATGACAAGCACCGCATCATAGCCTTGTTTATGAACCATTTCATCAGTCTTCTTCCAGTCACTTTATCCTGTTTCTCCTCCAAGGTTTGAGTCTGTTTGCTGCCCTTACAATCAGCACTATTTCCCCAACTACTATTACCCCAATTCAGTTGTGCCTTCCTCTTACCCACTGCTTTGGATGGAAGTATAAACCAACTATTTTAGTACCTTTACCTGGGACACTCCTGCTGAAACAAGAAAAAGAATGCTGAATTTATACGAAATTCAGTGTAAAAGTACTGAGTTTCTTGGAGAGTCTTGCCCATAACACATAGTTTTAGACTTCCATTATTTTATTTATACTCCTCTTTGTATATTTAGAATGCCCTTCCTTCCTTCCTTTTTTCTTTACCTAGCCAAATCTATTCACCATTAAAAGTTCAGATAAGGTATATCTTCTAAGAAAACTTCCCAAACATTCCCTACTTCTACAGAACGTATTAAGTGTCTCACTTTTGCACTTCATTTATATCTTATGCATATTTCTATTATAGGATACAATATAACTTATTGTGACTATAGTTTCATACTGCTAACATAATAATCATCAATAATCATCGCATTTCTTGACTGTGAACTCACTGAAGATAGAGATTTATTCTTTTTTGATATCCATACCATTTTTACTACACTGCCTAGCACAAAGCAAATACTCAATATTTACAAGACTTGGTTAAATTCTAATAAAATGTCAATGTAGAGCATTGGGACAGCAAAAAAGAGGTCCACAAACATACCACACTGAAACAGAGATTTCCAATTTATGCAAAAACCTTAACTCCTGATTGAAAAGCAGAATTTAGAGAATTATACTTGTGAAATAGAAATAGTAACAAGTATCTTATACCAATGTTAAGGAGATTAAATGAGGTATATGAAAGTACTGTATAGGAATTGGCACAGAGTAGGTGCTTTTTTCTTTAAAAATATGTAAAATTTTAGGAGGCTATTTTATTTATTTCCAGCTTTACTGAGATAAAGTTGACTTGTAACAGTGCATAAGTTTAAGATATACAACATGATGATTTGACACACATATTGCCAAATGATTACCACACTAAGATAGCTAACACCTCTATCACCTCACGTAGTTACTATCTATTTTGTAGTAAGAACTTTAAAGATCTACTCTCTTTTTTTATAGCTGCATAATATTTATATAGACACAGGTTGTTTTGATGTCTTGGATTGTGAATAATGTCGCAATGATTATGGAATGCATATATCTCCTCAAGATGCTTATTTAATTTCCTTTGGATATATACCCAGAAGTGGGATTGCTGGAATATATGGTAGTTCTAGTTTTAGTTTTTTGAATAATCTTCTTACTGTTTGAAAATTGATATTTCTTGACCACTAATTTAATTAACATACTTTTTATCACCTGCTTTGTGTCAGTCATTTCCATGGGTGCAACTCTTACCCAAATCACTTGGTCTAACCTATATCCCCTCCACAAGTTCCTATCCTAGGCTTCAGAATCATTCATTTATCTCCTTTTAGATGTCTAAAAATATCTTAAGCTCATGTTCAAGAGTGAATTTATCATTTTCCCCAAAAAATGTTTTGCTTCTCTAGTATTCACCTCAGTGGTAACATCAGTAAATTACCTAAACCCAATCCTTACTGCATTCATAATCTTTGTGTCTAAGTATCCTTCTGAATCCTATCTCATTATCATTCATTAATTCCAACAAATAATTAAGTGCTTGTGTCAAGCACTGTTTTAGGTATTAAGTCTATAGCAGTGGATAAAATAAACAAATCTTACCCCAATGGATTTTACATTCTGGAACTTAGATGAATAAATGCATGCATTTACATATATACATACATACACACATACACACATACATACATACATACATACATACATACAAACTTAGAGGGATCAATGCAATGAAGAAAAATAAATCAAGGTTAAAGAATAGAGAACTGGAGAAAGATGCTATTTTAGAAAAGTGGCCAGAGAAGGGTCCTTTGATGAAGTAACATTTCAACAGAGACCTAAATGAATGGAGAGGGAAAGCCACTACATCTAGAGCAAGTGGGTAAAAGAGAAGTTGCATAAAATGAAATCAGAAGGGCAATAGAGGACTGGCTTTTGAGAGCCTTATGAACCATGGTAAAGACTCTAAGGAAAACAGAAGCTTTTAGAAGTTCTCAGCAATGAGTGTCCTGATCTGACTTAAATTTTAAAAGAATCATTTTATTTTTAAGCTCTTTATTGAGGTTAACTTCTGTACCAAATATCCAACTCGAGATATTGGTACATTATCAATATTGGTACATTGGCATCTCCACTTGAATATCTAATAGGAATAACACACTTAACTTTTGATGTTCAGTACTCCAAACTGCTTCTTCCCTTATTATTCTCTTTTAATTTTTCTAAATTAATTTATTTTAATTAGTTCCAAGTATACATTACATTGGTTAGACACCTATATAGTTCATAAAATGATCCCCCCCTATTGCTCCCTCTCTCTGCTGGCCCTCCACCTAGCCAACATATTAATGCTAACTGCATTCCCTATGCCATGCTTCCCATCCCTGTGACCATCCATCGACTACTAATTTATACTTCTCTAACCCTTCACCCCATTCTCCTAGTCCCCCAATACCCCTACGTGCTGTTCATCACCAAATTGTCCACTATATTTTGAGTCTGTTTTTGATTAGTTTGTTCTTTTTGTTCCTTAGATTCCGTGTATAAGTGAAATCATATGGTATTTATTTTTCTCTGTCTGACTTAAATATCTTCTACATCCATCAGGAAATATCTTTTTCCATCCCCTTCCTTTTAGTCTGTGTGTGTCTTTTAATCTGAAGTGAGTTTCTTGTAGGCAGCATATAGCGGTCTTTTAGTTGGAACGCTTAATTCTTTTAAGGTAATTATTAATAGGAATATAGTTGTTACCATTCTTTACTCCTGTTTTTTGATACATGTTTTTTCTTCTTAAAGTCCCTCCAACATTTACTATAATACTGGCTTACTGATGATTAATTCCTTTAGCTTATTTTTGTCTGGGAAGCTCTTCGACTGTCCTTCAACTCTAACTGATAGTTTTGCTGAATAAAGTATTCTTGGTTGTAGATCCAGAGTTTTCATCATAACAAATATTTTGTGCCAAGCCTTTCTGGCCTGCATAGGTTCTTTTGAGAAATCAGCTGCCAGTCTTATAGGTGTTCCCTTGTAGGTAACTATCTGCTTTTCTCTTGCTGCTTTTAAGATTCTCTTTGTATTTAACTTTTGGGATTTAATTATGATGTGCCTTGGTGTGGGTCTCTTTGGGTTCCTAGGTATGGGGACCCTCTGAGCATCCTGGGGTTTTATGTTTATTTCCTTCACCAGGTTAAGGAAGTTTTCCATCATTATTTCTTCAAATAGCTGTTCAACATCTTGTTTTCCTTCAAGTACCCCGATGATCCAGATATTTTGACCTTTAATAGTGTCCCATAGACTCCTTAAATTATTATTATAGTCTTGGCTTCTTTTTTCTTGCCATTCTGGCTTTCCCATTCTCTATATAGGTCATTTGATCCTCTTCTTTATTCACTTTATTTTTTCCATTTACTATATTTCTCATCTCAAATAATGTATTCTTCATTTCTAGCTGATTCCCTTTTGTAATTTCCATTTCCATTTTTATGTTTTTTATCTTTTTGTTGAAGTTCTCACTGAATTTATCTATACTTTCCATAAGTTCATTGAGCATCTTTATAACCAGTGTTTTGAACTCTATATCTGTTAGATTGCTTGACTCCATTATTCCTGGATCTCTATTCTGTTCTCTCATATGGTTTCTGCTTCTTTGTCTTCCCATTTTGGGCTGCTTTTCTGTGTCTGTTTCTATGTACTAAGCAAAGCTCCTAAGTCTCCTAGTCTTATTAGTGTGGCTTTGTCTGGTAGATGTCCAATGGCACAGTCCTGAGAGGGGTTCAGCTGCAGGCCAAATTTAACCCAAGCTTCTACCCCTCTGGAACCACCTGTTAAGATTCAGCAAGCAATCCACAGATGCTATGCTTACAGTTGCCTCAAAAGGCCACACCAGAAACCGAGGCCAGCTGCCACCATTGTGAGTTTAGGCACTGCTCAGCAAGGAGCACCTGATTTGCTGAGGATACACTTGTATATAGCTTGGGTGGGGCCGCAGGTTGGGGGAGGCAGAGTTTCAGGGTTTCTCTCTTTTATTAAAATGCATTCAGTTACTCAAGACTGAGGCCCAGAAGTTATCCTTAATCCCAATATTTTCCTCAATCCCTCCACCTAGTATCAGCAAATCCTATTAACGCTGCTTCCAAAATGAATTATAAATCTGCACAATTCTACTGCTTCCCTAGTTATTTAAAGCCATCATAATTTCTTACCAAAACTATTGCCCTTACAACTACAGACTCTTGTTTCATCTCCCTGCTCTCCTGTCCCTTTATAATTCATTATCCACAGAATGAGAAGAATAATCTTTATAAAATGCATTATCAGATCATGTTATTTTCTTGCTTAAAACTGTCTGGCAAGGATTTTTTTTTTTTTTGTCACAGAATAAAACCTAAATTCCTTTAATTAATGGGGTCCTATGTGACCTAATTTCAAACAATTCACCATTTCTGTCTCAGCCTCACTGTCTTTTTTCTATTTCTCAAACATGACAAGCTACCATTGCTCTTGCTGTTTCATCCCCAGTTTTCATCATGGCTAACTTCCTCACACCGTTCGGGTCTTGGCTTAAACACTTTCTCCTCAGAGAAGTTTTCTCTGACAATTTGATTTAAATAACTGTCTGTTATAACACTCAGTTTTATTGTCTTCACATAACATATCTATGATAGGCTGAATATTGGTACTACAAAAGCATCCAGGTCTTTGGATGAACTTAGAAGGTTTTATGCTAAATAAAATAAGTCAGACAGAGAAAGACAAATACCATAGTATTTCACTTATATGTGGAATCTAAAGAACAAAATAAACAAACAAACAAAATAGAGACAAACTCATAGATGCAGGGAGTAAACCAATGATTGCCAGATGGGAGAAGGTTGGAGGGCAGAGTGAAAAAGATGGAGGGATTATGAATTACAAATTGATAGTTATGAAATAGTCATGTGGATGTAAACTATAGCATAGGAAATATAGTCAAAAACATGGTAATAACTATATATAGTGCCAGGTGGGTATTAGACTAGTCAGGGAAATCACTTCATAAATTACATAAATGTCTAATTGGTATGCTGTACATCTGAAACTAATATAAAATAATACTGAATGTCAACTGTAGTTGAAAGGGGCAAAAAAAAAAAGGTGAAGGAGAATAAGAGGTTCAAATTCTAGGTATAAAAAAATAAGTCATGGGAATGGAATGTACAGTATGGGGAATATAGTCAATAATATTGTAGTAGCATTGTATGGTGTCAGATAGTTACTGGACTTATCATGATAATCACTTCTTTATGTGTATAAATCTTGAATGACTATGAATGACACCTGAAACTGATATTTTCATGTTAGCTATATTTTAATAAAAATCTTTTTAAAACAGATATCCATGTCCTAATTCCAAAAACCTGTGACTGAGTTAGCTTCTAGGGCAAAAGGGACTTTGAAAATATGATTTTGTTAAAAATTTTGAGATGGGAAGATTTTCTTGGATAATCTGGGTGGACCTAATATAATCACACAGGTCCTTCTAAGAGAGAGGCAAAAAGGTAAGAGTTAGAGGGACAGATTGGAAGGTGCTATGCTGCTTAGAGGATGGAGGATGGGGCCATGAACCAAAAAACACAGGTTGTATCTAGAAGCTCGAAAAGGCAAGGAAAAAGAATTTCCCCTAGAGCCTTCAGAAGAAATGTAGCCTGGCTGACTTTTTTTGATTTTAAGACTCTGACCTCCAGAACTATAAGATAATAAATGTGTATGTTTTTAAGGCACGACGATTATCCAGAAGTAGCAATAGGAAGCTATACAGATTTGAGTAACTAAAAACAGGGTGCTGCTGTAACAAATATCTAACAATTTGGAGAGGCTTTGGAATTGATCAATGGACAGAGGCTAAAAAACTGTTGATGAATATAACAGAATAAGTCTAGATTACTTTGAGCAGACTTAGTAGAAATACATAATTTAAAGAAGCCAGTGAGGGCTCAGAAAGAAGTGAGGACAAAATATAAAACCTATATAATATACACCTAAGTAGTCATAAACAGACTGTTGCTAGAAATATGAACATCAAAGGAGCTAATGGTAAGGACTCAGAAGGAAATTACAAACATGTTATTAGAAACTGGGGAAATGAGATTCTTATTATAAGATGGTAGAATACTTAACAGAATTATGTGTTATGTGGAGAGCAGAACTTGTAAGTAATAAACTGGATATTTAGCTGAGGCAATTTCTAAGCAAATGTTGGCAGTAAAGCTTGGAGTTGTAGCCTGGTTTCTTCTTTCTGCCATAATAAAATGTGAAGCAAAATATGTAAATCAAGGAAAGGAGTGTTTAGCAAAAAGCAACTAGTCTCTGATAATTTGGAAAATTTTCAGCCTATCCGATTGCAAAAGATACCGAAATTAGTAGGCTCATTGCCAAGAAAACATGCTCTGGGAGAAAATCAAGGATGCAGATGAACAACATTCTACTAGTGCCTTTTCCCTCAGAAAGTTCTTTGAAAAGATTAGGCCTGCGAGTCATGGATGTCTTCAGTCATCTAATCCAAGAAATTCTTATGGAAGAGACTCTCATCTAATAGAATGCAGCCTTAAGACATTCATGAGAGACACACAAGGTTTTTGAGCATGCTACACCAGTAGAAAACCTGCCAGACTGGATTAAAAGGTACAGAGAAGGATGAAATAAAACAAGTTTGTTAGACTCCTAAGATTCTAAAGGCATGAACAATTTGATAAAATTATTCAACTGCAAAAACTTGCTACCCTGTATGAAAAAGGATTACTCGAAGGGCAGAGCCGTGAGCCCAGAGCACAAAACCATCAAATTCAGAGAGTGAAGCTGCGGTCTAGGAGTTTGTGGCAATTTATAACAGCAGCAAGAACATAATACCAGATCAATAACTGAAATCATTTTATACATTCATTTGTTCAGTGTAAGACTCTTCCTTTCAGAAAGTCCAATGAGAATCGGACCTTGCTTGTCTTGCTAACTACTGTATCTGCAGTACCTAGAACAATGTTCAATATATTATATGTACTAAATAAATATTTTTCAAATAAATTAATGAATATATTAATGAGCATGACATATATTAATAGTACAATTATGGAAATAGATAATAGGCTAAGAGTTCCATGCAATTCCCAGACTAATTCTAAGCATTTCTATTTATCTCAAAAAAATATCATAAAATGTGCCATTAATATAAGAATACATATAAAACCATTCTAAATAATTTAAGAGAAGTCATATGCAGGTGTTAATATTTAACCATGATAAAGGACAACTGTATTTCTGCTACATCTCACAATGACCTTGATTCTTCAGTGTATCACAACATCAAATTTTAGTGACCTCACCTCTGGGATGCCAAAGGTCATGGGCTTTCTGGAATCATTACGTGTCATTAGACCACATCCTCCAACAGATAAAAATAAAAAAATGGTACTCTTTGGGTTTGCTCAAAAATCCTGAAGCCATTTATTGTTGAGCTACTGCCTTCCTGGCAGATTTTATCATAGGAAAGTTTAAAGGCAGGTATGTCCCATTGTAAGGAACCCAGAAATAATCTGGAAGTCAGATCATTTTAAAACTGTATACTACCACCTAAATGAAATTAAAATGGGGTCGCCCAAATTCAATTTGCTTTTTTCTTTTTTGTTTTTAAATCCAGTAGCTGCATCTATGTCAGACATTGCTAAAATTTGCTGCTACAAATTTTGTGCATCCAAATCACACCACCTAATTGCCAAAATCAGGCCCAAAAACTTGGTATATATTTTTTTATAAATTTTTCTCATATAAATAGGCTCAGTACACCTGAGACAAAAGTAGAGCACTCAAGAAAATCATTTGGTTGTAATAAGTAATCTAACTGAATATTCTCTAATTACTTTATAGTACGCATGGGAGAATTTTCTGAATATATGGAGAAAAACTGTACTTTAATAAGGAGCTGATTTTGATTAATGATTGTATTTTGTATTGTTCTGATTGCTTTAACAAGAATTAGGAAAAATGAACAGAAATAAGCATGTGTAGATATTTAGAAATGTTATTTACTAGCCTTCTTAGGTATTTATTTACTAATTCTGGTGGTTTTTGTTTCTATGCTTTAAAAACTGTTCATTGAGTACCTATCAAGTGTCCTACACTTAGCAATTCCTAATTAAAACCCAACAAGGCAAGATGTTCTTTATCTTCTATCTCACAATAACATTTCTACATCCAACAACAAATCCTCACTAAAAACTCAAGAGAAGAAAAGAGGAATCCATCTCAGATGCATCTCTAATTAACAAGCAAGACAACGATGGCCCTTGTATTTGTTATCCATGGCTATGTGACAAATCACACCAAAATTTAACAGCTTAAAACAATGTGTTCATTATCATTGTTTTTGTAGTTCAGGGATTCAGGTGTGGTTTAAATGAGTACCTCTGACTCAGGATCTCTCATAAGGCTACAGTCAAGTTGTTCACCATGGCTGCAATCACCCCAAGACTTGACTAAAGGAGAACTAGCTCCCAAGCTCACTCACATTGGTGGGTATAAGGTCTTCAATGGCTGTTGATTGGAGACATCAATTCTATGCTACAAAAGCATCTCCATCAGGGAGCTCACAATATAGAATCTGGTTTCCCTTAGAGTTAAGATGTAAGAAAAGAAGAGAAGGCATACAAAATGGAAACTATAGCTTTTTTGTAACCTGATGTCTGAGGAGACATCGTGATCCAGTTACCACTAAGAATTATTGAGTCTAAAATATAGTAGCATGTTAAAGAACATTGAGTTTGGAGGCAATAACAGACTTATGTTCAAAACCTAGCTCTCTGACTTACATAAAAGTTTTTTGACATCAAGCAAATTACTTAATCTTCCTGAATTTGTATAATCAACTAAAATAGAGATAATGGTACCTACACTGTAGGATCAAAATGAAATCATGCAAGAAAAAAATGGCTTGAATATGATAGTCACTTGATCAGTTATATTTTTATGTTGTTACCAAATATAAACAACATAATTATTTTCAATATGATTAGTATTGCTACTACTATCATGGTTTGCCATATTCAAATAGTGAATACTCCATGTGAAGGAAAAAAGTTTATACCAGTTCTCTTTTCATTGTTTACCATGTGTTTTCTACCAATTAGAAACATAAAAATTAACAGACATAGGGCATTACAGGTGGAAGGAATAAATCACAGTTAAAAACAGTCAATTAATTAGACCCTTTTCTTTGAAATCAATGTGTTCTCACATTTGTTAGTGTGTTAATTATTGTTGCAGGGTTTTTCAAAGTTGCTTAGTAGATTTAACCGCATTTCAGGCCATATGTGTGTTGGGCATAATATATTTTATATATAAATATTGACAATATTTCTTGGAGAATGTTTTGGCAGTGCTATGTTTCTGCTCAGTTTAACAGTGTATTTGTTCACTTTTCCTCAGCTTAGACAGTAGATATAAGTATTAGCTTGTAAATTATGACATGGTGTGATAAAACTTACAGAATGGGCAGAGAGTGGGATTGTGAAAAGCTCTTCACAATGTCTACTTAACAGAGTGAACATCATACCTGAGAAATATATTTATGATCCAGTCTTAATGAGTATAGACTCCAAGTCTTATATCAGGTAACTCTGTTGTCCATTAATATATATGATTCATTAAAAACTGTCCTCAGCATTTCTGATAGCATTCACATATAAAAGATAATGCAGTGTTGCATGGTGCAAATAGCAGTGTACTAAGGCTCAAACAAAGATTCTACTGTCTTTCTGCTTATAGTCATGTGATATTGAAGAAGTCGTTTAACATTTTCCAAGCCTTAGATTTCTTCTCTGTAGAGTGAACCAGTCAGAATACAATCCTCCTATGAGCCTACCTAAGGATAATATAAACTTCAAATTCTACCCTTGGAGAAATAATAGGTCAGATTATGTTCCAAACCAAATTATATTACTTCTTGCTTCATTTATTTATGTCATTGATGACAATAAGTTGAATAGTTAATGGCTACCTTTCTACCAAATTCAAGTTAATCTCCTACTGAAGCTCCAAGGAAATGAAAAACTAGATAGTTAAATATGAATCTAAAAGATGAATCACTAAAAGGTCAAGGTCAAATAAAGTTTCAAATAAGAGTATTTAATCATAAAGTATATAATTCTCAATATTTTTTTTATCGTTATCACTAATAATTGATTTGTGTCAAGACTAAATAAAGTAATTTTATTAAGGTCTCATCACTTGCCCTTTCATCTTCCCTCATGGTGATGAGTGAGTTTTGATATATGAAATGACTGGATGAAAATGACTAAGAGAAAAGAGTATTCAGTCCCATACTCAAGAACTGGAACTTAAGACTATTTGGGGACTGTCTTTCTTCTCCATCAGCTGTCATAGAAATAAGAGCAGAGCTAGAATGTAGCTGTTGCAGCAACATGGATGTGCAAAAGACAATGGGACCTAGCACAAGCGTTAAGTCTTTAAATGCAAATCTTACAATGCAAAGGACTGGATGAAAATCTATATGAATCTATTAACAAAAGTGTTATTTTGGAACAATTTCTAAAATATGCTTCATAACTAATAACTATTTTTAATAAACTATTTTTTAAAAGATGAAATTTATTAGAATATCTCAATCCTATTGTGCCTCTTATGGCATCTTCTCATAATAATTGGTCATAGTCCAAAGCAGCTCAAGGGAGAAGATCCTGCAACACTGGGGGTTTTCTCATCTTCTGACATACTACCCCAGACCCGGTCATCCAAGGATCTACAGTATCTGCATTCTTTATCTTGAAAGAAACTATCCTCGATATTCTAATGCACAGTAACCATCATGAAAAAGCATCATAAACTTTATTGCATTGATGAGGTCTTAATGGTGTTTACAACCAGACCCCAAATATCCCTGCCCTCTTTATGGGACTTGAGGCCTGTCTGGTAATTATACATCCCAGGTGTTTCCCATTCCAGATAACCCTGGTCAAGCCTGGAATAGTTTCTGAGATCTCATGAGATGTAAAAATTTCAACAAAAATCCAACACCTATTGATCATAAAAACTCTTAAACTAGAATTAGAAGAAAATTTTTCACTAAATAAAGAACATCCACAAACTCCCAAACCCAACATTATATTTAATAGCGAGAAACTGGACATTTTCCCACTGAGAACAAGAAGTCAAAGTTGTACTCTCTCATTGTTCCTATTTAATATTGTACTTGAAGTCCTAACTAGTGCAATGAGGCAAGTAGACAAAAAGGGAATATATACAAAATTGGGAATAAAGAAATGAAACTGCCTTTGTTCACAGATGACATGATCGCGTATGTATAAAATCCCGAAGAAGTGACAAAAAAAATTCCTGGAACTAAGCAAGTATGGATTAATATATATAAGTTAATTTCCTTTCTATATGCCAGTAATGAGCAAATGGAATTTGAAATTTTAAAAAGAATATTATTTATATCACCAAAAAAGTGAAATACTTGGATATAAATCTAATAAAATATATAAAAATTTATATGTAAAAAATTATAAAACTTTAATGAAAGAAATCAAAAAAGGATCTGCATAAGTATAGAAATAGTTCATGTTCATGGATTGGAACTCAATATTGTTAAATGTCAATTCTTGTCGACATGATCTATAGAGGCAATTTAATCCCAATCAAAATCCCAGAAAACTATTTTGCAGATATCTACAAACTAATTGCAAGTTTATATGTAAAAGCAAGAGACCTAGAATAGCCAACCAAATACTAAAGAAGAACAAATTTGGAGATCACACTCCTTAATTTCAAGACTTACTATAAAGCTATAGTAATCAGAACAGAATGATATTGGTGAAAGAATAGATGCATAGATCAATGGAACAGAATAGAAAGACCAGAAATAGACATGCACAAATATAATCAACTGATCTTTGACAAAAGAGCAAGGTAATTCAATGGAGGAGTTTTTTTTTTTTTTTCAATAAACTGCCTGGAAACAATTGTTAGGTACAACAAACAAACAATAATCACAAGAACAGTAAAAAAAAAAAAAACTACACATGCCTAGAAAGAAATCTTATACCTTTCATAAAAATTAACTCAAAATGAATCATAGGCCTATATGTAAAACTCAAAACTATAAAGTTTATAGAAGAAAACAGGAAAAAATCTAGATGATCATGGGTTTGGTGATGAGGGTTTATGATTAACATTAAATATACAACCCATGCAAAAAAGCTAAGTTGTAATTTGTTAAAATTCAAAAATTCTCTGAAAAATATATTGTAAAAATCAAAAAGACAAGCTACAAATAAGAAAATATTAGCCAAATATGTATCTTATAAAGAACTTTATAGATCTAAAATATATAAAGAACCTTTAAAAGTCAGCAATAAGTAAGCTAACAACCCATTTTAAAATGGGCAAATTACCTGAGTAGTCACCTCAATAAAGAAGCTATATAAAAAATAATAATAAGCTCATGAAAACATTAGTCAGGAATTGCAAATTAAAACAATTATATATCATAAATGGCTAAAAAATATTTTTTAACTGACAATATTAATTGTTGGTAAGTATGCAGAGCAGTCAAACCTCTCATTCATTGTTGATGGGAATTCAGAATAGTTCAGCTACTTTGGAAGACATTTTTCTAGTTTTTTACAAAGCTAAACATAGTCTTACCTTATGATCCATCTATCATGTTCCTGGGTATTTATCCAACTAATTTGAAAACTATGCTCAAAAAATCCAGCATGCAAATCTTTATATCTGGTTTATCTATAATAGCAAAAAAAAAAAAAGGAAGCGATCAAGATGTCCATTAATAGATGAATGGATAAGCAAACTATAGTATATCTATACAATTAAACTTTATTCAGCAGCAAAAGAAATGAGCTATCGAGCCACAAAAGACATGGAGGAAACTTAAATGTATATTACTAAGTGAAAGAAACCAGTATGAAAAAGCTACATACTGAACTATTTCATTTAGATGACAATCCAGAAAAGACAAAACTCAAAAGATGCTAAAAACATCAATGGTTGCCAGGGGTTCTGGAAGAGAGAAGGAAAGATTGAATTGAAGAAGTGAAATTTTTACAGTAATAAACATATTCTATATGATACTGTAATATAGTTACATGATATTATGCATTTGTACATTCATGTTTATTGAACATTGCAGCACAAAAAGTGAACCTTAATGTATGCATATTTTAAAAAATCATTTAGGTCAGGGTATCCCAGAATGAAATATAAAAATGTGATTAAATGGCCTTACTATATTTATGAAATGTATGAAATAACATTATACATGAAGGGGTTGGAGGAAAAAGGTGCTGACCTTAGTACTTTGAAAATGAGTGGAGTCTATAAGATTAAAATAAAAGAAACTACATAAGAATTGTACTCTAGATGATACAGTGTTTTTCCCAACAGGAGTATGGATAAAAAATTCTAATACCACTACACATGAACACCAAAATGAACAATAGATTGTAAATGGTGGTTGCCAATTCCTTACTGTTGCAGTGAGAATTTATACATAAGCAAGGAAAGAGGCTCGATGATTCATGTGGTAATAGATTAGAATTGGAGATAAGAGTACAAACCCATACTTAGGTTCACATAGATACACATGATTTTGTATATAAATATTTATAGATACATGTACGTAAATTATTATATACATATATATTTATATGTGTTACTAGACTCACACCATTCTGTTACATACAGACTTACACCAAATTATTGACATATTCATACACAGGGTCAGATCAATTAAAGGGTTAATAAAGAATGTGTAAATAATCAATGCTTTATGTTTTGGTTTAAATATTTTGTTACTAGAACAAAATTAAGAGATAATTTTTCCAGCTCAAGCCTTTCAGTTTGAAATGAGGGAAAAAAAAAACTCAAGGAAAGTGAGCTAATTTGACAAAGCTGATCACACAACTAATTAGTATTTATGCCAGAGCTGAAATTCAATTCTATCTAATTTTAGAATTTTGGTCCTTCCTTAAGCAGTATGCTAGTTAACATAGGCTGTGGTCCTGAAAAAAAGTTTTCCTCATCTATGGCACAACACTTAAGAAGTAAATTGCTATAAGAATTGTAATGTTCTTAAAAGTTCAAGAAAACCTCTGAGCAGATGTTGCCTAAAGAGCAAGAAAATAAAAATTAATATAAACCAAGAAAGAACAGCTGTAATCAAATACTCCAGGGCATTAGGTTGAGTCATATAAAGTTGTTGATTTTAAACTTTTTGATCTGCGAAAATGGCAGTTTCATATGGTTTAACTGAAGAGTTCCTAGCAATTATATTAACATAGGATAATATAGTAAAACCTGTCTGTCATATTGTTCTGCATATTAAAATGGTAACAATTGCATGAATCTTTATGTATATTAAAACTGCATCTACTCATTTATTCATTTAGTAAATATTGAGCATTTTAGATGTAAAGCATTGAGCTCTATTTTTATAGGATTAAAAAGATAAATAAGATAAAAACCCTGGGCTGAAGAAGAATGCTAATCTAGTATTAGGATAAAACATGGACATTATCACCATAAAACAACACCTCTTCTTCATTAATCAAAATGTAAGAGAAATTATATTTTATCCTTACATGAATCTCATTTTAATTCTCTAATTGTTTTCAGGTTAGACAAATACCTCATTTTCCAAGGTATTTGTGAGGAAATTGAGACAGAAAGGAGAAAAGACTCAAGCAAATCAGAGTTTAAGTGCCAGAGCCAATATCTGAACTCAGGTGTACCTGCCTCCAAAATTTATGTTAATTCTCTTAATTACATTGATTTTCTTGATAAAATGTTGTAGGATGTGATACTGTTGGCAAATAAAATGCTTCTACATTACTGAAAAGAGTACAAACTTGGAAACTATTGGTCAATGTCTAATTAATCTGAGCATATGCATACTCTACAACCCAAAACTCCCATTTTATATTTTTTATGATCAACTTTACCTTAGATTTGTCTATTTTTTCAATCTTTTCTAAAAACCAGCTTTGGGCTTTGCTTATCCTCTTTAGTTTATCTTTTTCTTCTATTATTTTAATTTCTGCTTTTCTGTTTATTACTTTTCTTTAATTGTTATGCCTTCATGTCTTAAGTTAAATGCCTGCTAATTTCTTTTTCCTAGCTAATATAAGCATTTATGTCTAAAATTTTTCCTCAAAGTAACATTTTGATTGTATACAAAAGTTTTTATTTGTAATATTTTTGTTAATATTCAATTCTAAATGTTTTCTAGCTTATTTAAGATTGCTTCTTTGAGTTCAGATTAATGTAGAAATGTATTTTTAAATCTCCAACTGTTTGGAGATATATTTTCATTTAAGTTGTTGATTTTTAATTTATTTTCATGTGGTCAAAGAATACAATCTAAATGGAAAAGTCTGATACTGAAACAGTATAAAAATTCAGGTCGGTGACCATCTTTGGCTAGTTGGTATTAGGAGGAAAGAATGATCACCTATAAAAATCAAAAAGGGAGGTTAAGCCAGGCAGAAACCTTAGAAGTTGTTTTCTAGATTAGTCAATTTATGAATTAGAAGTCAGTTCTCATACCTAATGGGCACAATTTATTTTAGAACATAGGCCAGAAGTCTCTAGTCATCAGTCTAAAGATGGAAATATGTCATAGTTACCTTTTCTTGAACTCAATGCACTTTACTAACAAATGTCAATAATAGATAAGAATTGGCAGAAATACCTAATATAGAAAAATGAGAATAAATTAGATTTACTTATCTGATTATATAAAATAAATTTTGGCATAGTCAGGGTACCCAGCAGAAAAATTAGCCATAGTCTCCAACACATAGAGACATGAGTAGATATTTAAAGCCTCACTGCTGTAGATGAAAACATCTCCATGAGCAAGAATCACATTAAAACTCTAGGAAGTATAGCAGTCACCTTTGGTGCATAAACTAATCTGCATATGTGCCAAGGACCACCTCATCTTGGCCTGGAGCACCCATCAATCTCAAAGCTCTACAATTCACAATCTAAACCTGAACTATACAATATGTAGCCGAGCTCTCATATACCATGCTCACACTCCCCAAGCTAAATCAGGAGTGGTCTGATAATATTCCAAAACTCAGTGCTATAGGAAAAAGAAAGAAATCAGTTTTCCACACATCTCTGGAAATGATAATGTGCTCTATTCATACTGTAGGTCCATCTATTGCTGTGTTATTATTGTCTTTTTAGTTTTTAATATCTAAAATAATATAATTCCTATTTTCTGTTTCTCTTAAAAATTCAGAAAGCAAGAGTGGACACAGCTTCCCCATGGCTACAATAAAAATTTATTCTCCCATTTATCCATCTTCACCACCCACTATTACACTGCCATGAACAGGTGAATTCATTTTCTTTACCTACATGGATGCTATAGGCCTTTGCATTTTTTAATCTTGATCTGAATAATAAGCTCTTTATGGGCAGGGGCCTTGCTTACTTAGTTCAGCTTTTTCCACATCACCCATATGCTTTGGAAAGAGTAGACTTTGGTAAGAGCAGTGGAAATGATGTTTGAATCCCAGTTCTTCCCTTTGGTACTTTTATGTTCAGGGGACTGTTTCTTCATTTGTCAACTAGAAATAGCTCTAACACCCAATTGATAAGGTCACTGTAAATTAGATAATATTATGCAAAGTCTCAGAAATATAGTATGTACTCAATAGATGCTCATTTATCATTTTTATTTTTACTTGATTGATTGTAGGAAAACATGCAAAGAATAATGAAGACTAAATAATCAGGCCAGCAAGAGACATTAAACAGATGGCAAAGCAACAAGGAGATGAGTCGTGAGAGAGCAAACTTGAAGAAGTCAAGAATGATGAGATTTAATCAATATAAAAATGCAAGCACAAAAGAGTCTGAATAATGCTGAATACATTTTCTTCTCCAATAATAAAGATACAAATCACCCCAGTAGGCTGTAAAGATTTTCCAGTTTATCATACCAGTGATGTTCTCACCCTGAGCTCTCCTGTAATTTACACTACAAATGAAAGTTGGGTCTGAGATAGGGACACAGAGGCTGCTAAGGCTGATGCATTTTTACAGGCCAGGTAGGCTAATCTATCTGCAACAGAAAAGACTCATACTTTTCATATCTGCTCCAGATGAAAACAATAATTACAAACACACAAGAATTATTATTATATTTATTTAGGTATTATCACTCTTATAACATGTATCACTCAAGTTATATTGAATTCTTGCTATGAGTTAGACTCTATGCTAAATGCTTTACATATTTTTCTATAACTAAATCTCAACAAAATTTTACAGAATATGTTGGAATATGTACTATTATTAGCTCCTGTTTATAAATAAAATATCTAAAGTAACATGAATTGACTATCTTGAAATTTATGGTGACATCACCTCCCAGGCACATGTATTGAATATCACCTGTCATCATTTATTGAATCCATCCATCTTCTGAATCTCCAAGTGTCTGTTCGTCAAGAGTTACAACCACTGGATATCTAATATCAGTCAGATCTTTATCTGCTAACGTTTATATTTTTCATAACTAAATCCTGTAACGTAAAATTCGTGAGCATAGAATAGAGGCCGTGAATATGTATTTATTATTAGTTCTGTTGAGGAAGAGTAAAACAAAATATCTGGAAAAGCAAAAGTCATGAATCGACTTATCTCGTCGCTGAAATGAGTCGCTGAGACTGGTCGCGGTGGCGCGCTGCCAAAAAGTCAAAGGAAGGAAGGAAGGAAGGAAGGAAGAAAAAGAAAGAAGAGAGAGAGAAAAATTTTTTCTGCTTGGGATAAAGGCCCAGGGCACCAAAGGCTAATTCTAGCTATCTGTGAGTCTTTTCAATTTTAATTTACATTTTCTAATTTTCAAGAATAGACATAACTTGCATATGCATAACTCTTAATGATGACTCTTAATGATGACTAAAAATTACTTTTAAAAGATAGTTTTCATCTTTGATACTATCAGCATTCACATCATAACTGCCATTATTGTTCAGAGTTAACAATTTAGTCACTGCCCTTGATTGGTTTGTGATCTACTAAGGGAGAAAAATCATGGATGTAAATAAGTGGCTGTATGACTCTCTTGCCTTCCATCAGTATTAATGGGTACTTTGTTTTGGTATCTTTTTTGTCTTCCTTGTCCTATAAAGGCAGGTAAGAGGATCAGTTAGCCCAAGGCCATCTAAACTAAAAATCCAATACTTTTTCCCTACACTGCAACACTCCCACCAGTGTTCCTCTAACTCTAACATTAATACTGACAGAGAATATGCTACCTGTTAATGTGAGCTAGCTATCCTTAAAGCTCTGACTTCTAGAAAGTATTTCATAAAATTGGGACAGAGTCTTCTCCCATACCTCCATCCACTGATCTCTGTTCTGCTTTCTAGAGTCTCACAGATCAAATCTTACTGCAGTGAAATGGGGAGAGAAAATAAGCAGAATAAACAAAAGATAAAAAGAAACATGTAGGTGCAGAAACTAGAGCAATCCCAATAAAACCACTACTTTTGCAAATTGACCAACAGTACTGCATTATTAATGCCCTTCTGTAGGCATTGGCTGAAGTGAGCAAAGAGCTATTTGGTAATGTTTTTGAATTGTTTGTCTTTGAAGACATTGAAACTGTCAAAATTGAACCTCTAATTCAATGTCATTCCCTGGTTTTTGCACTTCTTCCCAAGTACAAGCACCAAAGTCCCCAACATTTCAACTACACCCTCTTCTATGCCAATATAGTGAATATATCAGCAGACATTAATGTATTTATCAACAAATATTTATTGTGTTGATCATGTGCCAGGTACTGTGATGCATGCTAGCAAGGGAATAGTTAAAAAATAGAATTCCTGTCAGTGTTAGAGTTTGCATTCAGATAGGGTAGATTAACAAGAAATAATAAATATTTAATTTGATAAGTGCTACAAAGAAAAATAAAGCATGCAAGGAGACAGAGTAATGAGGATGGGAATGCCATTTTACAAGGTGTTAATAGGGAACATCTCTTTGATGAGTCAACATTTGAGCAAAGACTTGCAGGAAAAAAAGAGAAAAAGTTTGGTGTAACTCGACAGAATAGTAATGCATAATTCCTGAGGTAGAAGGGATTTTGGGGTACTCAAGAAGCAGGAAGGTGGATGCTAAGGAGACAGTGGTGAAAGATGAGAGGAAGATACCTAGGAGTGGGTAGAAACAAATTATGTAAGGCCTATAATACCATGTAAGAGTTTTATATTTTAGTCTAAGAAGCCCTGGGAAGGTCTTGAGCCTCTGAGAACCATTCTGGTTGCTGGATAGAAATAATTTAAAAGATAAAGAAGGAAAGTAAGGATTTCAGCTGAGAAGATATTAAAGTAGCCAAATAAAAGTTATGATGACTTAGACCATAATAGGAACACAGGAAGTGGTGAAAATAATCAGATTTGGGATACATGTTTTAAGCCAGAAATGAAAGAATTTGCTGATGGATTAGATGTTATATTAGTTGTCAGGACTGCCATACTAAATACCACAGACTGAGTAGCTTAAACGGAACAGAAATTTATTTTCTCACAGTTCTGGAGATGCTGGAAATCCAACACCAAGGTGTTGGCAGGACTGGTTCTTCTAAGGTCTGTCTCTTTGGCTTGCAGATGGCCATCTTCTCTCTGTGTCTTCTCATGGTTTTTATTCTGTGTGAACCTATTCTAATCTCCTTAAAAGGACACCAGTCATACTGAATTAGGGCCTACCCACATGATCTCATTGTACTTTAATTACCTCTTTAAATACAAATACAGTCAAATTCCAAGGTACTGAGGGTCGGAGCTTCAACATCTAAATTTTGTGGGGACACAATTTAGCCCAAACAGATGTAGAATGTCAGAGGAAGAGAGGATGCCAGAATAACTTTACCTTTTTCTATCCTGAGCACTAGGAAGATTGGAGTTGCCATTTACTGAGAAAGGGAAACTGAGAAACAGCAGGCATGAAGGTTAAAAATTACCCAGGTGACATGTTGAGTAGGTAGTTGGATATGATGCTGGAAGGTAGGGAAAAGTCAAGGATGAAGGTATCCATTGGGATGTTTGTCAGCAAAATAGGGTATTTAAAGCACAGGATGGTTGAAATCACCTAGCGAGTGTGTTTGGATAGAGAATAAAATAAGTACACAGCCTAAGACCTAAGCCATTCCAATATAAAAAAGTGCTGTAGTAGATTGAAAAGAAGTGACCACTGAGAAGGAGGACCCAGAAAGTATGTACCTGAGAAACGTAGTGAACAAAATGTTTCAAAAAGTTGGGAAGCATCAAATTTATCAAAGTTTGAAAATAAGAAGAGTAAGGGACGACTAGGAGTAGGCCACTGGCTTTTTCCACCTGAAAGTTGTTAGTGACTTTGACACAAAGCAATATTGGTAACATGGTAGAGGTGAAACTTTAATTCCCCAAATATAACAGGTGGTTTCTGCAATTAATTGTGTTACTTTACTCCTGGTATCTAGAGCATATGGGATAAACAGCAATTATCTGCATGTCCACCTGGACTCCTTGTCTTCTGACTCCTGTAAGGTTAGGTTCCTCAACTTGATAAGAGATCTGATAGCTCACCTACTTCTTTGATTCAGAGGAGAACCCCCAGCAGTTATCATCCATTAGAGGACGACAACTGCTGGGGGTTCTCCTCTTAATCAAATAAACTACCCCAAAGCCACAATCTTTTCAGCTCCTTACATCAAGAATTCCAGCTGCTTGCCTCGAAATACTTGTTGCCATTTTAAACACTCTCTGACAGCCAATATGTGTCATTAGCTAAGCTGTACATCTGGAGAGTTATCTAAAAGTCATGCAGCCAGAAAACGACTCGATATAGTAGTTTACTACATATCTAGGAGGTTATCCACTGGAATAATTCAGACCACACGTTCTTCTAAAAGAGATCTTATATTCACAATCATCCAGTTTATAAATTGTTGTTTTAAAAATTAAAGCATATTTATTATAGTGTATGGTATATGAAAACAGATCTACCATGCTGTGAATAACCCATTGGTGATGGCATGGTGTTATCTGTTACATGAATATGGTGGTATATTTCATAACAGATCATAGCAATGATTATTTCTCACTGATAACACATTAATTATGACTATTATTAGCCATTTTATGTTTGGGCCAGTAAAATCTATTTTAGAAAATAAATTTCAATCATGCAAGTATGCACAAATTATATGAATTTTGAACAACCTGGGCTTATGGAATGCAATCAGAAAAAAACGTTTATTTTTTTCTTCCCCCACTGCCCATTCAGACTTCCTCTGTAGGCCTATTTCATAACAGCTCCTTGGATGCTGTTTCTAAATCACAAAATAGTGATCACCTAGTAATTACATGTCAACCAGGTATAAGAATAAAATAAATAAAACCTAGACTTTATTTAGAGTTATATTTCTGCCTTCTCCTAGCTTACACTTACTTTAAAGTTATATATTCATTTCAACTTCTTCTTTGCTTTTATTCCTCTTTCTCTATTTGCCAGGTTGTTTCTAGTATGTCCAGAATTGAAGACAGGGGAGGTAAAAGAATTTTGGAGGCAGAAGAGGTCTTATTTAACTGCCATGCCATATGTTCATGTTTGGCTCTCTGGACTTGAGATATGTAAGCTGACTCATTCCTTCATAGGATGTTTTCATAGGTTCCTTAGAGAAGTCCCTTTAATCAGTTGCTGCAGTCTCTTCCTACAATTCCATAACACTCCCTTTCAATTTCCAATTGTACATGGCAATTTCCACACATAATCACTTTTACTGTTTATTGTTATTCCATCACCCTAATGTCCCTTTAACATAGCCTCAGATTCTCTTTCTCTCTGTCTCTTTCTGTCACCCTCCTTCCCTCCTCACAGACACACCTTTGTTCCTCAGAAAACACACCTTAACTCATCATTGGTAGGAACACAGCATGGATACTACAAAAATGCAACTATTGCCCTGAATTCTACTGCCAGAAAGGCAGCTCCAGCCACACCTTTTCACTTTTGTTGCTCCCAGGCATAGGTCGCGTACAAGACTGCATCTTTGACAGACTCCAAGGACACAGGATCGAGTTTTGCAAGTGACTTTCTTGAAGCCTATTTCACTTGGTGTGAAGAGAAAGGAGAACTAGCAACACCACTGCCCCATGAATCCATAAGACTCATAAAACACTAACAGCACTCTTTTAAAAATACAGCCTACCAAGATGGACATTAAGAGATACAAACTTCCAGTTTTCAAATAAATAAGTCATGGAGATGTAATGTACAGCACAGAGAGTATAATCAATAATACCTAATAACTTTGTACAGTGGCAGGTGCTATTATACTTATCGTGGTGATCACATCATAAGGTATGTGTCAAATCACTATGTTGTGCACCTGAAACTAATAATAATGTATGTCAACTGTACTTTAATTGATAGATGGATGAATGGATGGATGGTTGGATGGATGCATGCATGCATGCATGTGCAGCTCAAATTCCAACCACTCTCTTGGCCTCTCCAATGTCTTCTGGATAACTGAAGTGGAAGGTAAAGTAAAAGTTGAAAAACAGTTTTGACTTTCTACTTTTTAAGTTCCATTTGGTTAGAATCACACTTTGGAGTGCAGGAGTATTTGCCATGTATTTTACCTATTTTATTGAGGTTGGAGCCATTAATAATAGAAAAAAATATATTTTAATATCTTGCTACATTAGCAAGTAAATACATTGCATGATAAAATCTTTGGGGAGACAATTAATATATTTAAACTTGAAAAAAATTGTTCAGCCCAAACTAAGCAGGTCATTGACAGTTAAAGTAAAGAAATTTCTGTTGGCTTTTAAAACATGGCCTAGTCATACAATGAAATATTAATCAGTAAAAAATGAATGATCTAGAAATACATGAAACAAAGTAGATGGATCTCAAAGCACTACACAAGGAAGCCAGACACAAAATAGTACACATATATGAAACCCTAGAAAATGCAAATCTAAATCTTTAGTGACAGAAAGCATATCAGTGGTGGTTTAGAGGGTGTGAGAGGGTGTCACTAAAGTGGTGTACAAGAATTTTGGAGGTAACAGAAATGTTTGTGGTGAATACATGTATATATGGGTATATAATTTTGTTTAAACTCATCAAAACACGCTTTAAATGGCTACTTTAAATTTTATGCAAATATAAATTTACATATATATAAATACATATACATACATATGTGTACACATTCTTAAAGTAGAGGTGAAAACTACACACCTGCATTATATTATATTTGCTCTTCTAGAACTGTTTTCATTAAATTGTTCTATATTTTTTATGTTCTGTCATAAAGCCCCCAAAGAATACACTAAAAAGTAGCCTCATCAATACCAGCTGTATTTTCTGGAGAGATGCTTGAGTGAGTTGTTCACCATGTTATATGATATCCTTTCTATGAGGATAAACAAGAAAAATTTCCGTAATATGTGAGCTACTCACAAACAATGTGTTTGTTTTCACACTGTGGACACTAAATCTCATAAAGGATCATTTTTCCCTCTCTCAGCTTATTTCCACCAAACTCAGAGCTTTGGAACCTATGGGTTTCATGGAATGCATTCTGTATATTAACACCACTTTTTAGTTCTCTTATTTTTCTTCATTGAGATTGAAGTCTCCTGTATTGGCAGTGATTTATTATTGAAGAAGGAATAAAGTTAAGTAAAAAGCAGAATCTTGAAAACATCTGTCAACCAAAGAGAAAGACTATAAAAGACCATAAAAGCAACTAGAACGATAATTAAAATTCAAATGCTAAAGACCTCCCCAATCCCTCCTGATACATGCAAAACACAAAAACTGGAATCTGTTTAATACCATGACTATTGCTAAGAAATCTAAGCTGTGGGTCATGGGGAGATAATCTAAGGAAATAAGGCTACTGGAAAGACTCAGAACCTTGTCTTACATATCAAAAGAAAAAATAAGAAAGTAACTTCAATTTTATAACTGGAAAAGGAGAATTTTTAAAATGTTCATTTCACTGTGTCATTTTAAGTATTAATTAAAATGTATGTAAGAGAACTTGCTAGTGTTGGTATTTAAAAAAGAAAGGTAATGAAACGAAATAATACAAATAGCATCTAAGAATACAGTGGTCGGTGGCTTACTAATGAAGACAGGAGTCCAGCAAGTAGAATATACATACTACATACAGCTGCTTTCAGACAATAGGGGCCTGAGATGAAAAACAACATATAACTATTTCAATATCTTCTCCTTCTGGCAATGCTGATTGTTATTGTTCTGTATTCATTTCTTTCACAGCTGTTCTCAACTTCACTAGCCATCTTGTTATATTTTATCCTGTCAACATGTTTCTCACATCCTCTTCCATCTACCCTTCTCAAGCATTTGCAGTAGAATCCACATACACAAACAGCATTCCCTTCACATTTTTCTTTATTTCTATCTTGCTCCCAGCATGTCTTCACAGGGAGGGAGATATCATTGCCAAGACTTTCTTCAACTTGAGTGAGGCAAACTGCTAAGCATGCTCCAATTTTCTCTCTAGGTTCATGGGAGGTAAAGCCTTTATGTTTATCTGCTGGTTCATTTGACAAGGAATAACTGAAAATCTTCTATGTGTGAACTGCTGTGTAACCAATGGTTGCACAGTTAGTTCACAAACATTACCCTGGCAATCCTCAGCATCATCTTGGGGTGGCCTTCTTTGTGTCTCCATTTCACATAGAAAACACTGAGACTAAATGAAGTGGGGTAACATTCCTGGTCTAGAGATTAGATTCTTACCTGCCATTTTCTGCTATATGGCAGTCTAGAAGGACCATTTCATGACAGTAAAACTAATTCCTAGGGGTATTAAAACAACTTTTATAAAAAATTCAAATATAATGAAGTAAGGGGCGAGGGAGAAAGGAAAGAAGGAAGGAAGGAAGGAAGGAAGGAAGGAAGGAAGGAAGGAAGGAAGAAGGAAGGAAGGAATAGAAGTTGAAGGAAGGAAGGAAGGAAGGAAGGAAGGAAGGACAACAGCAACACAGAGCTAAAACAAGATTTGAAAGTAGTGAATTATAAGAGCATATGGAAGCCAAATTACTTTAGGATAAATGTCTACATCAGTGCTGTGCTGTCTTCAGCCCACGTGAATTTAGGAAAGATGAATCTGGGAGGCCCCTATTCTAAGCCCAGACCTTCAAAGAGAACTAATGTGGTACTATATCAGCTGTATCCACAGTTCCCAAAAGAAACAAATGAAACCCTCTGAAGGAAAGCATGATCAATTTACCCTTCAGGGTGCATTCAGATTAAACCAATAAAATATTAACTAACACAAAAGGAAACAAACCACCATAAGATTCAGCAGAAATTACAAATAAAAAATTCCTTTAGATAACCAAAAAGCTCAGATATGAAATTTAACAGGATAAAACAAGGTATATTTATTCAATATTTAAATAAAAAGAAGTTAAGGTAGAATAAAGAACCTAGAAAGAAAAACTAATATACTCCAAAGACAGAAGAGGTGGCAGAAGAGGTGGTACTGGAAGGTCAACAAGGCGAATGGGGAGGACATGCCCACAGAGGCTGGGGTAGCTGAGAAGGTGGCAATGAGGTGGCAAGGAAGAAGGGATTGCCACAGATGCCACAGCAAGCCCAATAGCCTTCAGCATGTATTGCAGTGCACATAATCCATTGACAAATTCTTCAACTTTTGTATATTTGAAAATGTCTCTATCTCACTTTCATTTTTCAAAAATACTTTTACTGGATATATAGAATTTTATAGTTAATTACTTTGGCATTGTAATGATGACATTCTACTATCTTCTGCCATTTGATTTTCTTATGAGAAATTAAACATCATTCAAATGTTCTCGTGTGGTTTTTTCCTCTGGTTGTCTCTAAGATATGCTCTTTATCTTTGATCTTCGACTGTTTATTATATGGTTTTATGTGTATTTACTCTGCTTATTTTTCATTGACTTTCCTGGAACTGTGTCTAGCTTTGTTATTTTAAATTAAATTTGTAAACCGGTGAATTTTTCAAATAATTTTTCAAATAAGTTGCCCAGCAATTTTATTCTTAGGTAATAACCCAAGGGAAAAGATAACATACATATAAATATGTATGTATGTGTGTATATGTGTGTGTGTGTGTGTGTACACACACTTATATATGTTTATATGTATATAATAGCAAAGATCTGCAAATAACCTGAATATCTATTACCAGATAAATCAATGAACACACTGTTGCATATTTAAACAATGGAATTCTACTCAAAATAAAAAAGAATGAAGTACTGATAAACACAGAAATACGCATTAATCTGAGAAATGTGATACTGCGTCTAAGTAGTCAGATAGTAAATAATATACTTCACATGATACCATTTATATAAAATTTCAGAGCAGAACAGATAAAACTAAACTTTGGTTATAAATATAATAGTGTGGCCTGGTGAGAGACTCACTGGCTGTAAAAAAGCATAACAGAATTTAGACCTTACTAGGGTATGGAAACATTTTAGATCTTAATTGGGGTGGTGATTATGTAAGTATATATAACTGTCTAAACACATCAAGACATACTCTCATCATTTTTGGATTATACAAAGTACCTATATGGTTCTTCCTCCCTCAAAAAAAAAAAAATCAGTGGGAAAGCTGATTAAACATATCTAAAGAAAAAAGTTGAAAAATAAAAACTTGAACAGAAGAAATTACACAAAGCACACAAAGAACAAGAAAGGGAAACTATAAAAGAAAGTTGAGACAGAAGACATTTCCATTTTCTGTTAATTTAATAGGCCAAGTATTTGTATCAACCTTCTGCTAACAAATAAAAATTTAGGTTAAAATGTTTTAAGAATATTTCTAAAATAAGTCTGACAGGAGATTTATGAATCATTATACCAAAATCTAAGCAAAATCAGGAATCTAAGGAGGTGATTAGAGAATTGAAACCATGTTAGTTCTGAGGGGTTTTGCCACCTGTGAAAAACTTAGATTTTGACAGTGTCACAGGATTTAAAGTGACAAAAGCTTAGGAGCAATAAAATCTGTGTCTCAAAAGGCAATTCACGTAGGTAAAAATGACCTGAATAAACCCATGCAACTCTGTCCCAGTCTCAAATTTGGTGAAAATATATGACTTATCAAATTAACAAAAAGAGAAAACGTCTTGTTTTTTGTTTCTTAAATAGTATCCCTTTCTTGTTCTTTCTGTGCTTCACTTTCTGTAATTTCTTCTAATCGAGTTTCCATTTCTTAACTTTTCTTTTAAGAGGTGATGTGTTTAATCAGTTGTTCAGTCTTCAACTGATTAAACAAACTGTTGTTCAGAAATCAATATGGAAATTCTCAAAAAATTAAAAATGAATTACCGTGTAATCCAGCAATTCTACTTCTAGGTATATATCCAAAAGAATGGAAATATGGATATCGAAGAGATATCTATACTCCCATGCTCACTTCAGTATTATTCACATAGCTAAGTTATGGAAACAACCTAAATGTCCATAAACAACAAGTGGGTAAAGAAAACATGGTATCTACAAACAATAGACTATAACTCAACCTTAAAAAAGAAGGAAATTCTGCCATTTTCAACAACATGAACAGACCTGAAGGACATTATATTAACTGAAATAAGCCAGACACAGAAAAACAAATATCTCATAATCTCACATGTGGAATCTAAAATAGTTTCTTCAATTTTAATTGCAGTGCTTAATTATTTTTCTCACAAGCAATATTGCTTAGCAATATAGTTGACATTCTACCCATATAAGATTACAAGGAGAACAGAAATAGAAAATTTAAAAAAGGTGAAATTCTCTTTACCTGCTATATGAAGTTACTATTTTTATGTCAAGAATTGTTAAATAGTAGGAAAATTTATATGGTTTAACCTAATGTTATGTGTTTAATTAATAAATATATGGCTACCAAATTTAATTGAACTGAACAGAACTTACAAACTCAAAGTCAGGATAGTCAGATATCAAACAAATAACGTAAATCTAGGAAACAGAATAGGATACAAATGTTGACTTTACTGAAAAGGGGGCAAGGAAGATCAAGTTAGGGATGCTATCTCAGCTAGCAGAGTGAACTTGTCACACACTTAAGATGACTAGAGGAAACTTGCTGTAATGAAGAACAGGTGTTACAGTCAGAAAAAAATATTTACAAACATCTATTACTGTGGAAGGTCCCATTTCAGTTCAGGTTGTTTAAACAAAATTGTGTGAATACTCACAAAACACTAAGAAGTACAGTAACACCCAGAAATAGAATGCACAGTCCCTGACCTCAGTAAGCCAATGTGCTTACATTTATTAAGCTTCTGTTACATACCAGACATTATGCTTATACCTAAGGAGAAAGAGATACATGAAACTGCACTTAGAGTATTTATAAAAAATGTAAATAGACAAAAATTATCATTTAATATATAAGGCAGAGAGTTGCAGAGATGAAGCTAAAGGGGCAAGAGTGACCAAATTATGGAGAGCCTTGAAAGTCATGCTAAGGAAATTAATGGAAAGTCACTAAAGGTTTTCATCAGGGCAGTAGTATCAGCAGAAGTAAAATCCTTGCTGCCGTGTACAACATGGTATAAGGGAAGTGAATGTAGAGATGGAAAGATAAGTCTTTAAAGAAAGGAAGAGAATATGAATTAAGGTGACAGCAGAAAACGAACACTTTCTTTACTTCAGCTTCTGCTCACAGATATCCGAATCAATCCACTACCACCACACCCACTCACTCAAGTATAAACAAGTATTTCTGCCTTAGCCCTCCCCACATCACCCCCATCACTACTTCCCCCATTGATGGCAAAGTCCCATCACATGATTCATTTGGGTAGACTTTTTGTACAGTGCCTGGTAAACAGCAGATACTCAAGACATTTGTGTTTGCTTGACCACACAAATCAGGGAAGCTGCTACAGAGTGGACACATGCCTTGCCTCCTGTTTTGTTGGCTTCCTCCTAATTTGGCAAAAGTGTGTGGCCTTGCAAAGAAAGAATTTGGGATAAAAAACACTGAGGAGCATCTGTGCTTTGTGTACACAGCACTATTTTGAAATCTCCTGTCCCTGCTTCAAAGAGCTTGACAGAAGCCAGAACCAACTGTTTGGTTAATGAAAGCACAAAGGCTAATAAAAAAATAAAAAACACAAACTACAACTTCCTTTCAAAATATTCAGTGTTTATTTTCCGACTTTATTCCTCAGAAATCCTTTTGTTATTCAGTTATTTGAATACCTCCTATGTACAAGATACCGTAGTGTAAGAAGATAAATCAAATACATAAATAAGAAAGAGATGAAAAATAGGTGATAGATAATAATAGGTAGATGATGATGATGATGATGATGATGATGACGACGACGACGACGACAACAATGATGATGGGATAGATAGGTAGGTATGTATGTAGGTAGGTAGGTAGGTGGGGAAATGATGAGAGATAGATGACAGATAGACAGTCAAGATAGCAGGTTCTAAAACAAAAGAATAACAAGTTTTGTCAGAGAAGAGGAGGCTAGATGATCAATCTCTGCCTGGAACACAGGAGTGTGCTCCATAAGAGGAGCTGTCAGAGTTGAGCACTGAAAGATGAAGAGGATTATAACAAAGAGGAGAATAGGAGAAAATTCCAAAGTTGTTCCGTAAGCGCCAGCACGGTATACAAGTATACACACAACTGGAATTAAAAAAACTATAGACTAGATTACGGACAATGATGAATAAACCAAGCTAGTGTCCTCCCTTCTGAAAGTGAAGAGCCTTCCCCATATGTGTTTTTTTTTAATGAGGAAAAGATAATTTAGATATGTACTTTTCACTTATAATCAGCCTGTATCTAAATTGTAAAGCATAACAGCCTTTGTCTTAGTCGTTCTTGTATTTTCACCCCATTTGTGGATCTTCATACTATTTTTTGGCTACTCAAAATTCCCAAGAAAGAAGAATATAAAAAGTTTTACCTCTCTCTCTATGAGATACATCTTTTTCAGAGAAAACAGAATCTATTGTTCTAGGTTAATAGTGCATTAAATGGGAGGTAATACAACAAGTTTTAATCATAAACTCAATAAAACCTTTTGTTTTTCCTGCTTGTAATGATCAACATTTCTTAATGTCTAATGTAGAAGTTGTCAGAAAATCTAGGGCACAAATTTGGCAAACGTAGCAAGGCCCCTACTGTGTGGGAAGTACAGGATCTGAAACATAAGCCTCCAAATAGGTCTTTGAGTCAAGTCGCAGATGGCATGACAGCTCCAGTACCATCCACTGACTAGCCATGTGCTGAATGTAAAATGTAAATAATTGTCTCTGTAATGACCAGAGAGTCCTTCTTTGGTGTTCAAATGTCCTGCAGCCCACTTTGCAATACGGTCATCCAGTTCTTTGTGAATATAACATAAAATTTTTATTATTAAAAATTTCCAAATCAGCAGTCACTCTTTTACCACTATGAAAGCAACTGAGAATCGTTCCAGTCACTTGGAAACAGAAAAAAATTCAAGAATGTCATAACCTAAAGTGAGGTGACAGGACATACTGCAACATTATAAAATCAGCCTGCCAGTATTTGCCTCTCACCAATATACAAGAAACATGAAGAAAGGTTAATGGAACTGTTCTAGAGACCTTGAAGTTGATCTTTACTGGGGTATTCTTCCTAATGGTAGCTGTAGGAAATTTTCCTGGGCCAGTTGGCAGAGGGTAACCTTCATAATACTGATCATGTTCTCTGATGTATCTGTGGTTATCGCCCACTGGAAGAACCAAATGGGTGGTGATTGATTTCTTCAAAGGAAAGTTTAAGGGAAAAGAAAAACCAAGTTCTTGGTGTCATAAACTAAAAAACAAAGTAGAATCACTCCTAAAAGCATGAGTGAAACATGCGGGTATTAGAATTGGTAAAGCTACAGGCACCATCTGGAGATTTGTGAGAAGAAAATAAAAATTTGAGCTTTCAACTATAAAAACAAGAAATTAAGAACAGTGACAATGGGAGCATATAGAAATGATATAATTTTATCAAGTTGTTAAAATGACTTCTCCTTCAATCTATTATTGTTTAAGACCTCAAACATAGGGAAGATGTCAAGGCCGAACACCTGAATACACCTCTTAGGAAGACGGTAGAACTCATATCCAGGACACGCTATGAGATTATGAAATCAGTTCTGCTAGTATTCACCCATTCTGTACATCCAAGCTGCGTTATGGGAAGATTGAAGAGAATGGTAAAAGTAAATAAATGTTTGGAGAGAGTTGTCAGTGTGCTGTGTAGAAGGGGAGGGGCACAAAAATGGAAAGGAGGGTCCTTCTCCAAAATGATGGGGGACTTCAGGACAGAGGATTTGACAGATATTCTGGAATTTGAAGAAATCTGAGGATTGGTACCTGACTCAGGCCTGGCAAGTCTGAATGTAAGAGGTGGTGGCTAAAAGAGGGCGGCAATGAGAGGGTCTACATTTCCCCTGAGAGTAAGGCAAAAGTACTAGATAAGAGCCAGGCTTGGCCATCTCCACTGAAGCTGGAGATGAGAAGTGACACAGCAGAGTGGATAAAATGCTGAAAGGGAGAGGGCCAACAGGGGAGTCATAAACAACCAGCATGAAAAAGCAAAAGACAGAAGGTGGGACCTTCCAAAGAATATACAAAATATCATGAGATAAAAGAAAATCGGCATTTAGTATCTTCTATATCTCACAGTCACCATGTCAGTGATCAATTCATCGTCTCTTAGCCCTTAATACACCCTTCAATATATGCTCTGTGATGAACAACAAAATTCCTTTAAGCATTTCTCCTTTAAAGTGAAAACGATGTTAAGCTTTCTCAGTCCTGGCTGCTAGAGGAGGAAGAGGATGTCCTGCAGTTTCCATCAAGAGTCAGGGGTAGGAGGTGTAGGTGTGAGGTCATCTAGTAGAGTACTGCCCCAGTCACAGTCCCAGAATGCAGTCACTCTGCGACCTTGCATCTTTACCAGGCTATAACTTTTCTACAGCCCTCCTAACCTGCAAACAGAGCCACACTGAGCCCTCATGCTATAAAGACATTTTGCCTATACCTGCACTGCTACTCTCACTACAAGCTTGCAACCCCAGCTACTGATTTCCTGCCATCCTTCTTGTAACTCCAGAATGTTGTCTATTGCTTTCCAGCAACTCCCCCACCAACACCAGACTGGCCAACTAGAAAATTTCTCTGCTATCCAGTGCTGACCATTTCTTCTCCTTCAACAAGGCCTGAACCCCTTCCAAGCTGTCCTTCCCTTAGATACCTCCTCAGCCATAGAGTATCCTATAGTTTAATTTTATCTTATATTCTTTTAGCATACTTAGTAAATCTTTATATAAAAGGTCCTCTGTTTAATCTACTGTGTAATTTCTATCTCACAATTAGACCCAGACTGCTATAATCATCGATACAATTCTATAATTACACAGGTCAGGTTAAATCTTCTGCTCCTTATCTCTCTCCCTTTCCCAATCCCCTCCAACTCTGGAACCAGATCAGCCCAATAAGGGGAGGTAAAAAGGGTAGTGGAAAGCAGAAGAGAAAGTTGGTGAAATAAAGAAAACACAAGTTTCCTTCCCCACTGGAGGCTTCTTGAATCACTGTGGGCCTGATTCAATACACTGTTAAATTACCTTATGGTGAGGTAGGAATCACAGAACTATTAGAATTGTATTCTACGAACCTGAAGGCTACATGAACTATACCATTTTCACCACATCTTTCCAACTACTAGCAAAGAAAATTGTCAGTTCTCAATAATATATATTTTTAATATTATTCAGAGAATTATTTTGGTCAAGGAACAAAGAAAGTAGAAACATTACTAATATTTAGTCAAAGAAGTGCAACCTTATTTAGAAGTAGGAGTCTTAAACAAGAGTCAAATTTAAAAATAAATAAATAAACCCCAGGGTGAAAGTAGCTTATATATATATAAAATGTATATACACTTACATATATACATATGTATGTATGTATGTCTATACACACACATATATGTACATACATATGTATAATTTTTAAGCAATATATATACATATACACATATGTATACATATAATTTTTTAAGCAAAGAGCATCCCTGACAAATAATCACAAAATTTTATTAGACTTAGAATATCTCTTTGATCCTTAACCTTTTCCCTGAAATTTAAATTCTCTCTGAAGCATCCCTGTAGCTTATTTTCAAACAACCAGTAACAGAGAAACCATCTGTTCCCAAAAGGAGCTCATCTCAATTTCAGAGAGTAAAAATGGTCAGAAAATGCTTCCTTTAACTGAGTCAGGAGAAATACAAAAAGGTAAAGTCCCTTTTCCTCATGACAGCCCTTCAAATGTTTGAACATACTTATTATATCCCTGGAGATTTTCTTTCTCTAAGACAAGCTTTTATTTCTCATACGGCTTGGTTAAATGTTTTCTTGCTGTCCTAGTCATTTTCCTCTGGACACACACCCGTTATAAATGTCTGTTTTTATTCCTTTTACATATCTTCCTCTACATGTAATGAGAACTTTACACTACAGTTGGCACATAATATGAGCTACATGGCAGAACAAAGCCAGACTATCATCTCCGAGGCTCAAAATAATCTACTTAGATGAGAATAACCTAATCACCTCACACTCTACTCATGCTCCCTGAGCAAGCTCAATAGTTTTGGGTGGTTTTAACTACCACAAATATGATCTTTAGTGCTTGGTCCATGTCATCAGCTCAGGACTCTTCCCAAGTTAATGCATTTACCCTACGATCTGCTCATCATTGCTCCTGGATATCCGAGAGATTTTGGCTGAACACCAAAATCTCCATTTTTCCCTCAGAATATGCTCCTTCTATATTCTCCTTCTCAACTAAGAGCACTACCACCATCCCAGCCACACTAGCCAGAAAGCATCCACTCAGAGGCAAATAGTATGTATGTTTTCTCTAATAAGTATTCCTTTATCCCTTTCCAAATTGTTTCGTTATCCATGATACTCTTCATGTTGTTTCCTCTGTCTTCCCTATCTACCTTCCACATCATTATTTTCGGCTCCTCATTCAATATTTCACCCAGGCATCATCTCTTCCCAGAAGCTCGGAGGGGAACAAAGTAAAAGACCTTGGCTGAATCCAAGATACAAATATAGTCATTTGATAGTTTATGTGTACTACATCCTCTCTAAACCACCCTCCTCTGACAAAATACACAACACTCACTCCTATCACTCACAGTAAAATGCATTTGAATTCTCCTTTGATTTTGGACTGATTCTTTTTTTTTTTTTTCCTTTAAGTATTTTCTAAGGCTCTCTTAGTTCCTTATTACTTTTTTCATCCAAAATGAGATACCCCGCCCCCACTCATTTCATAAAATTTGTCTCCTACTTATTTTCTTGAATTAAAGAAACTGGCAATATTTGACAACTATGTTCTCATCAAATCTCAGGCAGAAAGGGTCTCTTTCTAATATTATGGAAACTAAAGTCCTGGATTGCAGAGATGCCATAATACACATTATATGCATCAACTCATCTGGGCATTAAAAAGAGATTTAAAAATAATTTGGAGACAAACAGCAAATATGTAGAAGGCCCTTAGAGATCAGGGATTCCAGCTCAGGCCCCCTCTGTACATCTCAGGGAATGGGATTAACTGTGTTAGAGCCCTGGGTTCATTACTTATAAAAGTCTGCCTAAGCAAATACTCAACTTCTCTAATATTTAGTTTCCTCATCTAAAATTAGGATAATAACTACCTACTTCATAAGATTTTAATGAGGATTTAACATGATATAAAGTACTGGGACAGAACTCAAAAGTATTAACTAACAGAAATAATGTCAGGAAATGAGTTAAGCATTTAACTGGGAATTTCTCTCAAATTTCCCTGTTAATATCCATACTATCTTTAGAAATGTGTGATCTATTTTGAGAAACAAGACATATGGCCAAAAAATGACATCGGCTCTTTTTTGTTTTTCCTTTGCCTGATTGCTTCAGCTACAATTTAAGACTCATAGAGATTTCCCATGGAAATTGCCCAGCCAGAAACATGCTCTTGGCTATAAAATATGGCACATACAGTTCATAGTCCATCAAACTCTGAAGTGGAATAAATCTTTAATGAACATTAATCTCCTTCATGAGCCTTCCTTCTTCCATCTTGGTCAATTTAAGATGTAATTATTAGAAGAAAATGCTAATAACTTAGTTTTTTTTTTTTTAAATGTTTTCTTGTTTTGCCTTTCATAAAAAATTAGGGTTTGTATATTTCAGGACATTCCTTAGACTGCTCCAGTCTTTTCAATATTTTTATTCTTCTTATTTTTTCAGTTTGATAATTTACGAAATATTTATTTAATATCTACTTCATGTAAAGTACTGTGCTAGGTGATGGTTTAGGTATAGCCACTGATCCAGAGTCACGGCTAAGTGGGCAGTAGAAGGTGATGTCATGAAAAAATTGTTAAGGTTTTAATTGCTTATTTCATTCATTTTGGCCATTTTGATAAAATTGGCTACATAATCATTAAGTTAATGGTTATCTTTCTTATTTGAAGTTATCCTTAGCAAACCCTAAATAAAAATGTTATTCTCTAAAAGACACTACTGTATTATGTTATAGTTTTAGTTTAAAAACTGCATATAGCTTTTGAAATGCATCATCTGATTTATTATTTCAGTTCCACTAACATTTGAACACGTGCTGTGTGCAAGGCACTGTGCTAGGTACTAAACTTCTTCTTTGAGGCTGCACTTTGAAACCAAAACAGGCCGAAAGTATTTTTGTTGATATGACTAACATGTAGTAAAACCCAACAGGTTTAAATAATATGGGAAAGATTTACATTTTACCCTCAAGAATTTTTCAATCAAATAATGGAGATACAAATACACGAATAATAGTAAAATAAGACAGTTATACGAGTGGTAAATTATGGCATATGCAAGTAGCTTTGGAAAAGGAAACAGATGAATTTTATTTAGATAATTAAGAAAGTCTTCCTAAAGCAAGATATAATTGAAATGGTCCTCAAAGGTGGAAAAGAATTGATAGACAGGTCAATGGAGGTAAAAGCTTTTAGGTAAGAGGAATAGAGTAAATATGAACTCATAATCTTGAAAGTATTTGGTACTAGTGAATATACTAATGAGAGGGGTTACCCTTATGGGAACCTAGATGCCAGAGCTTAAGATAATAGATTTATATTCTATTTATCTTTGGGTGCCTAAAACTTCTCATATATTTGGCACCTGTCCCATAGTAGATGGTGAAGGGAAGGAAAGAAGGTTAGCTAGAAAATGAAGGAGGGAAAGAGGAAAAGAAGGCTGTAGAGAGAAGGCAGTTACCAAGAGTAAGTACCAGTCAGAACACATGTCCCAGAAATGTGGATTTTCTCCGAACCTTAGTTCAAAGAAATCAACTTGAAAAAGAAGAAAAGAAATATAAGTATTTGAGAAATGTGAATACTGACTATACAGTTGATTCTTGAACAATGCAAAGGTTAAGAGGTTGATTCTTGAACAGCGCAGTTGAAAATCTGTGAAGTACCAAATCTGCAATTGGTACTTCACATCTGTAGATCCCCAACCACAGATGGAAAACACTATATAATGATTTTAAGAAATTGTTCATTTTTATGTGCTATACTAATATTGTGATTATGTTTTAAAAGGATGTAGAAAAAAGGGAACTCTCATACACAGTTGGTGAGATTGCAAATTGGTACAGCCACTATGGAAAACAGTCTGGAGGTTTCTCAAAAAATTAAAAATGGATATACCTTTTGACTCAGCAATTGCACTTCTGTGTATTTATCCAAAGAAAACTAAAACAATAATTTGTAAAGATCAATGCACCCCTATGTTCATGGTAGCACAGTTTACAATAGCCAAGATATGGAAGCAACCTAAATGCCCATCAACAGATGATTAGATAAGAAGTTATGGTTCATAGAATATTACAATAGAATATTACTCAGCCATTAAAAAAAAAATGAAATCCTACCATTTGCACCGACATGGATGGACCTAGAGGTTAATATGCTGAATGAAATAAGTCAGACAGAGAAAGATAAATACTATATGATTTCACTTATATGTAAACTCTAAGAAACAAAAAGTATGAACTAATCAAGAACAGACTCACAAATATAGAGAACAATCTGGTAATGGCCAGAGGGGAGGAGGGTTGGAGGGCTGGGAGAATGGAATGAAGGGTAAAGAAGAACAAATTAGTAGTTGATAGTCACGGGGATGAGGAGCATGGCATAGAGAATGCAGTTAGCATTATTGTAATGTCTGGGTGGAGAGCCAGAGGTGAGAAAGAGTAAAAAAAGGGATCATTTTATAAACTATATAAATGTGTAACAAATGTACTGTGTACTTGAAAAAAAAAAAGTCTATAATCTGTAGAGATTCATGCTGAAGTATCTATAAATAAAATAATATAATGTTGGGTAGTACTTCAAAATAATCCAATGATGGAGTGCAAAAACATGGTGTGAGGATAAACAAAACTATATTGGCAATGTAGCAATAAGTGCTGAAAACAGTTGATGGACATAATGAGGTTCACGATATATTTTCTTTACTTATGTATAAGTTTGAAATTTTATATCTCAAATGCAAGATAAAAAATAAATGCCTTTAGAAGACTTTTGATTTTTTTAATTAATTAATTAATTTTTATGGTGACATTGGTTAACAAAATCCAAGTTTCAGTTAGCTGTACACTTTAACAGTAAAGCATATATATTTTCAAATGTTCTACAAGTTCTATAGTAAAATAAGAAGTCCTACAACAGTTTTCACCATGAAAAACTATCTCATATAAGTGATACCAGCAGACTTTAGCCTTACCTATAGTATTTTATTTTTGTAAGAACACTTCCATGTATTTTGTACATGATAGACATTTAATTTTCAAAAATAAATTACTCTATCTGAAGTTGTCAAGTCACTTTTTCTCCAAAATGTCCTTCTACCTTATCTATATATATTTTAAATTTATGGATAATTAAATTATATTTTTGCCTTAGTCAATAACATCTATTCAATAAATATTTATTCAACACTCTCTACATGCCAAGTACCTGCACTATATATGAATAAGACATAGCTCCTACCCTTAAGGAATTTATCACAATGGAAAAGTTTAATGTCTAGTCAATTATAGACTTATTTCAATGGCTAGATTGAGCATGCCCCTAGATTCTTATAGCTATAATCAGAAAAGATGGTATTAATAGAGATTGGTCATCAGAATCAAATGAATGTCATATTTTAGTGAAACTCATGGAAAGCTGTCAGTCAAACAGTTATCTGAAGAAACTTCTGAAAGCATGTAGGTGGTATTTTCAACCTATAAAGCACAGCGACATAAGACCATTAAAGAGATATTTTTAGAAATATTTATGATATTTCCTAGGTCGCTTTTATGTGAAAGGTGGTATTTCAGGCCTGACTGACTCAAATAGACACCACACACACACACACACACACACACACGCACACACACACACACACACGCACACACAATTAAACATTGAATACTACTACTTTCTTAATTGAATTTTGACAGCTTTGGGAAAGTTTATGGTATTAGTTCAAACATATCAAGGGAAAAAAATTTACATTTCTTCTAAAAGAAAGAATAAAAATAAAGCCTATCAAAACCCTATTGTTCTAGTTGTTCCAAATCCTATATTCAGAATTACAGAATTTAAGAGTATGTCCCTAGCTCTCTGTCTGCTTTTATTTTCCCTCTCTTAGGAGAAAATAACCTGGGATATTTTAGGTTAAAAAAAAAAATGTCCTTCAGCTTGTTAATTTGGAGGCACCATGATTCAGAGTGATTCATTGCAGCCGTGAATAAGGGATGTCACCAAAATAGTGAGATGGCCTGAACCACTTTAGAAATTAATGGACTGACTGTGATATACTGGCGCCTCTTTCATGCATCTATAATTGGAGTGCCAATTTATTTCCAATCATTTCAAGCACTGTAATTATAGAGCATCATCGTTGCCTGTTTAACATTCATATGGGAAGCTGTTATAAGAGTGCTGGCCAGGGACCAGTATTTTGCAACTGAGATACATGAACTATTTAAGGGGATATTAAAAGGTCTGGTTTGTTTTTCAAGTCCTGAACTTTGGCCAGGTGGGCAGAACTACAGAAGACAGTAGAGCTGCTGATGGATTTTTAAATCATGAGTTTCTTTTAAACATATCATCATTTGATAAGTGGAGAGAAGAAAAACAAAGAATGACAACAGACAATCGTTTTATATTGATTCAATGATGACATTTCAATAGGCATTCCTTGAGCATTTACTATGTGACAGGAATTCTGCTAGACACTGGAGATATTGAGATAACAGTGAAGCAACATATAAATACACATACTCAGAATGATGTTAACATAGTGAAAGGTAGTTATGTACTGCACACCAAGAGGGTACTTTTCAAAGAGCATCTGCTGGATAATATTGTTTTCATTTCAAATCTGCTGATGAAAGGGCATAGACTACATAAAAGAAGTATTTATCAAATGTTTTTCATAAATCTGGAAGCCAAAAATGATTTGAAACTTCAAAGTTTTAATGAAAGAAGTATGTAGACTAACCTATGAGTACTGCCGTAGGCTTAAATGTCCCCTCATCTGTTCCCATAATAGCAGGCTCCCTTAACTTCTATTAAGACACTTATATCATATTGTCTCCACTTCATATAACTATAAAGCAAGGCAAGGAGCATGTCTTAACCCTTGGGGTATCTTCAGTGGCAATCATAGCATCAGGCTCATATTGGGGACTCAATAATTGTTTTTCTGAAAACTAAATTAATAAGGGCATGAATGAAATTCTCTCTGTAACACCATTCACATTTTTCAGTTTCTTTCTGTCCATTTTTACCACTAAGATAAGATCTTTAGCCTAACTGCCCTCCATTCCCTACCTAGATCCTAATGAAAGATTATATCTTCCCAAAACACCTTTATGCATTCCATAAACTTTCCCTGAAGTTTTGATTATTCTCCATTGTACGTATAGAAAATAAAATATCTCCTTAGCCTGATATTCAGAGGCCTTCGTCACTCATTTGTGATCTACCGCTATACTTTATTACTACTATAACGAAATAAGTGTTGTTATGTAAAAATCAATTAATAATAAATGTTATCTTAAGTTATGATATTTGCAAAATTTGAGTTCCAATTCATCAAATAGTACCAATTAAAGTGTCATTTTTTATACTAATTATGAAAGTTATAATTATGGGAGCCTTTGGGTACATAAAAATTATAATAAATGCTTTGACAGTGAGTTAGAAAATAATTATATGTTATTAAATCAATAAGAAAAAAGAAAGCTTAGATGAGAGGGTATGAAGGAAAAAAGTTTGCCAGAGGATATCCAGAAGTGGGAAAAAAGGATTTCAACCAGACTGCACAGCCAAAGCTCTCATTCTTCCCTGGGAACAGTAAGATTGACTAAACACTCTCGACCAATCATGACAACTAAGAAAATGTTACAATCTTTCTTTTGAACTTGGTTGGTAATCATTAATCTGTGTGAGCACTTCAGAGCTGAGGCATCAACATTAACTAGGTAGTAATAGAGTTATATGAATAATTGCAAGTGATTGTTGATATCAATTTATATGAGGAATTTTATTTTTACTATTAGTAAATCACAATGGAAATTATCAAGTTTGATTAATATGAGTAAATCTGTAATTGAACTTATATTAATGGTCTATTTAGAAAAGAAAGTCTGAAGTTATGAATTTGCCCTGAGAAGAGAAAGGAAACTAACAACTATTTAGCCTCCAGTATGTGCCCCCAACTTTACTACATACTTTGTATATGTTATTTCAGTTTATCCTCACCAAAAACCTTAAATCAGTATTACTATTAGAGATGAATAAAAGAGCTCAGAAAAGTTAATTTGACCAAAGTCAATTAGCTAGTAGTTTCAAAGTTGGGAACTGAACCCAAGTACACATCTTTCTTTTCACTAAACTTTGGGAGAAAACCAAAACCAACTGCAGAAAAAAAGATATAAAGTAAAATTTGGAAATCTCACATTTCATGTAATAGATGAAGGAGTAAAGTATTTTATAAAGAGGAACCTTGAAAAGAACCCTTTAATGTAGACTGTGTAACCACTGACAATACCACTGAAGCTTCCAACTGTTCTACTGTGACAACTGGCCACTCTGAATAAATTTTGGTAAGGATAAACTATTAATACAGTTTTGAAATTAGTTTTATAATTGGATGTGAGTGTGAATGTGCCTATGGATAAAAACAAGTAAAAAAACCATTGAAAATAAGAATTCTAAATACTTCTACTTCTGTCTCTTAATCTAAACCTTCTTCAAGATATTGCATTTCTGAAAAAATAAAGTTGAATTTTTCTTGACATGTATACATTAGATATTCTAATTTTTCAAAAACAGAGAACTAATAGAACATAGATCATCATTGGGCACAAAGATAGACTGAAAAAAAAGAAAAAAATAGTACTTATTTATATTAAAAATGATTTTAAAAAGTGAGTTTTCTGCATTTACTAGAAAGATCTATTTTAAATAATCCTTATTTTGAAAGTACGATAATAGTAGGAGAAAGGGAATACTCTTAACTGATATTCCACCAAGATGTCTATTATGTCTCTCATGTTATATTCTTAACATAATATAATAATAGAGGATGAATAAATAAACGACCACGTTTATAGTGCTAATTAATATATTTATATCCAATTGGACTACATATATGTCTGTGTTGGTTCTTTGCTGGTCATTTTTTTTTTTAATCGACCACTGGAAAAAAAATTCAGAAGATAAGATTATCAAATCAAATTAAGAGGATGTCACTGAGGACAATAGAATCAAATTTCTCAGCAGCCTTGTAAGAAAAGCCATGATGAAATTTAATGAAGATAAATGTAAACAATCCACTGAGACTCTAAAAACCAAATACATAAGTAAATGATAATTAAGATATTAAGTAACTGCCATTTATGTAAAAAAAGGCCCAGATAAAAGTTGACAGTAAACTCAATATGAGTCAATATTGTGACATCAAAACATTTAATTTGTTCTAAGACTACAGTACTGGAAGTGTAGTCTCCAAATAAAAGAAATGACATTCTCACCGTGCTTTGAGATGACCACATTGATCTATTATTTCCATTTATGGACAAAAGATTAAGTGAGGCACATTGAAAACACCACCTAGAAACAAGGTCAAAGGACAAATAACTGAAGAATGTCTAGGAAAAATACTAAAGCTGTCCTCACATATTAGAAAGACTGCAACATGGAAGCCAGGCTAGCAGAGACCTAAGACTAAAGAAGGCATGAAAGGAAATATGGACATCTTACATTCTCATGCCAAAGTGAGTGTGAAAAGTAAAGCATTTTACAGAGAGAATCCTTGAAAGGAACCCCTTCGTGTGGCCCATGCATCCATCCATTGACAGTACCAAGAGGAGAATACGTTTCAATGGACTTTTGCGAGAGGCAGTGAATTTCTAGGCATCAGCACAGCTGGACAACCCCAGGTTTCCCTCACATGGGTAGGGCCTGCCCTAGGAAGCTGACCCCACTGTGGAGAGCAGTCCAGAATAAACCCTTTCTACAGACAGGTGGGGGATCCACGTAGTCTACAGATTCCTTATCCCATTCTCAGGCCTGTTTAAACATCCTAGCTTCTCAGTACTACTTCTTAAGAGGCAAAGGAATTCTCAGCTTCTTTTCTTTTATCTCAAAAGAGGTTGTGGGACTCTGCTAGCCTGTCCTCAGGTTTACTCATAAGTACATTTTCCTTAGCCATTGTTTTTCAAAACCTCCTAAATTTTATTGGACCCAAAACTTTCCAGTGTTTCAGATTCCCTGAAAACATATCAGGGAATTTTTTCTCACCTTCCTGAATCACTTGCCATGGTTTTGAAATTGAATCCCCTAAACTTTAACTTTCTCTCCCCACTCTACCCCTGGCTCCACCCTCTTTCACACATCAGAAAAATATTCTACTTCCTGTGTGACAGAACTTGCTTGTGTCATATCTTTACCTTTCTAAATCTATGATTTTGTTTGTTTGCAAAACAAACAAACAAAAATAAAACCTGTGCTGCAGAATTTCTGGCTTGGCTTTTTTGTACAAACTTCAACATTGGCAGATTGGAAGAGGGGAGAATTTTTTTTTCTCTCCATCAACAAAGCCTGCCCATAGACAAAAAATAAAACAGGCAAGTAAAAACAAACAAACAAAATTTTAAAGAAAAAAAAACTTTGCCTTTTCTACATATCCACTGATTTTTAAAACTTAGGTCTAAGCAATAACTCACCTTACCTTGATTTTATTCTGTCTTTGCAGTAAATCAATGAATGCTATTGATTCAATGATTGAGTTAGCAGCAATATGAAAGTAGGAATTAGGAATTTTTAGAAATATTGAATAAATATTTGCATTATGGAAATGGGTTGAATTCTATTGAATGTCTTTCTCTACATATATTGAGGTAATCATAAGGGTTTTTGTCTTTTATATAAACGTGAAATTACATTAATTGATTTTTGAAATGTTAAGCCAACTTTACATTCATGAATGAATCCCAGATAATCGTGATGTATTATCGTTTTATGTATTACTAACCTCAATTTATTATTTAATTTAGTATTTTTGCCTCTGTTATTTTTTTCTTAATCCTCACAATACAATATAAATTCAGTTTTGTTATTCTCTTTTCATACATGAAGGATCTGAGGTTTCAGAGATTATTAAGCAATTTATTCAAGTTCACACACCAGCAGTACTTAGATTTTAATTCAGATTTTCTGATTCCAAGACTTAGGTTTTTTCCACTATATGACACATCAGACATTTTTTTTTTCCTGGTTCTGGAAAAGTCTAGGATGAATCAAGTGCAAATTCTTTATTCAAGATGTTCACAACATGCCCCCATTCTATTTTCCTCGTATTCTTATAAGATGACAGTACATGTCAAATGAATTAAAAAGCAGAATAGTTAATGCATAGAGCAGGGACACTGGACTTTTGAATTCTGGCTTTGTCTCTAACTAGCCATGTGTTATTGGCCTCACTGAGCCTCAATTTCCTCATCCAAAAAATGAAGCTAAGATTTCCAGTTTATTTGTTATCCAAACAACAAATAAAAAGCTAAATGAACTGAAAACTCTTTAACTCTCCTTAGATTCATCAGAAAAATAAAGTCACAGAGCAAACCGCTGCCTCCCAAATTGTAGAGATAATAACATGGCTACAGAGTATTACAACTTACCAGAGTAGAAACAGAAGAAATATTTAAAATAATAATGGCTGAGAATTTTTACAAATTAATACTAGACACCAAATCACAGATAACTAAGCTCAGAGAACACCAAATAGAATAAATGCTTAGAAGGAAAAAAACTACACCTAAACATGTCATATTCAAACTGCAGAAAATCGAAGGTAAGGAAAATATCTTGGAAGAAGCCAGAAGTGGGGGAAAGCATGTTAACCATAGGGGAGCAAACAAAAGAATTGTATCTGATTTCTCTTCAGAAACCATGCAAGCAAGAAAAGTAGGGTAAAATATTTAAATTTTTCAGAGAAAATAACCTAGAATTCTATATCCTATGAAATTATCCATCAAAATTGAAAGAGAAATAAAGTCTTCCTCGGATAAACAAAATTTGATGGAATTTCTTGCCAGTAAATCTGCCTTGCTTAAAATGTTAAAAGAAGTTCTTCAGAGAGAAGGAAAATGGTATCGTTCAGAAATTCAGATATAAAGAATTAAAGAAGGGATAATTAAAGATAAAATAAACATTTATTTTTCTTAGTCTTAGTTGATGTAATAGACAAGAATATGTTCAAAATAATAACAGCACTAAAAAAGGTGCAAAAACTGATAGAACTGCCTGGTGAAATAGATGAATCCACTAGTACAGTTGAAAATGTCCCTCTATCAGAAATAGATCCAAAAGTCAGAAAATTAGTAAGGACATAGTTGAAATCAACAGTACCTTCAATCAACTAGAGAAAATTGACATCTATAAACTACTTCCTTGAACAATAGCAAAAAACACATTCTTCTCAAGCTTACATGAAATATTCACCAACATAGACCACATTCTGAGTCATGAAAAAGGACCTTAACAAATTTAAAAGAAAAGAAATCAAACAACATATACTCTCAGGCCACAGTAGAATTGAGCTAGAAATTAATAACAGAAAGATAACTGAAAAATCTCAAAAGAAAAGTTAAGAAACATTTTGAACTAAATGAAAATGAGAATACATCAAAATTTATAAGATGAAGTGAAAGCAGTGCTTTAAGAGAAACTTATAGTGTTAAATACACATATTAGAAAAGAACACAGATCTAAAATTAATCAACTATGTTTCTACTGTAGGAAACTAGAAAAGAAGAGCAAATTAAATCCAAAGTAACCAGAAACAAAATAATATAAAATAAATCAGAAATCAGTAAAGTTGAAAATAGTAAATAGAAAAAAATCAACAAATCTAAAAACTGGTTCTCTAAAAAGATCAATAAAATTAATAAGCCTCTAGAAAGACTAAGAAAAAAAGGGAGAGAAAAATACAAATTACTATAAGGTTAGCAATTAGTAATCAAAATACAAATTAATATTAAAAATGAAGTAACATCACTACAGATCCCATAAATATTAGAAGGATAATCAACAAATATTATGAATTACTCTCTGCTCACAAACTTGATAATCTACATAATAAGAATTAATTCCTTAAAAGACATAATCTGGCAAAACTCGCCCAAGAAGAAATAGACAATCTGAATAGCCTTACATCTGTTTAAAAATTTATACCAATAATTAACAAACATCCAAAAGAGAAAGCACCAGGTCCAGATAGGTTCCCTGGTAAATTCTACCAAATTTAATTTCTTAAGAAAGAAATAAAATCAATTCTTTAGAATCTTACAAAAGATAAAGGCAGAGGGAATACTTCCTTATTCTATGAAGTCATTATTATCCTAATACCAAACCCAAAGATATTATGAAAAAAACCCTACAGATTAATATCTCTAATATTGATGCAGAAATCTTCAACAAAATATTAGGAAATAAAAAACCAATAACATGTAAAAAGAATTATACACTATGACCAAGTATGGAAGGCTGGTTCAACATTTGAAAATCAATTAATGTAATTCATCACATAAACAGACTACAGACAAAAAAAAATCACATGATAATATCAACAGATGCAAAAAAAAAGCAAAATTTGAATTTGACAAAATCCAACACCCGTTCATAATAAAAATTCTTAGTAACTCATTCAACTTACTTTTTAAAAATCTACAAAATAACCTATAGCTAACATCATACTTATTGTGAGAAAACTGACACATTCCCTCTAAAAAACAGGAACAAGGAAAGGACATTCCCTTTCACCACAGCTTTTCAAGATCATACTAAAAGTTCTAGTTAATGTATAAGACATGAAAATGAAATAAAAGATATACAGATTGAGAAGAAAGAAATAAAACTATCTTTGTTCACAGATGACATGATCATCTATATAGAAATCCCAAAAGAATCAACAAAAACACTCCTTAAACTAATAAGAAGTTATTTCGAGGTTGCGGGATATAAAGTTAATACACAAAAATCAATCACTTTCCAATAAACCAGCAATGAACAAGTGGAATTTCAAATATAAAATGCAACGCTATTTACATTAGCACCCCAAAAATGAAATATTTGGTATTTAATTCTAACAAAATATGTACAGAATCTATGTTTTTTAAAAAATGCTAACCTCTTATGAAAGAAATCAAAGAACTAAATATATGAAGAGATACTCCATGTTCATGGATAGGAAGACTCAATATTGTCAAGATGTCAGGTCTTCCCAACATGATCATTAAATTCAATGTAATCCTAACTAAATGTCAGCAAGTTGTTTTATGGAGATCAACAAACTGATTCAAAAGTTTATATAGAAAGGCAAAAGATCCAGAATAGTCAACACGACATTAAAAGAGAAGAACAAAGTTGGAGAACTTAACTATATTCAACTTCAATACTTACTATAAAGCTACAGTATTCAAAACAATGTGGTACTGGCAAAATAAACAAATAGATCAGAATAGAGATTCCTGGAAATAAAACCACATAAATATAGAAAACTGATCTTTGACAAAGCAGCAAACTTAATACAACGGAGCAACCAATTTTCAACAATTGGTTCTAGAACAACTGGACATCCACATGCAAAA